>NW_017728992.1:199425320-199430888 GCF_001723915.1 Gavialis gangeticus
AAAAAAAAAAAAAAAAAAAAGAAGGAGGGCAAGAGTGCTGGGGCCTGGAGAAGAGCAAGCAAGAGGATGCCTGGCCCACAACCATGTAGCAAGGGCACTCCTGAGAAGTTGGAAGAAGTGGGTCAAAGCCCTGTCTAGCAGAGTAAGACTTTAAGAATACAGTTCCCCCATTTGCTTGACAAGTGCCCTAATAACGAGGCGCTGGGCCAGGTAGAGATGGGAGCATCCTCTGTCCTGCGTCCTTGTTCTCCTTCTGACTCCAGGATTCTTGCATTTCTTTTGCTCAGTGGCCCAGCTTCTTCAAAAAGAAACACATCCAGTCTCTCAACCCTGACCTGGGGGTGGGGGGCACATAAAAGTAGGGTGATTCCTCCTCTTCATGATTTGGATCTTGGGATAACGGACATGCTCAACACAGGGACTTCACCCTTTGCTCCATAACGATCATTTCCTACTGGATGCCTTCAAATGACTCTCTCTTCAGTGCTCACCTGCTCTAGAGACAGAGAAACCTGCTCAGTGTGCAAATGGGAAAGCTATTCACCTCCCTGGCTGGAGAAAGATCCCTCTCCTGAGGCCAGGTTAATATTTTAGAAGTGAGCTGCCACAGAGGTTTAGACGTTTCACAGACAGAATGGGTTCTGAGCCAGAGTCTGAATTTTCTTCTCACCGAAGAGGGGAAAAGGAGGGACATGCTCATGTTTTCCAGATGATGTCCAGAAAGTTGCATCAAATGCTTCTGGCCATCATTGGAAAAGGAGTGAACTAGACCAATTCATATGAAGAGCAATGTAAAGGCAAGAGAACAAGCTGTGAATATTTTGTCAGGGGCACAGATCGCACTGGTGATCAAAAGAGCTAACAAGCATATGATTTCTCGCCAAGTTTTCCTATCTGGATGTTTCATTGTGGGTGGACGTGTCAGCCACAAGACTATCCAATCACAAAAGCGTCTGGCATTGCTTCAGGAAGGAAAATCAAGCAGAGCAGGGACCAGAACAAAGGCAGGTAAGCTCACACCAAGCGGCCCGTTGTACAAATAGTTTATGAACAATAATTCCCTGTGAAGAACAGAGATATAAGCCACAGCCAGCTGTTCTCATTTCCAAGAAATCCTAAGACAATGGGGACAGGCCCATAGGATCACCATCTGCTCCCCTGCAAGTTGATGGGAGCTTTGCTATTAGCTTACACACCAATATCTGCTTTAGTGTTAGCTCCATATACTTTGTGGAGTTGATTCAAATCCCAGTGCAAGGTCAAATACTGCGCCTCCACCCATTAGTTCTCAATGGGAGCCTCTACACATCGCCCTACAGTGATGTAGCAACACACTACAGCGCTGTCTGGTGGACTATAGCAACATAGCAATCATGTGCGTTTACATGTGATCACCAGCTAGTCACCATAGCGGCATGCTCCCTGGGTATAGCACGTGGTTACAGTGACACAGCAGCAAAATTTACCCATGCACTGCATGCACAGTGCAGTACCCGCCCCTACTGCACCATGCTTTACTACATCCAAGAGGAAGTACTAAAGCACAGCGCCATAGCAACATCACCATAGGGCGACATGTAAATGTGCCCAACGTGATCAATTGCTCGATGCGTTTGATACCTTTGAGAGTAACCAGCAGCACTATCATTTCTAGAAAAGCTTATTAAATTCAAACTAGTTTGCTTTCCCTCAGGCCCCCTGTCCAGCTCACCTTTTCTCCTGTAGGTCCAATGGCACCTGGTAGGCCTGAGCTGCCCTTGGGACCCTGTAAAAAGTTAATAATATATTAAGATTTGTAGTGCAAGGCAGGGAAGAGCATTTAGCAAAACCTTAAGAGCCTAGGCTGTTTTGCCGGAGTATGGGCGTAGTGACCTAATCCAGGTTAAGAAGTAACCTTATAGAAGGGGTTTGCAATCAGAATAAAACCAAAGGTGGTGACGTTGTGCAGACAGAAGATGTGGTTCAAAGTTATGAAGCAGACCATCCAACTACACAGTCTGGCATCCTTTCCTGGGACCAAGGGTCACTCCACGGGCACAGAGTCATACAAGCCCTGGATGTTTATAATCCCAGCTGTCCTGTAGAAAAGAAGTGATCTTGTTCCAGGTATTCAGTCTTATCCAATGGAGTCTACCCTGCAGCACAGGGCAATAGTGGGGGAGTGCCTGGCAGGTGGGATCAGGAAGGTCTGTACTGAATGTAAAGGAGCAGGACAGCAGAAACAGGAGCAGGGGAGAGCTTTGTTATTTGTTTGTTGGGCTCCATAGTGGGGCTTTGGAGTAGGGACAGGACGCATAGCACGTCCCTCTCCCCTGGAGACACGGACCCTGAGAGTGCAATTCACCTCTTAGGCCAGTGGGAAGGGATCCTGATCCCAGCAGAGTCCCAAGAGCATCTGAGCCCAGCCCAGATCAAATACTCAGGCTACGCAGAAGAACAAGGTCCAGGTTTGAAAAAGGTAGAAAAGCCCCCAGAGAGTACCGTTATCTAACATGAAGCCATACGGAGCAGATAATGATTAGCTTTTGTCTTTGTATCACCGTGCAGTTTCCCAGTGCAGCCAAAGTGGCTGGAAAAAGTAGGCAGACCTCAAAATAACTGAATGGCTCCAGTGGAAAAAATAAAACTACAATTTCCGTGATCCCATAACTTGATGTATTCCCATTAGAAAATTGGGAGATAAATACAAACTTGGCAAAAATACTACAGTGCAGGTGAAAAAGTGGCTGAGGAAGAAATGAAAGAAAGTGATGATTAATTGTCAGCTTTTCCAGCAAACAGAGGAACTGTGTTACACAGGTTACTGAGCCGCGAGCCATATCATGCCTTACAGAAGAAGGTGCATGTTCAAGCGGGATTAACTCTGCTGATGACATTGTACCTGGTGGGGAAACAACAACACAGGCTGACAAAACCAAATTGCTAAGTAACCAGGAGAGATTATACGTAGAGGATGCAGAAAGATTATCCTCCCGCAGGGAGAAAGTCAAGAGTCAGCCTGATCTCTTCTCCTCTTCCGGGCACGCTAAGTCCTGATTGCTTTAGTTCTGCAACATGGGGCAATGCACCAAGGGAGACCATTTCACTAACCACCTGAGTGCCTTTAATGCATGTTCAGATGAAGCAAACTCCTAATTCATGGGCTGTTCCTCTCCACCACTTAACGCTCATTATTACAAACTCGCCACAAGCTTGTTCGATCTGAGCAGGCCTGGGAGCACCGGCCTCTGGCAGCATATCTGTGTAAGTGGCAGTACGGAGCGGCAGGAGGCAAGCTTCTGCAAGGAGGCAGAAGGCTTTGGAAACCTCTCTAGCACCCAGAGCTCAGCTTACCTGCACTGCAGCTATTTGCACCTCAGAGCTCAATTTGCACCCATGCCACCCTGCAAGGAAGGCAATTATGATACAAATGTGGGAATCTGTAGACCTGGGCTCCACGTCCAGCTCTGCCACTGACTTACTGAATAACCTTAGGCCAGTAACTGCAACCCTCTGGACCTGTTTCATCTCCCACGCTGTCCACTTACATCATTATCTCGTGAAGGCAGAGACTGCTTTTCAGTTTAGCTACAACTCCTAGCACAATGGGAACCCGATCTTGCTGGGTCCTATAGGTGCCAGCCGTGCATAGAAACCAAGTTTGGTACTCAGTGCAAAGCCCACAGTGGCAGCACACCCTCACCCCATGCACAAATATGCTCACAGATCCCCCCCATGCTTGCCTGGGAGTGCATGCAGCAGTGGGAGCCATCCTTCCCCCATCCCTGCACCTTCCCCCCAAAACGAGCTGCTTGCAGCTCCGTCCTGTGCCCGTCTCAGCTGGGCAGCACCCGTTGGTGTCCCTTTGCTCTGGTGCCCAGGTCAGTCGCCCCACTCGCCCCCCACTTGCTATGGCACTGGGTGCCAGACTAATACAAGTAATGGTACCAATGTACTATTTAACACATGAGCTGCAGGGTGTATGTTCTCTTAAAAAAAAACCAATGCCCTTTACGCCTGTTCTCTTAGCTTAACGCATTGAACAGACCACACTGTAATTACCGCTGTCCATTACAAGGAAACAGCCAAAAAACAAAACAAAACACATAAAAAACCCTTAGGGAAAACCTATTCCATGAAAAGGTAAGCTGTAGGATGCATTTGCCTTGCTTTTTCTCATGGCCTTGTGACAAGATAGTCAGCTAAATTCCCAGATTCATTGGACCCTGACACTGAGCCCTTCTGCTACAGCCTTGAACTTCTCACCCTGAGGCAGTCATCAGTGCACCTTAGTGCCCATGCCACCCCAGCCCCCTGGGCAAATGCTGAAATAGGCAATAGGACCAGAAAGAAGGTGGTGACCACGTTTCCCACAGCCCAATACTGCGTGTAACCGCTTGCACCAGCACAAAATGACAGGGGCCCACTTCCTTTCACAATGACATTGTTCCCGTGTTGCAGAGGAACAGACTATGCAAGGCGCAGGGCAGTGGAAACCACCTCTGGGGATTCATTTCAAGAAACGTAGATAGAAGCACAAAAGAGCTAGGTCACAGCCTGGCAAGTATAACATCACCCACATCATTTGCATCTGAGCTCCACCAGCGAGCCCATCATGAATTCTGCGAGAGCACACACTCCTTTTGGCACTGGCACTCTTGCATCTTGTACACGTAAGCACAGGATCTCTTCTACAAATCCTATTTTAAAAGGGCTCTGAAGAGTTGACAGCTTTGAGCGAAGCGTTAGGGAAATGCTTTAGATATGCAAGGATCCCCACATAAATGCCAGTGAGTGTCACAAGATGACATTAAAGATTGCTTCACCCGGGGCGCAGATTAAAGGAGAAGAAATAAGCTGGTTTGTATTTATAAAGGCAATAACAGCAAGTCTTAAGGGGATTGTGTTGTTGTCTCTTTGCCTTTGAAAGATCTAATGCCCACAGACTAAGACTATAAGTCAATAAAATGTTTTGTTCCCTGTGTTGCCACACTGTCCTTTGTACCTAGGCAGGAGTCTTCTCTGGTCCCACACTAAAAGTACAGTGCTCTTTGAATCAGAAAAAGACTGGTTAGAGCAAAGCTATACTACTCTATATACAGCCAGGTCACCTTACAGTTAGGAACTCAAAAACACTTTCATAGATTTCATAGACATTAGGGCTGGAAGGGACCTCGGGAGATCGAGTCCAGCCCCCCGCCCAAAGGGCAGGAAGTCAGCTGGGGTCATAGGAGCCCAGCAAGATGAGCATCCAATTTGCTCTTGAGGTGTTCAATGTAGGTGCTTGAACCACCTCCGCTGGCAGGCTGTTCCAGACCTTGGGGGCTCGGACAGTAAAGAAATTCTTCCTTACGTCCAGCCTGAAACGGTCTTGCAGTAGTTTATGACCGTTCGACCTCATCGTTCCTTGGGGTGCTCTGATGAACAAACGTTCCCCCAGATCCTGGTGGTCACCCCTGATAAACTTATAGGTGGCCACCAGATCACCCCTGAGCCTGCGCTTTTCCAGGCTAAAGAGCCCCACGGCTCTCAGCCTGTCATTGTAAGGTCTGTTTTCCTGACCTCTGATCATGCGCGTGGCTCTTCTCT
>NW_017728992.1:199431203-199440016 GCF_001723915.1 Gavialis gangeticus
CAAGAAAGACTTACCCACAACAAACCCGTGCTGGCTACCCCTCAGGATGTTGGTGCTGGCCAGTCCATTAAGGATGGCCTCTTTGATAATCTTTTCTAAGACCTTCCCCAAGATAGAGGTCAGGCTGAATCGCCTGTAGTTTGCTGGATCCACTTTCCTCCCTTTCTTGAAGATAGGCACCACATTGGCCTTCTTCCAATCTTCAGGCACTTCACCAGAGCACCACTCGATGATCTCTGCCAGGGGCTGGGCTACGATGCTACCCAGCTCCTTGAGTACCCTGGGGTGCAGATTGTCAGGGCCGGCTGACTTGAAGGTGTCCAGCCTCTCAAGGTGTTCCTTCATGAGGTTGGCATTGATTTAAGGAGATGCCTTCCTACTTCTATATTTGCTATATGTGAGCTCTCGGGATAAGTCCTAATCCAGGCACCAAGCTCCCATTCTGTACGAGTGTTTTCATTTTTAAAGAACACTTTCTGACCTGTAACTGCTCTCCACATACCTGTTTTCCCTCCACGCCTGGCTTCCCAGGGAACCCATCAAAGCCTCGTTCTCCCTAGGGAAAAGAAGAGAAGTCAAATGATGACCCACGTTGTAGTCATTTTGTAAGAAACGTTTCTGCTTACAGAACCGCCATGCATCCCAGTGACAAGGCTGAGGCAGGGGAGGAAGAAAAGCAAGGAAGCGATGCGGGAAGACCTGGATGACTCATCTGAGAGGTGGGCAGGGGTTTCAGAAGAGCGGTGCACCCCGCTGGAGCGCTCTCAGGACCGCAGTGCTGACCTGGTCAGGGAGGAAGCCCCCGGGCCAGGCATGCAGTTTTCTTCCAAGCACACAAAGAGACTGTGGGCATGAGTCAGGGGGAGCGCTCCTTGAGGAAACCCCTTCCCAGGACCAGGGTTATATCAAGCATCCCATAGCACACCAGTTAGTAAGGGCACTTGAAGTGGGGAGAAGGCATGAGCAGGTAAGTGCAAACTCGGCACTATGAAGCAGATAGCAGAGCCAGTATTTCATGGAGCCTCCCTTCCCTGTTGCCTCTGAGAATACTATGGACATGCGACTGGCCAGTCGTTGTGATGGTCCGACCATCACAATCAAGCAGGAACTAGCGGTTTCAAATACCCGTATGGCTCTGCAGTTTCTCTTCAGCAGGGAAGTTTGGCTGCCGAGGGTGCAGCTTCCCCTCTTCCCTGTGGAGCGGCACATGAGCCGCAGCTCCAGCAAAAGCTGAGATGGCTTGGGCAGGAGGGGGCTGAACATCTGTACACTGCCCAGGTGGTGCAAGCTTTAAGTGCTCCAGCAAAGGCAGAAATTGAGGTGCTTTCTTGTGTACATCTGTCTGAGCCCTGTTAGACCTCAGCACATCATCCTGAAGTTATAACACAGATCTCAGCATCTTAAAAGAATGGCTTGGGGACAGGAGGTGGACAGACTGGGAGGTTCAACCCTTGCCTCTGCCATCAATTTCTCCCCGCGACTCAGATGCCCATTTGCAAAACGGAGATCATATTTCCCTGATCTCATCTTGCATCTGTCTGATCTTTTCAGATTTCAGACTCTTGGAAGCAGGGGCAGTCTTACACCAAGTGTATGTTCATCACCCAGTAAAACAGAGCCCTGATTTTGCCCAGGGGCCTGTAAGCACTCGAGGTTCCAAAATGATACCTTTTATTAGTTTGATAAATACATTTTACCACTGGAGGGAGCTATATGCAACAAAATATCTGAATTTTACTCTTAATCAGCTTTCTATCCCATAATATAAATATTTAACTTCAGAGATTATGAGCAAA
Source organism: Gavialis gangeticus (assembly GCF_001723915.1). NCBI lineage: Eukaryota > Metazoa > Chordata > Crocodylia > Gavialidae > Gavialis > Gavialis gangeticus. Next base: position 199,433,000 of record NW_017728992.1, read on the forward strand.
CCGGTGCTTATAGCATTAGATTTAATGGCCCGATGTTGTTAAAAAAAAAAAAAATGCATTGATTTAGCCAGCTGAAAATGGAGTTGAAACTCAATTAATTGATGAACCCTCCCCCTCCTTAAAAAAAAAAAAGGCTATAAATCACGTGGCAAAAAACGCTGTTTCATACAGAGATGTCCAAAGGCTGGACGTACGCTGCTCTGCATTTTACCAGGTCCAGTCAGGAGACTGATGGACTGTCGGACTCTCGATCTTTTATCTTTGCAATCAGAAGCAGCGATTGCTGCAGGGCTAGTTGTCTACCCACACAAACACATTCGCACTGCCCAGCTCCTACTGTTAGTGCCCCGCGGTACAGTCGGACAGCTTGGCGAGCCACAACTTTACTGACTGCTGACAAAGGGAGAGCAGCACAACAGAGCATCTCCGCGCTGCCAGAGAAGGAGTGGGGTGGAAAGCCTGATATCCCCGCAGAGCTGGTCCAGTCGTGCTCCAAAGACAAGGGGAGTTTTTGGTGAGAAAATAGAATTTCAACTGAAAATATTCAAACACAACCATTTTGGAGAAATGTTTCATGCTCTGAAATAAAAGGTGGGGTTCCTTTTTGTTAGCTAAAAGGAAAAAAATCAGAAGTAAATAGCCTATTTTCCCCTGCATTGTTCATTTTAAATTTTTTCTCCAGCTAGAAAATGGTCAAAAAATATAGGAAAATGCCCCCTCGTTTTACTGTACACAATTATAGTTTTTCCACCTTTTACCCTTAGAAGTCAGTAAAAAGTTTCTTAAAACATCATTTTCCAAGCTAAATCAATGCCCTGATTCTTAATTTTTAAATTTTTTTCTCCCTATTTGCTTACATTTTTTTTCAGTTGGGAAACAGAAAGAAAGACAGGCCAACTGCAGGGGAAAATAATTCATACTTTAAAAAATATTTCTCAGGGAAACACTACAAATTTCCAGTGGGAAATTCTAGTTAGGTGGACTCCTGTACTAGAATTTCCTAAGTGAAATGTACTGAAATTTCAGTTTTCTGCCCAGTTCTTTTTCATAACTACACACACGCGCATGCTAAATTAAAAAGTACTATTGATTTTATATCTATATCAGTAATCTAATCTTGGCAAGTTTCAAGATTGAATCAATGCGTCATTGGCAGCTCCTCCAAGTTTCTCAACATGACTTCAACTTAGTTTGCAAGAGTGCTGGGGGATCCCAGGTTTGACTATGCATGCCAACAGAGGACTTTAGTCCATATTATATAGTTTACAAGAGTGCTGGAAGATCCCAGGTTTGGCCATGCGTGCCAATAGAGGACTTTAGTCCATATTATATACTGCATAGGTTCTTCAAAAGTGCTGAGATGATGAATAAAGGGTATGGGTATGGATTTCACCCTAAAGGCTTAGTCATAGTCCTTTTTTTAAGAAGCTCCTACCCACACAGAAGCAAGGGTGTCTGTGGGCTATTTGATTTTCTTTTCAAACACTGGCATACTGATTGAATGCACCAATGCTCACAATATGGTTTCATAGTTTAATAGTTTCATAGTTTCTAGGGTCGGAAGGGACCTGAAAAGATCATCTAGTCTGACCCCCTGCCATGGGCAGGAAAGGATGATGGGGTCATGGTTTATGGCTCTTACCTAAGATAAGAGAACAAATGCTTCTCAAGCCAGGAGAAGTCTAGGGGATGTAAGGAACAATACTTAAGAGTTTTCCCAGGGGGAAAAAAAGCAATGGCAGATTTGAGAGCAGACAGGGAAATCTTTGGCCTGTCTCTTAACACCCACTGTTTTCAGCTGGTAGGAATGAAATCAGTGGAACTATGTCTCCTGAGAACAGTATCAATGCACTGCTAATGCATAATTATTATAACAGAGAGCTGGGGTTTCAAGACACAATTACTTGTGCATAGCCTCAGCATGAATAAAATAAAACCAAATACAGTTGATCCACATGTTACCCCTTGCTGAGTCTAGTCAGTCTTTCGCCCCCCTCCCAGCTCCAGCCTCCTCTCCCACTTCCAGGGATGTGAAAACAAGCTGCTGGCTTATGGAAGCCAAACACCCTCCACCCTTGGAGACTAGACAATGATGCCACAGGAAAGGAGGCTGAGGGAAAGGCTAGACAGTTTGCTGGTTGGACTCCAAGAGTGAGGGTGCAAGGAAGACAAAACAATAAAGGGCACTTGCTCTGGCTGCAATGGTGAAAACAGCAGGACCGAAACAAAACAATGTCCGCTTTTATTGTAAGCTCTATATGGAGGTTGGGAGCAGAGCAAAGGCCAACAGACACAATGAAAAAAATTAACATTCCTCAATCTGAGACACATTGAATATTTTGCTTGAAAGAAGCAGAAGGGAAAGAAATGAGAATGAGGTTGGGTTACAGGACCAATGACTCATGCAACTGGCACCTGGCTGACTGTTTTAGCAGACAGGCCCAGGGACTTGGCCCGTGAACTCCTTCTTTACCTCCACATGAGAGATCAGTTCCAGGCCAGGAGTGTGCTACGTTGGCGGTAGCATAACTAATGCAGGGGGAGAGGTGTGTGCGCAAAAATAGCAGCTACCATAGCCAGTGACCGGCTGTGCCACTGCCCACGGCACAGAGCTGCCCTGTTACACCTCTACACAGTCACAGGGCTCTGTGCAGCAGCTGTGCAAACTTTAGCCGTCAGGATGATCAGCCCAGCTCCCTTCCCCAGCCAATGCCCATTTAAAAAGCAAAAGGCCAAGAGGGATAGTTGCTGAGCCTTTCCCTGCCAGGGAACTCAGATAAGCAATACCTTGTCTCCCCGAGTCCCCTTTTCTCCTCTTTCTCCTTGCAGACCCTAAAAAATAAAAGAAAAATAAAGGAATTTTAAAAGTCATCTTCCAACATAGTCCGTATTTTCCTCTTTAAAGCAGGAAAGAGTCCATTCATTAACCCCTGGGGCAGTCTCTGGCAGTGCTTCATTTAGCACCCAGTGACCAAACAGAGCATTATTTGATACGGCTGTTCCTTAACTGAGCAAAGCTTTTCCACCCCAATGGTGCAAAATGCCTTGGTGGTGGAGACACCTAACAGGCACCACTGACAGCATGGCATAACCCCAGACCACTGGCCTCAACTAAGCCTGAATGAGAGGAAAAGTCTATTGAAGTGAATTTGGCCCACACAATTCTGCACTTCAGAGAGAGAGGCAGTGGTTTGTGGGGAAGGGACAGCCTCCACCTCACTCTGATGGGAAAGAAACTCTTCTCAGCTAGAATGGCTGACCTGCTTGACAGGGCTTTAAACTAAGATTGTCGGGGGGACGGGCGGACAATCACCAATGCAAGTCCAGGAAGTGACAACCACAGAATCAGCAGATCAGCAAACGCAAGGAAACTCACTCCTACCCCAGCCCAAGGACAGGACTCTTCTAAGAGTGCAGGGAAGCCCAGAGTTTCCAAGGGCAGGGTTAGCTACCTGTACACAAATGCCAGGAGCATGGGGAACAAACAGGAGGAACTGGCCCTTCTGCTAAGCAAAATTAAATACAACCTCATAGGGATAACGGAGACCTGGTGGGACTCCACCTATGACTGGATCACAGGTATAGATGGCTATACCTTGTACAGGAGGGATCGTGTTGCAAGAAAGGGCGGGGCTGTAGCTCTCTATGTGAAGGAGCAGTACACTTCCCTACAAGCAGAGATTTGCACCCAAGGAGGGCAACTTGAGATCCTCTGGATTAGGATATGGGGAGAATGTAGTGAAGGGGCTATAACTGTAGGAGTCTATTACAGACCTCCTAACCAGGAAGAAGAGCTTGACCATGAATTTGCTAAGGAACTGGCGGAGGCTGCACACCCTTGGTGCATGGTTGTCTTGAGTGACTTCAACCACCCTGACATCTCATGGGAAGAGCATACAGCCAAATCTGATCAGTTGTGATGTTTTTTTACTTGCATTGACAAGCTCTATTTGACTCAAGAAGTCTACGGGTCAACAAGAGGCAACGAGCTGCTGGATCTGGTACTAGCCAAAGAGGATGATCTAGTGAGTGACCTGAGGATCGAAGGGAAGCTTGGTCACAGGATCATGAGTTGATCACTTTTTCTATACATCGCAAAGCTGGCAAATTTGTCAGCCACACAGAAACCCTCAACTTTAGGAAAGCTGACTTTCACAAGCTCAAGAAGTGGGTTGTCGAGGCCCTGAGAGACTGTGATCTGACATGATGAGTGGTCGTTCCTTAAGGACACAATCCTAACAGCACAAGGGAAGTCCATTCTGGCCCATAGGAAAGACAGCAAAAGGGCTCAGAGACCCCCTTTGCTCAATAGGGAACTCATGGAGCTCCTGAATCTGAAAGGAGATGCTTATAAGGAATGGAAGTTGGGAAATACAACTAAGAAGGATTATACAACACTGCCTTGCACCTGTAGGGAGAGGACCAGAAAAGCTAAGGCTCAAACTGAACTCAAACTGGCTACAGAAATCAAGGACAATAAAAAAGTCCTTCAGAAGAAAGCCAACGGCAACATTGGATCCTTGCTGAACCAAATGGAGCAGCTGACAACCAACACACCGGACAAAGCTAATCTCCTCAATGATTACTTTGCATCCATTTTCCACCAGCCCAAGGGGATCACCCTGCCTAACAGGATGCTGGATTACCAAGGTAAGGGTGGCTATATGCCTACAATTGGTTAAGGCCTTGTGAGAAAACAGTTCGAGAGTCGGGACATCCACAAGTCAGCTGGCCCCGATGGAATGCACCCAAGAGTGCTAAAAGAGTTGGCTGACATCATAGCACAACCAACGGCAAGGATATTTGAGAACTCATGGCACTTGGGAGATGTTCCAGAAGATTGGAAGAGGGCCAAAGTGGTGCCCATCTTCAAGGAAGGAAGGAAGGAAGAACCAGGGAACTACAGGCCAATCAGTTTGACCTCAATCCCCGGAAAGATCTTGGAAAAAATCATCAAAGAACCCATCAACAACAGACTAACAGAAGGCAGCACTCTGAGAGCTAGCCAACATAGCTTCGTTGTGGGTAGGTCTTGCCTGACCAACCTCCTTTCCTTCTATGACCAGGCGACGCATCACCTGGACAATGGAGAAAAGGTTGATGTCATATATTTGGATTTTTAAAAAAAGCTTTTGACTTGGTCTCCCATGATGTGCTCATGGCAAAATTGAGGAGCTGTGGCCTCAACAAACTTATGGTCTGATGGCTGGGGAACTGGCTCTGTGGTCAGACCCAGAGAGTGATGGTCAATGGAACCGAGTCAACATGGAGCATGGTGACCAGTGGCATCCCCCGGGGTTCAGTACTCAGACTGGTACTCCTTAATATATTCATAAATGGTCTGGATTCAGGTGTCAGAAGCAGACTGGCTAAGTTCACAGATGACACCAAATTATGGGGAAGTGAGGTCATGCTAGAGGATAGGCTGGCGATTCAGGCCAACCTGGACAGGCTCGCAAGGTGGGTGGATCAAAACCTGATGGCATTCAACACAGAGAAATGCAAGGTGCTCTACGTTGGGAGAAAAACCCCCCCATCATACTCAAATGCTTGGCAGTGCTACACTCCATGCACCATGACCGAAAGAGACTTGGGGGTCATGACTGACCACAAGATGAACATGAGCCACCAATGCAATGCTGCAGCTGGCAAAGCAAATAAAACTCTGGCTTGCATCTACCAATGCATCTCAAGCAAGCCCCAAGAAGTCATCCTCCCACTTTACTCGGCCTTGGTGAGACCACAGCTAGAGTATTGCATCCAGTTCTGGGCTCCACACTTCAGAAAGGATGTGGATAAGCTTAAAAGATCCCAGAGGAGAGACACACACATGATTAGAGGTCAAGACAACAGGTCTTATGAAGACAGGCTGAGAGGCACGGGACTCTTCAGCCTAGAGACACGCAGGCTCAGGGGTGACTTGGTGATAGCCTATAAGTAAATAAGCAGTGTGCATCAGGATCTAGGGGAATGCCTGTTCCCCAGGGCACCCCAAGGGAAGACAAGGTCCAGTGGTCACAAACTGCTGGAAGACCGTTTTAGACTGGACAGAAGGAAAAACTTCTTTACCATCCGAGTCTCCAGAGTCTGGAATAGACTCCCCCTAGAAGTGGTGCAAGCACCTACTCTGGATACCTTTAAGAAATGCTTGGATGCTTATCTTGCTGGGGTGATCTGAACCCACCTGACTTTCTGCCCCTTGGGCAGGGGGCTGAACCTGATGATCTTGTGAGGTCCCTTCCAGCCCTAATCTCTATGAAATCTATGAATTCAAACCACAGCCTTCCAGTTAAAGTGGAAGCCACGGGATTTGCTGCGACTTAGCTAACTGACAGATGCACTGAATCTTAGATGGGCTTTACCACTTCTGCAGAATCCGAATGATTAAATAAAACCCCGCTGCAACCAGACAAGTACACTCCGTCAGCAGAGGCCTGTCAGAAACTGCTAAAGTGTTAAATGTTTTTCATTCTGGTGACTTTATATCTTAATGCTTTGTTCATTTCTACATTTAAGCACAGCTGCCTTATCCAAAAAATTAATGGAAACTGCCTGCCTCCATTTATTTGGTCCAGAGGAAAAATTAGATGCTTCTTGAGCTGTTAAGATTCCAAGCCAGATGTGAGTATTATCGAACTCTGGACAAGCCCGTCCATCTCTGACAATGTATTTGCGATCAAACTGTCCTCCTGGAAAAACATCTCACCTGCTATTGTCATGTCTGATAAAGTCACTTGTTTGCACTGCAGACTCCATAATACAAAGACAATTGTTTGCTCCATACACACACACATATGTGTGTGTGTGTGTATCTATCTATCTATCTATCTATATATACAGAGAGAGAGAGAGAGAGAGAGAGAGATGTATGTATCTAATTTAAATCTTATTTAAGTGAATCATCATATATAATTTTTATTTCTTCTCTCGTCCGCTAGAGCCCAAGCTTGGACATCTTTTAGAAGTGCCATAAGATCTTTCTATCTGGGCAGGCATTCAGCAGACAAACCTAGACTG
>NW_017728992.1:199445016-199477997 GCF_001723915.1 Gavialis gangeticus
TCTACCCAAGATGCACAGTTGAATGGCTTTTAGGTAACACTGACTGCAATGTTGTTTATTGGGTCTTTGTTTTACGTTGATATTCTCATTCCCTTTTAGGTTACTTTGTTCTCTTGTTTTTTAAGTTATTCTGTTCTCGGACAGTAAGCTGCCTGAACCTTTTTTGGGAAGGGCAGCAAATAAATCAAATAAATAAACTTCCATAGATACATTAATTAACAAATAAAAAATAAATGAAATGAGTAAAAAATAAATAAATAGATATATTAATATTTTATTTATTAATGTAAGAGACAAGCATGCCTAAAAGAAAAAGTCTCGCAAATGAGATAGACTAGAATCCTTGGAGTTCACTTTCATAGCTCAACCTGGCCTCTGACATCAAAAGAGTTAAGGAATTGGTAGGATTTTCGGTGTTCATCGTTGGCAGCAGTGTATAATCACTAAGACCTGAAATACCCTCTGCAATTGCTTTCATTTATGAGACTGGCGGCACTACACGTTGTACTGTTTTACAACAATCCCATGGGGTTATACGAAGAGCGAGGTCACAAATCTTGCTGGGCCACACTGGAATGATGGGTGCCTGTAGATGTGCAGAGACACTGCTCCCATGCATTGTAATTACAGCTTCTTGGAGCAGACTTCATTAATTGAGTCTGCTGGAGTGTGCTAATTAGCGTGCTCCAGCAGCCTTCGCGTCTCATATATTCAGCATCCTCACACTTCAAAATGGCAGTGGGGGTGCTTTAACTATAGCTCATCAAACAAGCCTTAGTTAAAGCACCCCTGCCACCATTCTGAAGCACAGGACACTGCATACATGAGATGCTGCAGGTGCTTTAGTTAGAGCGAATGACAGAGCTGCTCTAATTAACGTGCCCCCTGCCCCACCCTAAGATACCCTATGAGAATAGAAGAGAAACTGGCCATCCAGGCTAATGCCTTTGAGCCAATGCCAAGTGCTTTAAAACAATTCGTGGTCTACCCCGGGCACCACAATACACCTAGTTGTGTCCAGTGGTGGAGATGTTCCCTGCCACACGGCCTTTGTGCCTTTATCCCAAGCAGGGTAACCGAAATTCTGTTCTTTGAGTTCCCATTGGAGGAATAACAGAGCAAACTTCGACAGCATCCCATTCTCCATAGCAATTACCACGCCACTTCCAAGAGCAGACTGGGAGAGGTGAGAAATACGACTCTTCTCCAGTGCTCTACCGTCTTGGGGCCCACCTGCTCACTGCAGTGGCCAACCATATCCCGGGTCCTCGGTAACTATGCAAACCGGATGTCAGTTGAGTAATGAAAACAACTGGGGTTGTTCTCAACAGACCCCAAGCAGCACTGAAACCTGGCACTGAAAAGGCTCGCCTCCTCGCACACAGGGATGGCTTGAGACACAGCGGCAAATACCCTCCTAACTTTCTTCAAACGGGGCCACGTGTGCAGTTGAGCCCTTTGTTGCGATGTGGCCAAGCACTGCTGTGCCCGATTTGCAGCCCTAGGGACCATCCAGGCAGATAGCTTTTTGCTTTCAGACATTTTAGTAGTAATATTGTAGAGACCCTTGCCACGTCCCCCCCAGAAAGAACCCCTTCCTCGTATCCATTTCAATTCTAGTAGAAACCAGCCCTTATACAGCAGTTGGCACCCACCTGTGTTGCCTGGGGTTATGTGTTTTAACGTTGCTGTTGCTTTCATCAAATGTTATCGATGCCCTGTTAGTGATGAAGTTTTAGGAACTACGATGCCAGCAAAAGTTACAGCCAGGAGATCCCATCTCTGATCTTGTATTAAAGAATGACCACAGGCTCAGTTCAGTGGGAAAAATTTGGCCAGGTTTGTTTGCTACAAGCACAGCCCCAACACATTTTGGCCTAACAAGTACATTAGACCAGAACTTAAGGCAGGAGTGGGTAAAATGCAGCCCGTGGGTTGGATGCACCCTGCCAGGCCATTATATCTGGCCCGCGGGGCCCCTAAAAAATTTAGAAAATTAATATTTATCTGGCCCTGGCTGCCTGTCGTGAGGCCTTTGATGGCTTGCTAAAACTCAGTAAGTAGCCCTCCACCCGAAATAACTGCCCATTTGTACCTGTGACCTCATTTGTCACAGGTACAAATGAGTTAAGGCATTTGTACCTGTGACAAGGTACTTGGCACAACACCACACAGGCTGAAACCTGCACCTGCCCCAGGGTATAAAATTCACAACCCACTTGAAAAACCTATGCCAGAACAGAGAAAGCTTTAAATGCACCAGCAGGTCGGGCATGCCATTTCAGTGTGCCAATGCACACGCTATACCCAGGTACAGTTGCTCTAAAGTTTACTTTGAGTTGGATTTTGCTATGATAGGTCCAGTAAAAAACCTGATAATACTGGATTTGTAACTTCTGGATGTGCTGTACATTCAATAAGGTGCCCCTATGGCTAAAATCCAGCACTCCAAATGGTTCTAAAATAACTTCGGGTGATAAAAATCAGGGGGTGGCACTGTCAGACTGGTCTGTGATATAACATGGATGCCGTATAGTAATGTCACAAGACACCAATCCAACAAATTGTTCGAATACTGCATTTTATGCAAATGAGTAACCCTGCCAAAAGTGCCTAGGCTCCCTAGTAATTTCTATGGACTGTTCTATACTCATAAACTGAGCATATTAACCTGGGTATCGTCTATTTGCTTCTAGATCCAAACTAAATTAATTCACTAAAGCATGGAACCCAGGAAGTTTCACCATATAAATCCCGCGTGAGTCAGTGGTGTGGTAGACATCTCTAGACCGTGCAACAAAGGGTTACCTATGCAGAACACACCAAAAAAGTGGGGGAAGTTTCCAGATGGGAGGAGTGTTCTGCTGATAAAATATGATCAATGAACGATGACTTACAGGCGCTCCGACATAGCCTTTGATTCCTGGTGGGCCTGGTTTTCCCTCTGATCCCTGGTAAAGAACGAAGACACAGAAAGAGAAGTGAGGATCGCAAATTGGGGTTATTTAAGAAAGAAAGCAATACACAAATTCATTTTGAAATTAAACATGCCCTCCCTGGTCCAAGCAGAGGTCCCTGACAGCTGGTTCACGTGCATTTAAGCACGAAATACCAGAATGCTCTTCCACTCCGCTGCAGCTTACCTTCCCATTTCGCTCCCTGGGCTCAGACACTGGTACTGCTGCTGCTGCACCAGGTCCTTTACCTTTCTACTGCGTTCCCTGCGCTTTCAAGGCAAACTGATGCATGGAGATTTCCGCACAAGCTGCTTCCAAAGCTGCAAATGGGACCGATGACGTGATTTGGGCACTTCCCTATCTGCGCTCTGCCTCTCCCGGCTGGGCAAGATCAGTCATTCTGAACACAGAGCAAGTGAAATAAAATGCAGCCTGGGAAGGCAGCCGGTCTGGAAGCCGAACACGGGCGCCGGTGATAAAAGGAGCCTCAGAGCTCAGAGGAGCGTGCGCCATCCTTGTAGTCTCATGCTTGGCTGAAGAGTGACAGACGGGGTTAGGAACTTGTTCCCCAAATGGAAACTTAAGAAATAAAAGACCAGATTCTCAAGCTGCCCGTCTCTCGGAGGTGCGGTGAGGGAGCCTGTTCTGATTCAATGATCTTGGAGCCCATTCTGCATTGGCTGGTGAGGAGCCATCTGCCGGGGAAGGCGAGCTGGAAGGCAGCAGGCTCTTCCCCACGTAGCACAACGCAGGGCAAACTGCAGGAGGGTCTGCTGCAAGGCCCAGCCCCAGAACAACGCAAAGGAGTCTGGACAGACAATGGAGTCAAGTGTTTCAAGAAGGCCCCACTAGATCCTCGGTTTATTTGGTCGTTCCATATTGTGCTGTTTAAATACAGATTTTTTTTTTGTTTCCTCCAGTTGTTGGACCCTCCTAACACATAAGGCCTCCATTACTAAAAGAGTGAGTTTTTTATCTGAAATGTAGCTGGGCAGGATTTCAGCAATACTATGTGCCTGAGATTTCCAGATGAAATGAGGGCATATAAAAGCAGGCTGTGCTTGCAAGGGCCGCTCAGCAGGGTCAGGGGCTGTAGGGACCAAACTTCAGATGCAAATGGCCAGAAGGGTCTTGGCATCACGAGCTCCACTTGCACTGTGACTCACACCTAGTCACACTGTCCTCACAAAAAAGCTGTTAAATCTGGCCCTGGCAGGGGATGACATGGGCATGGCCCTGCTGTGCCCAAGCAGTTTTGAGGAGAGAGATTATGTTTTATTTTGTTTTGCCAGAAGGGGATTTTTATTATAGAAAGCCAAAATACCAAAAGACAAGTACTATCCTGCTGTGGAGTAAAAAACTGCAGCAGTTCAGGTGCAGACACTGCCCAGCTAGCTGGGGCACAAGGATGCTTCAGTGCAAGGGCTGGCTGGTGGCTAGCCCCGCACTTAAACACCCTCATGCCCAAGCCAGCTCCACAGCTCTTTGAGCCAGGGGGAAGCAGTCCTGGGCTGGCAGCCCTGCCAGCCAGGGCTTCTCTGAACTGGCTCAGCATGCTGCAATCCCAGGTGCACATGTAAATGCACACCTGGGAGCAATAAACTCCAGTGCGATAATCACTGGAGTTTACTGTACCACATTAATATGCATGTATAGATGCACTCACTGGTGAGCAAAATAATGAGGCAATAAGCTATTCTACCCACCACTTTTCAGGGGCACCCTTAGTTTGACACTAATAATAGAAGATCGGGTAAGAGTTTTATCATTGCACTGCAAAGCTCACTGCATCTTGGGACTAAAACGCTAAATGCACTAAAATGATGCACTAAAACACTACTGAGCTGTCATCATCCTGCTCTGAGAGATGACCTGACCATGCCGAGCCAGACAGAGGTACCCAGTGGTCTTCACCTCCAGTGGCTTTGTCACTAGTCTGAACACCTAGCACGGGAGACTTGGTTTTCTCTCTCACCTCTGTCAAGTCTCCATTTCCTTCCCTGCCTTATTTCTTCTCTGTCATAGCTCTCTTCTTACCTCCTGTGCAATAGGAGCCAGCTGAGTCTGTATGCTTTGCCGCGCTTCTCTGGGTCTGTGACTAGACAAGCAGCTAAGAACAGCTGACTTACAAAGCCTGACACCAGTACAAGTGTGCCAAGTTTCTAAGTGCCCAAAGAGATCATATGCTGTGCCCGTCTTTCGTTAGCAGGGAGGCGGCAAATAAGCCTCAGCATCAGAAAGAGAGTCGGCAGTTTTTATCTTCGCTCTTCTTCCTTCTCCCCTTTTGCATGTGTTTTCCTTGCTTTGTCTTCAAGGAAGCAGTGAACAAGAGCAGCAAGTGCCCGGTCCATCTCAGCTAACTACTTCTCTTTCCCCAGACAGGGCAGTTGATACCAATTTAAACACCACCTACACGACTGTCATGCAGGGAGGTTTCCTTATAAAAGCTTTCCACAGCTAAATGGAAAAGGAGTAAGGAGGGGAGGAAAAAAAAAAAGAAGAGGCCTTTACATACTATTTTAAATCCCACATGTTTTATCTGTTCTCCTCTCCCTTCTTTTTCAGTGCTACTAACAAAACATGACAAGGATTGTTAAAGGGGGTGATTTGCTATGGGATTAAGCAGGCTCTAGTCCCTGTATTCAAAGCCCCAAACCTGGTCGAACTCTTAAATGTTGTGCAGAGACAGTTGTGCTAGCACCGCGATTCTCTCGGCCGTTTTATTCGACTGAAGTTAACGCAGCACAGTGCCTTCCTACTTCATTGCAGCTCTTTTTTACCATCCCCAAAGCACTGAAGAGTCTGAGACTCTGCACTGGAATAGCAGGGGGCTGAGGGGGGCTGGGCTGGGCTGTGCTGTGCGGGACAAGGGAGGCTGTTGGCTCTGCATGGGCTGCCTGTGCCACTTGTGGCCCCAATGCCACAGCCTGGCCACCCCGATGTAGACACACCTTAACATTTTCCCATCAAAGCAGCTTGCCTTCCCGAAGACTTTATCTGTCCCAGCAGCTAACACTAGCGATGACATGCTGAGGGCATGTCATTGTGGTAAGCCTCAGTTAACAGCAATTTTGGGTACCTCTGGGCATTAAGTCCTCTTACCAGATGCCTGCAGTATCACTATTTGTGCTGCTGAAGGTTTCATACAATTCCCAAAGGCTGTAACAATTGCTCTGCACGTCTTGGAAGGAGAAAAAAAAATGCCTGTGATTGCCACAGAAGCAGCAGACTAGTAAATCCCTCAACCACACAGTTGCACAGCTAGCTGGGTTTCCCAAACGGCACAGGCAGCTTGTGAAACTCTACATGCCAGGCTACCTGACCTAGTCGGGTAGAAATGAAGACTGATGGATCCAGGACCAGCCGCGATCCCGCTGATCAAAGAAACTGCAAGTTAGTGCTCCGGGGAGTCTGGAGCAGACCCCAGTGCTCTCAAAGTCATGGCACCGCTGCTCCAACTTCTTTTAAATAAAGATAAGTGATGTGACAAAAACCAATCATTGCAGCAGTAATGGGAGACATGACCTTTACAACTATCGACCCCCCCCTTCTTCACACACACACTTATTGGCTCTCCACTGATATATAAGCATAGCAAGGAATCGGTTAGTGGGTTTTGGAGCCGTAATTTGTATCTTAATGCGCTGTCAGCAAAATCGGGCGAGCTTCTTAAAATAGCACAGCCCAGAATCCAGCCAAAGGACACACTATCACGGGTGATGCACTTTTGAAAAGAAACACACCTGTGGAGAAAGGAGAAGACTGCTTTATCTTTAGGCAGGGCAGCAGAGAGCGAGAGGCTGAAAGTTTGCTCATCTGCAATGGATGCTGGCATTGCCTTGTCCAAACGGATTTGCACTGTGCGTGGTAAGTGGCCACAGTAGCCATCACATAACCAGTCCTTCCCAGCCCATAGTGCCAAATGCACTGCAAAGATATAAAACACACTGACTTCTAGTCACACTGCCATTTATTATTAGTAGTAATAGTAATTACTATTACTATTATACTATACTATTACCATTATACTATTACTATTATTATAGCAGTACCACAGGAGAGACCCACCAAATTGGAGTACTTATGCTAAAAAGCGCTATGGTAAGAGTCAGGCCTTGCAAATGCAGTCTACATAGGTAAAAAGACATGAAAGAAGAAAAACTGGAAGAGAAAGGAGCATTGTTATCTCCATTTTTACAGCTGGGAACTGAGGTGCACAGCTGATCAAAAAAAAGTCTCTGGCACAGTTAAAAACAAACCCCGCAGCTTCCTCCCAGCTTCTAGTTCAAGATGCCGGGAATGTTACAAGGATTATAAATAAGAGATGAATGGAAACGATCCTTCCTGCGCAGCCCGGTGCTCCTCAGTTCTGGGTTTCTTCCCTGCCAGCCCTTGTGGCGTGTGTCCAGCCTGGCTGGTCCACCGACTGCCCCGGTCTGCGTGCCAACAGCCTTCTGCACCTTTCTAGTGCTTTTGCTCTGAGCGTATCTGGTGACGGTGCTTCCCGCTGCGCTCCACCTGCACGGACTAGCTGGGCGCCTCTCCTCCTGTACCTTTCTGGATACAGCTTCTCTCCTTGTTGTACACAATCTCGTGCTCAAGGGGACAATTGAGACCCACCCTCTGCCACTATGGGATTGCCCCCCAAGGCCACTTTTCAGTTCCTTCTCTAGCTTCGTTTTACATAATGCAGAGAATGAGGCTTCTCTTCCATTACCTCTCTTAGAAAACTAGTGTCAGATTCAGGTATTTGCCCAAGAAGTTTGTGATGTTTTCCAACCTACATATTCCCCTTTCCCACTGTATCCTTTCCTTTCTAGCCCCTTTTATTGTTTTTTAGCATCTGTATGGAAGATCCCAGATGTTTCCTCTGCATTACTCCAAATAACCCCTCATTGACTCCTGTGTGCTAGGGAAATGCAGTTTATCAAATACTTGCCATTTTCACACCTCCCCTTGAGCACAACTATACTCACTATCTTCTCATTCAAGTTCTCTGCACCTTCCAGGACTGAGCCTTTTAAAAAGACGCGTTCATAGTGCAATTAAGTATCTATAGCCGATTCAAAACTGGAGCTAGCCCTCGGAAGAAGAGAGGGATCAGGCACAACGCAGAACTCATCGCTATATTTGGTTACTGTGACATGACTGAAAAGCATCCAGGATGAATGCAGAAGTGAGATTTCTGTATTACACAACACATCGCAGAGCCCCAGCTGACCAGCATTTAGGGTGACAAATGCATTTTGCTTGCCACCTGCTGCCAAATCCCACTGCAGATGAAGAGCATCTCAAGTCATTAGGAAATCTAGGGCTGGGTTACAAATGACTGAATTAAAATGCTTCCCAAGCTCCTCCTGTTCTCCCAGCCACAGCTGCCATTCATCTTCTGCAGAACATGCTGTCATGTGGCTTCCTCAATGAGCCCCTCCGTGCTGCCAGATACAATCACCGCGCTTCTCCCGCAAAGTCCCGGGTTCCCTGCCATGTATTTCCACCACCTTAATACCAATGGGCTCATGAATGGGACCTATGGGAATTACGACAGTTTATACAATTTACCCATGCCAGCTATAGGCAGTTGGGAGAAGAGACTCTCCATGTTTCCAGGGCGGAGAAGCCTAACGATCCCTATCCACGTGGAAGGTGTTTGCCTGCTTCATGCATCCCCTCGGACTGAGCCAATTGGGAACTGAATTCCTTCTAGGAGGTGCTGGGTGCATCTACACGAGACATCAAATGTGCAGCACATCAATTCTACTGCTCATCAGCCCGTCACGGCACAAGCCATGCTATTGTGCTAATGCACAGAAGAATGAGTCTACTGTGCATTAGTATCACTACAAAGGTGTGTGCCAGCACTACTGCGCAGTAGTGCCAGTTACTGTGCATCCAGTTAGTACCTTTTATAGGTACTGAATTTAATGTGCAGGATCTATGGTGCATTAATGCACATGTAGAGGTGCCCACTGAGTACAATTCTGCTTCTACCAAAGGCAAAATTCCCACTGACATGAGTCAGGCAGCTCTGGTATCTGTTATTTCAGCCAACTGATTTGCTCTTTGGCACATCCTACCTTGTAGCGTGTTGCATGATTTGTGTCTCTACAGCACAGCCTCATGGCCATGCTCATCTTGAACATGGAAATGAAAGACTACAAGAAATGCCTCTCAGATCAAGGAGATCCACTGTGCAAGGTGACTTGTCTTACCTGTAGACTGCATCTCTGTATTAAAGGGTGGTGATGCTACCTGCTCAATTTGATGCAAGTTCAGGGCTCTTTCTGCTCCCAGTTACAAAGGAGCAACTGAACTGTGTCTGGACCTGGATAAGTCAGGGCAGAAACTGGCCAAAAATGAGTCCCTCCAGACCCAGACCCTGATGCTGTGCTCAGGGGTGTTGCCATACCCAAACCATACGTGTTTTTTGGACCAAATACAGACGTTGCGTCAATAGGTTGGCAGAAGTTGAACATTGCCAAATCATTGTAAACTGGTACAAACAGAAGCACCCAAAAGTAGCCAAGGCTTCAAAATTGAGACCTCAGCTGCTGTATTTCCATTCCGTTATCTCTCTCTGCCCGAGGGAGGCTGTGAGCATTTACTGATATCTTAATAATGCTCCCAAGGCATTGAGCCTGATCACCATCCTAACGCTTTGAGCTTATCCACAGGATTATCCAACAGACCAGGCATGCAAATATTATTGTCATTACAAGAGCAACATCAGGTAGTCCAAAGGCTGGATGGAGAGCTCACCTTAGGGCCCTCTGGACCAGGTAGTCCAATTTCTCCTGGCTGTCCTGGCTCCCCCTGTAAGCAAACAGAACATGCATTAGTCCCTATGGGCACTTTTACATGCACTCCAGGGGTGGTGCTTTAAACAGAGCAGCTCTCAGAGCACACTACAGGCTCGCAGAGCTGCTCCACTTAAAGCCCCTCAGCACCTCATGTATCAGTATCCCTGCCCTTCAAAATGGGGCACTTGGACGAGCTTTAATTCAAGTGCCCCCACCGCCAGTTTGAAGCACAGGGATGCCGATATGCGAGATGCAGGAGCGCGGTGATTGCCACGCGATAGCAGGCTCAATCAGTCGAGTCTGCTCCATAATTACAGTGCATTAAAGCCGCTGCCGAGCTCGTGTACAGCCACCCTATGATTGTAAAGGGTCTGGATTTAAAGCACTCCTGGGCTTTACGCAGGGAACGTGCCAAGGTTTACAATTCTGTATGTCATGTACGGGCAGCCCGAAGTGCCCATCACATGCCTTATCTCGAGGAGAAACCCAGTAAGAGCAGGCCAAAGCACACAGCTAAAACATTCAGACATTCATTTGCTCTTTGAAGGCAGCAGTTGAAGCGATAAGATGCCAGCTCTCTCATCCCCATCAGCTAGGAGTTATTATGGCCTGGGTCTCTGAAGGCTGCACTAAGGATCTAGCCTTTACACATTGGCCCTTCCCCACCACTGCTTGGGCACATTTGAACTCCCAAAGGATTCATTTAGCTTTGTCGGCTGCAGCTAAATAGCCCCTAGTGACCAGGAGCCAAATAGCTAATGGGCCCCAGTCCAGGGAACAGCGAATAGGGAGAGAGGCAAATCCTACAGATCAGTGGGGTGACCAAGATTTCATTGATTTCATAGACATTCGGGCTGGAAAGACCTCGGGAGATCATCGAGTCCAGCCCCCTGCCCCAAGGGCAGGAAGTCAGCTGGGGTCAAAGGATCCCAGCAAGATGCAAGCGCTTCTTGAGAGAGAGGGTACAAGGAGCCGGTGGTTGAAGGCAAGGGTTGATGTGTGAGACCCACCGGGTAATACTAAAGCAGAAAGAGGAAGTTTAAAAAAGCAAGCTTCACTGGGTGATAAAAGACACCCTCTTCTCTTGGCTGCATTTAGGCTCATGGCATTTTAGCTCAACCCTTCATTTCCACCCTGCAAAGCCTGCAGCAGCTCTCCTAAGCACTTAGCAGGGGCTGTGTCACCAAGTGGACTCCCAGCCCCTGCCATTGTGACATTTGCTTCCCCCTGCCCAGGTGCTGCAGCATCACGCCATCCCTGCTCCCCAAATCCACCAGCAGATAACCCCTCTCCCGGTGTGAGGCAGGTGGCGGCAGCGTCAAGCCAACACAGCAGCAGCCAGTCCCACCGTGCAGCCTGCCAGGCTGTCCTCTCTCCTGGCTTAATGAATTGCAATGGATCTGCCCCTGGAGTCTCTCCCCATGCTTAATCCATAAGAAGTCCACAGTCTTTGCAAGCGTGTTAGGGAGAAGGCTGAGGTTATTAACCTCCTGTCATTTGTTTCTGTTGCTCCTCAAATGGTCATGCAATTCCCCCAGACATGTCCCACTCAATACAGATTGATTTCCATTGCCCGGCTGATGCTGAAAGGAAAGGATTACAAAGAGGGAACAAAAAAGCTTACGGTTTCTCCTTTTGCTCCTTCCCTCCCAGGGGGGCCAGGTGAGCCCAGGGACCCCTGGAACAACAGAACCATCAGCAGCATAATATTAACATTAGCTGAAAGCACGAGGACATGAGTACTGCAGTAAGGCAAGAATAAGCAAGAGGAAAATCATTTAAACCCAAACATCTATTATTTACAGTCTCCAGAGTACCCAGTGCTGACTTGCAGGCGCTGTAGCCAAGCAGATGAGCTGCTAATGAGCCTAAGAGCTCCTGTTCACTTAATGGATTTAAAAATAAAATAATACAAACTCTCAGGAGATCACCGCCTATATAACCTTGTGAACGTGTTATTGGCAGCCCCTGCCCACCCCTCTGTCACCACTCCATTGTACTCCTGTTGCCTCTCCTCCCTAAACAGGGTCTTTGAAGCAAGGATCAATTTTCGCTACATACTTGTACAGCGTCCAACACAAAGCTGAAGAGCCTCTAGGCACCGCTGCTGAACAAACGCACAATAAGCTGAGCCTAAGACAAACAAAGACATCTCGGAAACTTTAGATGAGACAACTTTCCTGAAATGTCCGCAGGGAAACGAGCGCCATACAATTGGAGAAAGGCTGGGGGGGGGGATAAAAAATATTCCCGGGCAACTGAGAAGCACGCATATTTTCATGTTAATGTGCATCTTTAACATGCATTTTAAGCTGCCAGAACCCAAGGGAGTATAGCATCATTATGACTCAAATGGTGCTGCTGAAATGCAGAGGAGAGACAGTTTTTGTCCGGCAGGACTAACAGAGTGCGTATGCACGTGACAGGGGTATAATCTCCAGGGTTTCATTCTATGCACCGTAAATTGAAATGGTGGGTTTTTAATTGAATTAATAAGGCAATCGTTCTGTTGCAAAGGACGCAGAAAAACCACAGGTATGGATTTCTATTTGAAACCTCCGGGTTCATCTTGGGAATCACGTTCACAAACCTATCGGTGCTAACGTTGTGTGGCACTGAAAGGATCGCAAGCCACCCCAGGGGGCTAGGTGCCCTGATTAAGAATCATTGACTTAGGCACTTTTGGAAAATGTGACTTGAAGCTAATCCAGTGGTTGATCCGGGATAATAATGTTCAGGCTGCCATTTTAGTAGAAAAAATACGTCTTGTTCCCAAAGCGATTTCTTTTAGACAGAAGAGAAGATGAGCTCACCTTGCCATTTCAGTCACCAAAGATGCTGCGAACCAAGACATTTAAACTACCAGCAACACCAGGTGACAAAACTGCTGGACAAAAGGACTGCAGGTATCAGCAGTTGGAAGAGGCCAACAGCAGCTCAAGAAAATCACACTGAAGACAGATCACAACTTACTCTGAATGCGAGCAGAAGCAAATGTGATATACCAGGAAGCACGGGAGGAAGACAGAAATAATGATGCAGGTACTCACTAGGATTCCCTTGAGGTGTCTGTGTTGAAATTTTGGGGGTGCACATGGCAATAACCTCCACAAAGACCGTATGATAGCACCAGGGTGCAGACTGCAGGGTGCACATATCTCACAATGAGCAGGGACCAAAAGTGGCAGATCGTTTTCCTCTTCTGGACCCCACAATTACAGATAGGCATGTACCCATGAACGAATCGATGTCCATGTGGCATGTGCATGCTTGAGGTGGTATGACTTATGGTGCTCAGTAAAGTGCCGTTTTCATCACTGCTCTACTACCAACGACCTTACCCCTTTCCAGTCCTCCTTAGGTGATGAACCATATGTTTGGATCAAAAAAAAATAGTTTCCAGCCATATTAGCTTCTTCTTCAGGGTCGGCAAACCAATTAAGGCAAGAGAAAAAAGCTCCCAAACAACTGCTCACTTCTAACTTAAATGTAGGCTGAACCTTCCTAGACACATACATCTGATTGCTCTTCACCCTATTTCAGAGCAGGAGATGGCAAAGACTAGCAAGTGCTCTGTTCTCCTGCAGATTCAGGTGGTCTATCAAGCGCACCCCTACTCTGCCTTCTGCCGGAGATGTCTGTGTTAACATGTATAACCAGGAGATTTGAATAACTTAATGGCAGAGGTTGATGTGCCATTTCAAACAGACTTACCTTTTCTCCTCTTTCACCCTTCAGTCCAGAAAAGCCCCTGGGCCCTTCTTCACCCTAAAATACAAGTACAGACATCAAACCTCGGCATGAAATGCAGCATTGTTCTACATTGGACGGGTGGCATGAGGTTCACCTAAAGCTGCCCTACACTTGCCATTGCAAAACACTGTTTCAAGCTGCTTGTTACTTGCCAAATTTGAACTATTAACCTAAAATTGTCCATGCCCAGCACACGCCTTTAGGCTGAAATTTTTGGAAAGTTTCGCTAAAAAAGCTCTGGCTGTTTCCAAGAACGAGATTAAGGAAAAATATGTAGTTTTGTTCCATGGGGGGAAAAAAAAGTCTTATAGTTGTGTAATTGTCTTCTTAGGAAGCTCTAATGCTTCCCACCTTCAAAGGGAGGACTATAAATTTAGTGGTGGAGAAAGGAGGCTTCCTTTGTATCAAAGATTTGCCTTTTGCTATTTCTATGAACATCTGCCCACAGCTGGCCAAGTGTTGGCCTCTGATACACCTCATTTTGCATATGGGCTATGGAGACTTACCAAAGTTTGACAAATCCATGCTCTAAAGATCCTACCTGCACTGCGGATGTTTCAACTTAGGGGTCCTAAACTGCTCATGCCCTGTAACCACCAGACAGTCCTCTCAAAGACTGGAAGATGTGGGCCTCATGTCCTTTTAGCAGCTGGCTCACATGGATGATAATAACCTTCTACTGCTACCAGGTGCAGCTCCACTAGCAGAGATCTCTGCTGTAAACCTAAAGGTTTTCACACTGCTGCTAAATCATACTGGGTTGCGATATGGTTCTTTGTAAAGGATTTTCTTTTCTTTTTTTCAGTGTACTTTTAAAATGCCTAGGAAATTACATGCAAAAACTGCAAGAAAACATTGCATTGTTAAACCAGGCTCTTAAAAATTAAGAAATTACAGAATCAAGCATATATTACTGGATATAACTGTCTGTGAGCACACACATGCTCACTACACATAAACAGATCAATTGGGGGGCAGTTTGTGCCACCCATACTCACATTGCTACTTCTTTACTGCATGGGTTGCCCTGCCTTTAGCAGGTATTTTTGGAGGGTACACTTCTACTCAATGGCATAAACTTGACCACCCTTGGCCATAATTGATAGGCAGATTTGGCACTTAGAGGTTAATAAAAACCTGAGAGCTGGAAAGCATCTATAGTAGATATGCATATGAAAGTCATTAGGTACTTTTATAATCACATTTTTTGCTAACTGACAAACCAAGCCCTCGATTTGGAGCTTCCAATGAAGAGAGTGGCAAAATCAGATCTGCTCTACCTGAATAGTTCCCCAATGAGATAGAAAACCCATCAAAGGACTACTCTGATTTTCAGCACATTTATTTGCTCAGCGAGACCCATATAACATGAAGGAATGGTGGCTTCCTGACATAAAGCTGTCAACACAGGTAAAAATGCAGTTCTTCCCTTTCTCACTCTTTGTTTCCATTGCAGAGGAGTCAGGATACATTCCCTCTTTCCTCACTAATTGCGTCCTTGATGGAGCAACAGTAGTGTGGATGAGCGAGTGAGTCCTCACATCACCCGCACGAGCAGCAGACAGCCTAGATGCACCCAAATCCTCCCACTCCCATTCCTCGTCCCAGGAACAAGCCCACATTGGCCCTTAAGATAACAGGGTCTTGAGCCATGTCACTGGAAAAAGGAGAAAAAAGCTATGAGGGGATTGTGGAGGAAAAGACCAGTCAAATACTACACATTTGAATAGGAAGCCACTCCTGAATCCTACCTAGAACCATAAAGTCACAGCTCAGAGACCTATCATGTTTTCCCTTCTCGTCAGCTCCTCATCAACCCTGGCTAGGTGCTTTCTGCCTCTGCAGAGCACAGTAAATCACCTGGACAAGTCAAGCGATAGATCACAGCAGATGCTTGTGCTTCAGTAAAAATACACGGGCGAATCACGGAGCTCGGTTCCAAGGTGTGCTTCAGCAAAGTAAAGGCTTTAACCTCTGAGACTGAACAGTGGGAAGGCATGAGACCACAAAGCAACCAGGTCTGGTGCTTATGTAAAAGTTGAGCCCACACAGATAGAGTCATGGGCAGATCCAAAATGGGGTGGGTCACAATCTGGCAGCTCCACTCCCCCGCAGACACCTAGGTCCCCTGTGGTGTCTAGGCATGGCTGGAGCGGGACATCCAGAGGGACCAACTAAGGAGCAGGTAAAGAAGGGGGACCTGCCTACTGCTGAAACCCCAGCAATGCTCCTGCCCTTTCCAGACAGAGGCTGTGGGGAGCGACTGCACACAGTGCCGGGTCCCTGCTCCCACCCCTTCCAGCATGTTTCCCCCAGTGGCTCTAGCTGCAGGAAGCAGCTCTGCAGAGGACCAGGCAGGGCTAGTGTACGATCCCCCACTTCCAGCACATGCTGCAGGAGTGAGAAAGGAGTAATGCACCCCTAATAGATGCAGCTGGGCCAGCAAAAGATAGATGCAGCTATGCTTGCCAGGGGGGAGGGGGGAGGAGTCACTTTGGAAACTACTGGAGTATCCAAATACTCTTCTGACTACAAACTGCATCTCCACCAGATAATTATACCATAAAACTTTACAAAACGTTCCAATTATGGCCTCATTACACTAATTTTAGGCAGTTCCTGGAGCTCTTCACCCCTGGATGGTCCACACTTTAACACCCTGAAACTAGTTTTAAGCACACTTTAGGCAGCTTAAAGTTATGCCACTCTAGGGCAGGTTTATCTCTGGTCCATGTTACCCAGCTCACGTTCCATTAATGTGTGACCACTCCCCACAGATGAGCCACCCAAGTTGAAGTCCTCCAGCATCCCAGAATGCAGAGTCCCCTCCACCACTTTCCTGCTCTGTGCAGACAACTTTTCCACCTCCTGAACTCTACTGCCAAGGGAGCAGTTCTGGCACTAAGCCAACTCCTCCTCCCAAACCTGGGACCGCAACTCCATGCAAACAGCCTACAGAGCATATGCCAGCTAGCCAGGTCACAGACAAGTCAAGGAGTGGGATCTAGCAGGGGTGGGCATGAGGGAAACAAGGCAGGAGGCTGGACTGGGTCCCCATGAGCTGGGGTTTCCTTTCTGGGGCAGGGTCAGTAGCTCTCCCAAAAGCACCTTTCCTCACCGCTCCAAGGCACCCCCAGCAGCATGATCAGGACCCCCACATCCCAATTTATTAGAACACAAGACATTCTTTCCCCTCCCCCACCATTTCCTTTCCACCACGTTCATTACCTGCCCTCATCCCATTAACTTTCCACCTCCTAGCGTCATGTTCCCACCATACCCCCAACCCATTTTTCATGCACCCGCACCCAGAGCGGGGAATAAGCCTGCCTGACTCACCCTGTCGTGGCAACTCACAGTTGTAGCTCCTAGTCCGGCCCCTGCTCACCAGCCCTCTATTGGCAAGTCACAGCTGCGCAGGTGAGGGACAGTCAGGGAAGGTTTTTAGCCTTAAGGTGTGACTGCTGCAAACTCGAGCTAGCACTAACACTGAACAACATTTGAGCAGCTCCAAGTGCAATGTGTAAAAGACCTTCAGTGAATGGCAAACCAGAAGAGAATTTGGAGGGACCTGAGATAACAGCTTCAGCAATCAAACCCAGCTAGAAGGCAGGTGGCTTTTCTGTATCCTGGCCCCTTCTGGAATCACTGGTGGAGCTGCGTTGTGCTTTCTGTTGGATTTGATCCCACCCATCACCGACCACTGCTTGTTTATATCTTTGTCTACGTTGCATAAGCAGTAGCACTCAATTAAACCTTTTTACCTGGGTTAGAGGGCAGGCAGACATGCTGATTAGCTTCTACAAAAATATTTGTAGAAGGGAAATGCGTTGTCTGCAAGCTGTGACCTGATCTACAGTACCTAGTGGATGGGGCTTGGCAAACCACTGTCTGTCATGCAGAGATGGAAATTACCAGGGAAGAGAGGATGCTTGGAAACCAAAGTCCCAGGGCCATATAATTGCACAGACAATAGGGACAACATTACTACGCTGCTGCTTCTATGGTGCAGGTGAGGCATATAAAACTAGGCACGCTTTTTTTTTTTAATTGCTGTTCACTTGAATAAGAGTAATGCTTAGAGGGTGCATCTACATGAGACACTAAATGTGCAGTAGACTAATTCTACTGCGCATTAGTGCGTTATGACAAAAGCCATTCTATTGTGCTAATGCGCAGTACAATTAGTTTACTGTGCATCAGCATCACTGAAAAGGCATGCGCTGGTGGTACTGCACACTAGCACCGGTTACTGTGTACTGAGTTAGTACCTGTTATTACAGGTACTAAACTTAGTGTGCGGTAACTACAGTGCATTAAGGCATGTGTAGACATGCCCAGAGAGTGCTCAATGAAGTCATAGTGCTGGGTACTCTATATATACACACATAATAAAAGACAGTTACAGCACCTGGAAGCCTATAATTTCAGTTTAACAGCACCAAAAACTGTGTGGGTAAAAAGAAGAAACAAAGGAATGGAAGAGGAGGGGAAGAGTAACACACTTCATACCCGTCCCCCATGCTAACTATGCATACAGCTTATGCACAAGAGTTTGCTGATGGTGTATAAGTATACCAAATATCTCAGCAGCATTAGTTCCAGCTTGCCACCTAAGTCTACAGGTACCTATAGTTTGACGGGAATTCCCATCCCGAGAAATTTGCAGTGTACATGAGAAAAATGCAAACGAGGGAGAGAAATCCAAGGAAAAAGACACCCATAAGCTATGTCCAGTGAATATGGCACTTTGGAGAGTTTTCCTGCTCCGCACCTAAAATATTGGACGGCACAGTGATTTTGACAACGGCATGATATTTTGCCAGCATAGGTATGCAGGTTAAAGTCTTTCGGATGCTGCAAAATGGGGGGGGGGACATGTTTTAGCTGGTGAAGTGTATTTCATTTGGGGAATGAACTAGAACAATACAAGCAAAAGTCCTTTTTCATCGGCATAATTCACCCCAGCACCAAGAGTGTGTTGCCAGGCCTCAAAAACATTCAGGAGGTGGCTTTTAGCAGGGGCGGGTGAGGATGATTTCTTTCACTTGTACTGATTTTTAAGGTGACATTCATCTCTATGCAAAGGGGCCTACATACCCCTTGTATTTCAGTGAGGTCCGCAAAGCAGGGTTTGAATGATGCATTTGGCTTGTACCAACCCATTGCACAGACAGGAATTTTATTTGTAATGAATGGAGACAGTCTGTTGACGCGTGTGTCAATCAAAGTGATGAGAATGAGTAAATGGGTGGTTCTGCCTTACAGGAAGCCACTTTCGATGTACAGCGAATCTCCTGACCGTGACTTAAGTTGGATATCGCTCACATTATGTACATTGCCAGCTGTAGGCATACAGAGCCATGAAAGTGCAACGTCTGCCCTAGGCCATGTGGCTCCGTGCTGGGACCTGTAATACAAAGGACCTTTTTGTCATAGATAGTAAGATTTATCTTCATGTCAAAACCAAGTGGTTTAATAAAGGGAGAGAAGCATCTCATAGGGGCATGGAGAGATCTAGGGATGGATTAGAGCTATTTGTTAGCATCTAGTTCTAGCTATGGATAATGAAAAAAACAGGAAGAATCCCTCAGTGGTGCTGTTAGGTTTGCAAGCCATGTTAAAGTGCTTCTGTCTCCTGTAGCTGTAACTCCTCAAGTAGCTGCCAAGTGTATAAACATTTCTCCTCATTTGAAAACAGCTGTGGTCTATAATCAACCATTTTATTTTGAACTCTAGGCTGTGGCCTATGGTCATGGAAATGACAGCCATGTAAACAAAAAAAAAAGTCAAGGCAAAAATGAGCCCTAAACAGTCAAACTGTAAGTAGCCTTGTTGCCTTTGAAGGCAAACAGTAATTCACTTGACTTGCTTTTGACTTCTTAATTTTATATAGTGGGCAATGGCAGACATATTATACGTAACCCGGGTTTTGGCCTAATAGTTGCCACCCCTGCCCAATGTCAGGGATGGTGTGGTAAGAGTGGGGCAGGGCTTCCAGCCAGCACCAATTTGCTTTCAGTCGGGCCCCTGCTCCCCACAGAGCAGCCTGTGGTCCCAAGAAGGTCTAACACTTAACTGATTTAACTATTTACATTTCATTTACAAAACAAGAATAATAGGAAAGGTTATTTCCAAGCGAACTTAAACGGCATAACCAGAACCACAAAACAGCATCAGTCAACCCTTGACTCAAGGACCACAGGTCGGGTAACCGGCAGCTTTCAGCCACTGCTGAGATGCTACCACAAGGAAGCAGAGTGCTCGCTTCCAGCTGCTCCAACGGGCTTCCCATTAAGCGACAGACTGCAACAGGTTACGCTCTTCTGGTCTGCAGCAATCAAATTGTATCAAACCCCAACCCACAATGAGGCTAAAGGGTGACCCTCTGTGGCAACCAAAAGAGTAGGCTCCTGCAGCAATCGGCATGACCCAAGCACAAAGCTCAGCGACTCCATCCGATGACAATCAGCTGCAGAATAAGAGACAGGACTGAGTCCCCTCTGGGGCAGTCAGTGGCAGAGGGTCAGCAGCACAGGCAGCTCCCAGGGGCCAACCAGGGCTCCGGGTGGTGAGCCCCCAACTGTGGCCATCCCCCTTCCCTGCAAATGAGGGGACTGAAAACCCCTTCTCTAGATTGGCTTCTCCTTTTCCACAGGGCAGGGCTCCCCTGCTCTAACTGTGGGGTCACTCCAAGTTCACCGGCACTGTTTCTAGCCCAGGGTAAGTATCTCAAGCCAATGTGGTGAGCCCACATTGGCAGTCTGTTACATATACAAGGTCTATTCTATATTCTTTTTGCACTCTCTTGCACACAGGCTCCTTTCTTGAAGCTGGGAGCACATCTCCTTTTAATACAAAAGACCTACGTGGAATTTCTGCCCAAGACATAGCAATGTCCATAGTGGCATCTCCTATGCTGCCTTCAGGAGTCCTTCAAAAGTCCTTCAAAAGTCAGCAGAGGAGGATTACGTGACTCGCAAGCTTGGATCAATGCGGCATGGGCGGCAACAGGGATTGGATGATCTGGTCGCAGAGCACTGAATCATTCTCCCGTGGTGGCATCAGTTCAAATGCAGGCCAGTGACTGATAGCAGTATCCATCTCTGCAACAAGTTTGGCGGTCACAGCCAAGCAGAGAAGACTTTACCTGACAAAAGCACCACTATGTCACCATCTGGGCTGTACACTGTGATCTAAATAAGAAAGGGAATAGATGAACCTCTTCTCCCCCACATCTTTAGCAAAGGATGGAGGGTTGTTGGCCGTGCACTGTCAGGTAGCTAAATCTACAGACCCTGGCAGTTCAAACTGCTTTTTGAGTGAATAGAGGGCTCCCAGGTTAAATGGTGTCTTTCACCAGCACTTACATTTTTTTTTTAAATAAATGAAGCAATTTTTAGTATTATTTTCAGTTATTTTTGAAAAAGGAGCTGGGCTAGAAAAAGAGCCTGCCTGCAAAAAAAGCGTTGGCAAAAAAGCACGGTGAAGAGGTGCTCAACTAATCCCTTCTTCATATAGTACTTCTGAATACTACTGCTTTTGATGATCTGAGTCAAAGCCTCACCTCCCTGTCTCACCATGTGTTTAAAGAACATGTCTCATCTTTGGCCTAAACTTCAGTCAAACCGGCAGGGGGAGTGAACTGCATGGCAACTTTACAAGCCAAAATTATCAAGATCTTCAAAATGGGTAGGAAAAGGCAGGACCAGAAGTGTGCATTATCCACATATTGAGATGATCTTGTCATTGCGGGATCTGAACTCCTCACAACATACCTGTGAAATGAGAGCAGTAATATTGTTTAGACTCGCTTCACTAGAGTAGACACAGTGTAGTGGAAAGATGGAAACTCAATCCCAGTTCATAAGAACCAGGCCAATGTCTTAACCACAACAGCTTCCTGGCTTCCAAACGTGTGTAACCTGGGCGGTACTCCAAGAGGTACCCCTCTCCAGTTGAAGGGATCAAGCAGGTGCACAAGCGCTGTGGGAGGTGTAGGAACTTTCCTCCCCTATAGAGCAGAGCCAGACCACCAATGGGGACTTAACCATATACATTTTAATACTGGGAACATAACAGGCATAAATCAGAGGGTATAGTGGACACTACAATGCCCCAAGGGGACAGGATTCAACAAAGATTAGACACTTACAATCATTGACAAAACAGGGTTAACAAAATATAAAACACAAACAGCAGAGCAACAATACAGGTTGGTGAAATATGAAAAGGCACAAAATGCAAAATGTCAAATGACAAGGAAATATAGGGCCTTGGTACCTGGAGGGGGAGGCAGGGGGGAAAACACAATGGCCCCTTTCCACTGCAAGAAGATTTGCTTCTTGTTAGCTCACTCACCCCAGCTGAGATTTGAATGCAGATCTCCCACATGGTAGGCAGGAACACTGCCACACAGCCACCACTGGTGACACTGCTCCAGTCTGCTAGGAGTCTTGACCTTCCCGGACCCCGGCTTATGTCAAGCTGCCTGGTCTCTGATTGGAGGAGCTGGAAGCAGAGCTGGGAACCTCTCAGGTCGCTGCTCAGATCCTTGCTGGAGCGGGGAAGCCTCTCCTACCAGCTGCAGCCTCTCTTCGGGGATCCTGGAGCCCAGCAGGGAGCCTCTCCTGCCGGCCGCATACCGCACTGCTGAGGGTCCCACTGCTGCCTGCAGGTCCTGCTCTTTCAGGCTCTTCTGGGGCACTGCTCCTACCCTGCTGGCTCAGCTCTTGCCAGCTCTGTGAAGCTCCTTCCTTGTTGTCCCTCACTGGTCTCTCCCCTGAGTCAGCCCACACTGCCCCTTTTATCCCCCTCCAGGACCCAAGGGACCAATCAGGGGACACGGGGGGGCGAGGGGTGAGTCTCTGGGGCCTGATTGGTGCGGAAAGGGAATCCAAGCCTCCAATCATCTTTTGCCCTTTCAAAACCCCTGAGCTAAGTCACTGCCAGCCAGCCCGTCACTTCCTCCCCCGTGGAACCCTTCACTGTCCCCGGTGAAGCGCAGGCCTCAGCCTGGGGGACTACCGGACCCATGAGGCAGCGATGGGGACCTCTCCCAGAACCCCCAGGGCATCGTAGGTGAAACGGTGGACTGGCTGAAGCTCCCGCGTTGGTTGTGGGGTACGGTCTGGGGCAGGACTCCATGAGGGCCCCGGTGACTCGGGTTCCCTCTCACTGGAGGAGTCTGCCCCACTGGCAGGTAAAGGCGTAGGAATATTTTCTCCTTCAGTCTCTCCAGGTGGGGCCCCACGAGCAGCAGTCCCCATCTCCCCTTTGCCCTGAGAAGTGGCAGGTCCTAAGCTTGGGTGAAAGTCAGTAAGGTACCACCAGTCAGAGTCTGAGTCCTCCAGGGGAGCTGCAGGTACAACTGCTGGTTGGGTGGCACAAGGCCTCCTTCTACGGGGAGACCTAGGCCTCTCTTCTCATGGCTCTGTCTTGGGCAGAGGGGGCCCCACCAATTCGCCAATAGGCAGCAGGAGGTTCCAGTGGACCACGTGACTTTGACCTGGTCCAGACTCGGGAGATTTCATATACTGGGAGGTCTCCCAGTTGTTGCACCACTGTATAGGGTTCAGCCCGCCACTGATCAGCGATTTCGTGTCTCCGAGTTAGCCCCCGGTTTCACAGCAGCACCCGGTCTCCTTCTTGTAACCCTTGCTCATGTACGTGAGCCTCATAAAGCTGCTTATGGCGTTGCTGGTTTCTTCCAGCAGTTTTGGCTGCCAGTCTGTACGCACGACAGAGACGGTCCCGAAGCTGTTGTGCATATTGACCATGAGTCAAGTGTTGTTGGTAGACTCATTCTACCCCAAAGCACAAATCTATGGGTAACTGGGGCTCCCTCCCGAACTTGAGTAAATATGGACTGACCCCCGTTGAATCATTCCTAGTGGAGTTGTAGGCATGCACCAGGTATGCAATATGCTGGCTCCATGCGGCCTTCTGTTCCTGCTGGAGGGTACCCAGCATATTCAAGTGAGTGCGATTGAAGCACTCAGGTTGAGGATCCCCTTGGGGATGGCAGGGTGTAGTCCTTGATTTCTGTATGCCACCCACTGTCAGTACTTCACGCAACAACCGGCTCTCAAAATCTCAGCCTTGATCGGAGTGGATTCTTGCAGCCAGCCCAAACACGGAGAAGTACTTTTCCCACAATACTTTGGCAACTGTTCTTGCTGTTTGATCTCACGTAGGGAAGGCCTGGGCATATCGGGTAAAGTGGTCTGTCACAAACAGCACATTCCCCTTTCGGTGCCCCTCCACTTCTATGGCTAGGAAATCCATGCCCACGAGCTCCATGGGTTTTGAGCTCTGGATGGTGTGTAGATAGGCAGTTCGAGCAGGGTGGGTCTTCCTCCGTACACACCAATCGCAGTTTGAGCATTTAGTCCTTACGTCTTCAGCCATTTTGAGCTGAACCACTCACGGGCTAGCGCCAGGGTGTGCTCCACCCCCATGTGCCCAAAGTCATCATGCAAGGCCTGTAACGCAAGGGCCTTATACTTCCGAGGGAGGACCAGCTGCCAATATTTCCATCCTTCTGGGTCCTGCACCTCCCGATGTAGCACTCCATCAAACAAGTGAAGCCTTTCCCACTCCCTCAACAGGAGGTGGGCTGCTGGGGTAGCATTATTAAGGGTCACGGGGTGGGTATTCCCTGATTTCCGGGCATTCAGCACCTCTCGCACATCTAGGTCCTATTCTTGCACCATCCTCCATTCTGTGGCCGTGACCTGGGGCAATGAAGAGGGAGTCAGCGTGGTGTACTGAACCCAGGGCTGTGGAATCCCCTCAGGGGACAACCCCAACACCTCAGCCGTGCAAACAGTACTTTCCCTCATCCCCACAGGGTCTTGTATCAGCAGGTCACAAATGGTCTTCACTGTCTCGGGGCTCCAAACGTTCCCAGGGTTGCTGGGGAGTTGTCAAGACAGGGCATCAGCATCCACCTTTTTTTGTACCACTCGATAGTGCAGGCTGAAGGTGTAGTTGGCTAGTGCCGCAATCCAACATTGGCCGGTAGCATCCAACTTAGCACTGGTGAGCACATAGGTAAGAGAATTATTGTCTGTCCACACCTGGAAGGTAGTCCCATACAGATAGTCCCAGAATTTCTCAGTGACGGCCCACTTGAGGGCCAGGAATTCAAGCTTATGTACCGGGTAGCACATCTCGCTGGGTAACAATCCCCTGCTGGCAAAAGCCACTGGTCGCCGGTGTCCATCATGTTCCTGGTACAGTACAGCTCCCAGTCCTGACAGGCTAGCATCCGTGTGCAAAATAAAAGGGTGGTTGGGATCAGCATATGCCAGCACAGGTGCCTGAGTCAACAGTGTATTGATCAGTGATGATCCAGGCGTTCCAAGTCCGGTAATCAATACACATACGGAGTTGGCCGCTCTTCTTCCGCACAATGACAGTGGGAGAGGCACTAGGGTTCTTAGATTCTGTGATGATGCGGTGGTCCATGAGCTCCTGCAGATGACATCTTACTTCCCCCATCTCAGGGAGGGGAATGCGCCGAGACCTTTCGTGAAAGGGTCGTGGGTTGCTCAGACAAATGTGATGCTCCACCCCCTTAGCCTCCCCTACATACCAGTCATGCAGGGAGAAATCACAGGCTCAAGCCCCAAGTTTGTCCCTGAGCTGAGCTTTACAGGCTTCAGGCACTGGGGAAGGGTCAACTGGAGGGGGGTTTCCCTCCTGCTCAGGGTTCACCACTTCAGCTTCCTTTATCAAGGCCACCTTCTGTCCCGGGTGGACCACAATATCTTTCAAGGTTGCGTTAACCTTATCACTCTAACTGGGTCTTGGTTCAGCCCTTTTGGCTCGATCACACCATCAGGGACCCTCAGCATACCAGGTCTCTCTCTCCTGGTGGGGGTCTTCACAACCAGCAGCTTATTCTTTTCATCCCTCTCAATCCAATTGCATACAGTATGCAAAGCCCATTGGCCCTGTGCAGGGACTTGCTGGGGCTTTGCTCCAGAGAAGTGCAGGATCCCCACAGCTTCAGGGTGACCCCACATCTCTCTATGCTCCCATCGGTCATATGCCTCTGAGCACAAGGCATGCATCGTTAACCATTGTTGGTAATCTGGGCCAGCCTGTTGTTTACAGTAGCAAACAAGAACCTGGAAAAGGCTGGAGTTGGTCCCTACAATGAGAGTGGCCCCTTTTATCCACCCCAGATCAGGGCACACTAGAGGAATGGTTGACACTCCTTCCTCCACCCCAGATATTTCAGTAGGGAATTTTAGCCTCACATTCACATAACCCCTGTAAGGATACTGTTCCTGGCTTAAGCCACAAAGTCCCAACCCCATAAGGGGAAGCAAAGGCAGGTGTCTCAGATGTTCCTTATAGAAGGATTCAAATAGGATGCTAACCTGGGACGTGCTGTCTAGAATGGCCCAGCACAGGCGATCATTCACCATCACAGGGACCTCTGCATGGGGTCCCACTAACCCCTTTGGCAGTGAATTTACTGAGGGTAATGTGTGGGAGTCTGTCTGGGTCCAGAGCGGAGCTGACTCCATTGCTCTGCCCCTTCCCCATTTCCCGCTGCCCAGCGCCCTTTTAACCTTTCAAATTCCAATGCAGGGTTCTCAGGCTGAGTGCACTCCCGAACCATGTGCCCTGGCTCTCCACATCTATAGCAGAACCCCGGAGCCCTAAAGCGGGTATGGGGCCGAGGTCCTCCCGAGGCACAAGGATGGGGCAAGGGTTGACCCCTGGGGCAGGTTCTCGACATGGCAGCTGCTAGTGCTGGCGCCAAAGGTCCTCCTCCACTACCAACAAGGTGTCCTCATGGGGAGCCACCGTTAGCACCCCCCCCTCTCTGGGGGGAAACATCCTCTGGGACCCACATAGTCTCTTGGAGTCTGGATATCTCTTCCTCTTAACAAATCTCTTGGAGGAGGTGACTGAAGTCAGGTGGGCTGCTCCTGCTCCCCGCTAAGTTGAGGTTCCAGAGTAAGTCCGAGCTATACCATGCCCCAATACGAATTTGTCGGAGCTGTATCTGATTGGTGTCAATGACCCTAAGTGCTCCTTGGGTCACCAGGCGTTGTTGCACCGGCTCTAAGCGAAGGACATATGCTAAAAGAGTCATGCAATAGCCCATATATGTTTTAGGAAGAACATGATTATGTTTCTCTTTCTTCTGCAACCTTTTCTTATTCTGCTTTTAGTAACCTGGGGATTTTGGCATGAAAATGGTTTCACAGAATGGCCAGAATGGAAATATTTTCTTGTACAATCTCACTGTTTTGTTTTTTTAAATATCATTAAAGTTCCTGGGGGTTCTGTGGATTCCAAAGCAGCTAAGCTTGGGTGCAAGAGACCTTTGCAATGGATATTATTCAGGACTACTTTCAGAAAGCTGCTGAGCACAGGCAGCACAAATTACTGAGCTTTGGAGAATACAGGTGCATGATTCTATTAGCTTAATTAGGTTAAAACCCTATTAATATATTGGCAAATTTGACACCAGATTTCTCTTTAGACCATTCAGCCAAGGGGAAATAAAAGCAGCAGAACTCAGTTGCTGTACTTAATTATTTCTCCTTTGAACAGAATCCTTAAGGCTTTCCTTTTCAGAGCCCAGGGGAAGCCTCAGGTGACTCGCTCCTTTGAAAAGTCAGGCCATTAAGGTATTGGGAACTGATCAAAGGGCAGGTCATAAACCTTTTCTATACTGTCAACACACACCAGAGTGATTTCATTCAATACACAGGGAAAATACATGAAACTCAGTTGTTCACAAGAGGTACTGTCCTACTATGGACAAACACATCTTCATCTGGACCTCCAAGAGGCACTAGGCTTCAGGCACACATAGGGACTTCTGAGGTTTCTGTGGAGAGCAGGGGCTGCGGGACAATTCTGAAGGTCCAGTGACAACTTACAACTTCCTTAGAAAGATCAGAGGTAACATCCATTGTTATGTCGCCAGAAGGGGAAAACCAACTTGTGCAGACGAGTGAGTCTGGTCCATAATCTTTCCAGTGAACGTGATTCCCTAGCCCAGGTCCTAAAAGAGTTTAGAACACCCTGGGAACTACTCTAAATCCTGCCGAGCCATCAGCATTTCCCAAGGAGTTGTATACTGTCTCATTTAAGCCTCCTTTCTCCTTGCCACTCAGGGCACTGACAGACATGCAGATCCCTACTATAACTCATGGTGCTTCACAGAAAGCGCTATGAGTTACAGCAAACTGGCCAACAGACACTTATCGTTTGGTCAGGAAGGGGGATTGAGTTCCACTTTGGAGCTTGATTCAGTGGAGAGAGGCTGTGTGTCTGCAGCCTTTCTCCCCTAGCCCCGATATCCTCCCCCTTTCTCCATAACCCTCCCCCCAGCTCTGGTGTTGTCATCAAGATGGGCTGGGGAAATGGCAGGGGAGGGTGCTCTGTTCTACCCCCCACCCAGACTGTGCTGGGCAGGGGGTAGATTGGAGCCACCCAGAGGTGGGGGGCTCCAATGCACCCCCCCAACCCCTTAAGTGCAGGCTGGGCAAACCCCAGAATGGAGCACCCTGCCTAATCTTTCCCCACCTCACATCCTGACAATGGCACCAGACATGGGGCTGAGCTGCATCTGCCAAGCCCTCAAATGCAGGCTGGGCAAACAGAAGATAATGAAGGTGCTCCACTTTGAAGTGCCTTTGTCTGAACCTTCATTAAATAAGGGTTAATTTCTTGCATGCTTGGGTACTTTTAGAGTGCTCTGCAGCCATGTGCTTCTGTCAGGGCACAGCTGTACAGCACTTTTAAGGGGCCGATCAAGCAACAAATACCACTTCTGTCAGCACCCTCAGGATACTAAGGAGGGATGGTAATGGCTTAGAGCAGGGATGTCAAACTCATCCAACCTCACGGCTGCCAGATCTGGTATGGTAGAGGAGGGGAAAGGTGGAGAGTCCATGGGCCTGTTAGGGCCTATGAACTTTGCTCCATGGCTGTGCACCAGTCCCCATGTAGGTCTGCGCTCGCTGAACACTGAAAAATTACTTCATTCAATGGCTCCCAGATTTGTTTGGTCAAACGATCAAAGTGTCTAGATTTTCTAAAGTTAAAAAGAAAGAGATAGAGAGACCTTTCCTATTGTTTGCAGACCTGTTTTTGCCTGAACTTGCCAAAACGGAGGGCAAAGATCAAATACAGTCAACTGACCTCCCGTGCTCTGAACCACTCCAAGTTCCCAGGTTTTGCTAAGGAAAATTATTACATTTCTGCAAGTGCCAGCCAAGTAACAGCTCTCCAGAACTGCTGCTTGTAAAAGACCTCTTTGCAAGCACTTAGACTCTTTAAAAAACTCCTGTGTTCACAGTTCTCACCCAAAAAAGTCCCACAATCACAGAGTGAAGTTTGCACTGCAGAGACAGAGGCCACTCCAGAGATCAAGGTGGGTTTCTGAGAAGCGGTGCCTACATTTCTTTTGATGCAGCTCTGCTGGTGAACCGCAGACAATGAAGATGAAGCCAATGCAGTGAGGCTAGCGAAGCATTTATCAACTGCACCCATATGCTACCCTGTGCCCACTTTCAGTGCCTTATAAACACCAATGATGAAGGGCCCGTTTTCTCCACCTGCATACAGGACCCACTGCCTCAGCTGCCTATGGTGAAAAACCAGCAAGACAGACACAGCAGCGATATATTTATTCTATGCAGCCATCTGCCACCAAATCAGGAACAAAGTGGAGGTCAAGGACCAATCCCCAAATGCAATGTCCTACCCTACCTTGGTGCGGGGGTGTCTCTGCTTCTGCATTATAAGTGAGGAATCTGTCTTTCCCCTGTAAAACTTGTCATGGTAATAAAGACCCACATCCTTCTCCATGGCCCTCACCTTTTTCAAAATGTGCACTGCAGCCATGGATACTGTCTATTGTGCCTTCCTCTGCTGACAAAAATGTTTCTGATAAAAAGGTGGCCTACTAACAGCTTGCTTGCTATCCAACTTGCCAGCTTCCTGGAGAGTCCAGAAGCTGTTGGCATTTGAAGGTGCCTCAGCTAAAGTTAGGGCACACTGTCGGTGGTGAACAAGGGGTGGACCTCCCAAGTGGTGCTGTACATGAAAAAAGAACAGCTTAAAACAACCCCATGCTGCTAGTTATGCTCCCTGGGCTCCTTGACTTGCTGCCTATCTACCCTCGCTGTCACAGTTGCTGTCCTCAACCTCTAACAGGGAAGGTCAGCGGGGCAGCAGGCTTTGATAAGGGGTGTGCAATATGAAGGGAGGATGTAACTGCCTAACTTTACAAGCAACTGATACTGCCTCTGCCCTTCTCCCTGTCTTCTAAGTGTTCAGGAGGGGAGTCAAGGGAGGTTATTATCCGCTTGGCCAAAAGAATAGATTTCAAAGCTTTTAGTCATGCGAGAAGTGGCAGATAATACATAATAGGGGGCTGCGGCCTTTGATAGATGACCAGCCCTGCCCGAGGTGACAAGGACCTGTTTTGTGTAACACCCCTGCGGGCTGTCATTTAATCAGCTAGCTCATTCATTTCCTATTCTGTGCTCAAACTGAACCGTTATGGAGGATCTTTTCACCTCCTTCTGGCAGACAGCTAATCCATAGCTGTCAATCGGGAGACCGGGTTAAAAGCTGCTTGGTATTCCAATGCAGCTATCAGTGATGGCGTCGCAGAAACCTGTTGCACAGATCTTTTCCCAAAACAGGAATGAGAGATGGCAAAGCTTTCTGACATGGTTCGTTTTCACACTCGGAGTTGATCTTGGCAAGGAAATGCCCTCCAGAACCAGGCGGCAGAGATTTTGCAGCCTTGTCATTGCCAGTAGATGTCATCATATACCAGCAATGCCTAACTGTGAGAGACCGTGATAGAAAATACCATGATAGAAAATAAGGTGATGTTCTCTGAAGTTATGTAAAAAGGAGAGGTGGGGGGGAAAAACCCTGCATATAAGAAGTGCCATTCCCATAATGCTGAGAATTAAATTGTCAGGCTGCACAATTAGCATGTGATCTGGCTTCAAGTCATTTGTTACAAACCACAGCTGTTATTCTGGGTCACAGAAACCACAGAACGTACCTAAAACCCTTTAATTATTGTTAAGAAAAAGAGCTCCACCCAGGCTCAGTTATGTATTTAACCATGCAGAATGGACTCGCAGCCCAGGAAAGAGGGTTTCAAAACATGCCAGAGACGTGGGATGAAATGGCCCCGAACAGACAAGAGGATTGACAGTTCCCTCTGAGCGTACTAACCCGTAACAATCCCGGAGCCACTTTTATCTGAGGATCCAGAAAGAGCATATCAAACACCAACACATCCGAAGTCACGTGACAACGCAGCAAAGCAAGGGAAATGTTATTATACAGATGGGTAAACACAGGATGGAGAGGTTAAGTGCTGTGCCGCCGCAGACATGAAGGCAGTAGCGGAGCCGATTTCCAGTCCCCAGCATTACAGGAGGAAAAATCAACAAATTGCCGTCTCACGCAGCCCTGGGCATGAAAAGCTGCAACCTGTAAGACTTTCAGAACTTCCTGCTGTGACCCGAGTGCTAAGGAAGGGGGGTTTCTCCCAACCCATCCATCTGAAAACCAACAGCTGTTGGCATTTCAAACTCTGGCAAAACCAGCATATTGGCTGGAAGGAAGGACACCCACTAAGAGTACTCCACAAGCTCCGTCCATAGAAGACACCAGCATCTGCACATATATTCCTATCCCTGCATATTATAGCAGCACCTAAGGTCAGGCCCTAATACATAAGAGGCTGTACAAAGAGAGAGCGAGCCATGGGCCCAAAGCACTTGC
Organism: Gavialis gangeticus; assembly: GCF_001723915.1. Taxonomy (NCBI): domain Eukaryota; kingdom Metazoa; phylum Chordata; order Crocodylia; family Gavialidae; genus Gavialis; species Gavialis gangeticus. The sequence goes on from NW_017728992.1 coordinate 199,476,323, forward strand.
ACTGATTTCCACAGGAGTTAGGAACCTAATCCCTTTGAGGATCTGGGCCTCAGACGATGCACATAGGGTGCCTATACACGTGCAGTGAGGCTGCTCCTTACAGCGCGTCGGAGCAGACTCAAGTCACTGAGTCTGCTGGACGTGGTAATTACCGTGCTCCAGCAGTCTCCAGCATCATGTGTATCAGCGTCCCCATGCTGAAAAATGGTGGTGGGGGCACTTTAACTAAAGCTCATCTCATTTAGTTAAAGCACCCCTGCTGCCATTTTTCAGTGCAGGGATGCTGATACACATGACCCTCTGGGTGCTTTAATTAGACTGTCCCCCCACCCCCCACTCTCAGAGCATGTCTCTAAACACCCAAAATGTTTAGGGAAGAAAGTTATATTTTAGAGATGGGGAACAGGGAGATTAACTGCCTGGCCCAAGGTCACACCTAGGAAGGTCTTTGTGGCAGAGTCAACATCCCAAACTGCCTACCTCCCAGTCCAGTGAGTCTATACGATGAATTTACCTCTTGACCCTTCACCTTGCAATCACTGTTATCTGTCCAATCAATTTTGGGTCCTATATTTTCATTAGAAATAGGAAAGCAATCCTCCTTTATTTTTGACCACTACTAATCACTATGAGAAGAACAACATATGGAGTTAACTCAGAAAAAAAAAACTTTTTTCAGGTTCAGAGTCACACTAGTTACTGCCAGTCCAAAGTTGGAAAAGGTAAAGCCCAATCCATCGCAAATATTCATGGAAGCATACTGGTGTGGGAACAACCTTAGGGCATTTTAATCCATGCTTAATACGGTCTCCCACAAGGGAATTCTCTCCTACGGAAAACCAGGGAAGTGACCTCTTGACCCAGCTACCTCGTTGCACATCTGTGGGTATTTTAATTTATCTGCCTACTGGCAAAGGAAAGTGGTGATTTATGAAATCACCAATGTGGGATGCACCACAACACTCTCTTTGGGGCAGTTGAGTGGGGTTCAGCTGATGAATAGGCTTTACTTAGGATTGGTCTGTCACATAAGGAGAACAGGATGTAGTTCCTGCAATGGGAGTGCAAAGAAGTTGACTGAGTGCTCAATAGCACACAGAGCTCAGCCCTCTGAATGCCCTTTGCACTTAGTTTGATGGAAAACTGGCTCAGCATCTCCCAGAAAATGCTCTGTCCTTTGCAAGACTAGCCCCTCATTCCTCTAAGCCTTCGAAGTCAAACATCATCCCCAGGCAGGCCTGGCACTGCACAGCATCCATCTCAGACATAACTTCCCTAGCCTCTGATCAATGGGCTTGTCTTTCAGGCATCCCGTTGGGAAATGTTCCCCCCTCCACCGCTGCTACCCACCATCCTCCGGTTTTACCTGGACTTTCCCCATGGATGTGTGCAGGCCTATAGGTCTGCGGCACAGCTTTCACTGTATGCTCAGGGAGTAACAGCGAAGACAGATTACATCCAGCGTAGCAGGGATCTGGCCAAAAACATCCAAGGGATGAAGTCACAGACTCCAGAAAAAATACCTGCATTGACAATTAGGCCTGAGGGTGTTTAGCCACGTAAAATCCTTACCATGTAAAAAACAGTATTTCCATGATATACAGAACTTCATTTAGGCTGAAAAAAACAGAACTGGTGTGGGCATGTGCTCAGAGGTAACAGCAAATGTGGGTGG
>NW_017728992.1:199478014-199500430 GCF_001723915.1 Gavialis gangeticus
TAAAACAGATACTTGTGTTTGCAACACAATACTAGCACATGCATAAATGTGACAGCAGTCTTGCTTCATCACCAGACTGCACTTGAGACCTCATGATGTAAAGTAGGAGCTTCCACAGCTCAATCTAGCAGACTAACTCACATAAACCGGGGCTGAAACAGATTCATCTGCAAACAAAACCTGCAGAAAAAAGGATACTGCATACTGAGGCGCGATTCATACAGCTACAGGTATTTTGTCAGCACAGTGGAGTATCTGAGGCCAAGGCCTACAGGTCCAACAACCTCTTAGTGTACTCGTATGTATTTCAGTTCAGAGAGATCAAGCACCCATCAACCTGTCATACTCAAATATCCTAAAGATGCCATCGCAGCATATTGGTTTTCGGTCATCCGAATCCTTGTTCCTAAATTTTTCAGTCTGCAAGGAGAATTTTAGCCACAGTTGGTTTCACTTTTTGCTCTACCCCTACATACTTGGTGTTGTACGATATCCAAAAATAAAGGCGAACCTTTCCCTGACACACTTCAGTAGACTCCCTTGGGCCTTAACCTGATGTGATAGAGTGAAAAACCAGCCTCTCTGCCTCTACTCTCGTCCTGGCAGAGATTAGGAGCTGACCTCAACTGAATGCCTGAGACCTTACACAACCAGCCCCACAATATAATAAGGTTTTACAAAAGCACGGCTGGCAGGCATTTGGTGTCGCACAGCTGGAGAGCACTACTGTAATAAGGGGAGGATTTTAATCAGCCCATCTCAGCTCTCTCAAAGGCAAGATAACCTTCTTCTCTTCCATCAGCACTTGAGATGTGAGCACCGTCCTCAAAAAGACCAGAATACAAAGGAGAACAAAGAAAGTCCCACATGGCTCTGAGGCTTTTGAATTCAGGAGTTTTCTCTTCTCTGGTTTCTCAGCGAATGAGCAGCCCACGCCATCATAAACCACTGGAGACAGAGCTGTCTGTCCCAGCCAAAATGCAAAGTGGGAATGAAGAATTTATACAGCCAGGGCAGTGCAAAGGGAATTCATGCCAAGAGGTATACGACTTGTCTGCTCCCACGTGACTCCTCTGCTCACCTGCTCAGCAGCTGAGACCCCCTCTTTGGGAAGTCACACTCGCGCACTCCCTTCTTCCATCATGAGTACAAACCACACCTAGAATTGCAGGGATCTATTTTGTAGCCACGTTGGTCTGGGACCAACCAAAAATGAAGTTTACTTTCCACCTAAGGGGACTTTTACCATCTTTCATTCCCCCTCAGCCTGTGGAAGGGCACGTGTGCCCAAAAGCTTATAAAGAAAGATCATTTTGTTTGCCATTTTCTTCTTGTTCTAACAAAAGGTACCACCTTCTGAACCTAAAATTGCACACACTTGCCTCCCTGGCTGCCAAATGTACTAGCTGTTTCCATCAGTCACGTACCAGTGCTCCTGACACATGCACACACCGTTCCTCTCCTTCTGCTCCCACCAGGTGCAGACCTTCGAGGCAGCTGATGATGAACAACCCAAGTGCTCAACATCTCCACAGTTCAAATCAGCAATGCCACCCCCTTGGACCTGCTCCCAGGAAGACCAGCCCAAATCAGCAGAAACACCACCACCACCTGCTATACTAGGGGCAGGCAATTATTTCGGGCAGAGGGCCACTTACCAAGTTTTGGCAAGCTGTTGAGGGCCACATTTCCCTCTCTAGTGCAGAGAAGCAGGGAATGGGGGGTCTCAATGCTGGGTCCTGCTGCCAGCTTCCCCTGGGTCCTAATGCCCCTGGCTCCTGTCATCCTTGACAGGCAGCCAGGAGCAAATAAATATTGAATTTTCTAAATGTTATAGGGGCCCCACAGGCCAGGTATAATGGCCTGGTGGGCTGGATCTGGTCCCCGGGCCATTTTTTGCCCACCCCGAGCTATACCAAAATACCCTTGAGGGGGAACACATTCTCCGCTGGCCAGAGGGAAACCCCTCTGCTGCTGACACGGACCCACGCTACCTCTGCTGATGAGCATGCTAAACAAACAGCAGGCGGCTCACAAACTCATCGATGACATGGTGCGTGCTATTTTGCGGCAACCCACGATGGTGCCTGGCTGCTCTGCATCTCGCAGAGTTGCTGCTCAAAAGTAGCAATAGGTTTTTCAATCAAGAACTTGCAGACTCGCCATTTCCCCCCGACAAAGGGACAAAGGCACGAGGTGACGCTTCCTGCCACTCGGATCTGTGCGGCACAGATCAAGCCCTATGAAAAGGTCACTTATTTCTGTTCCAGCGCAAATGTCTTGAATAGCGGCTGTCTGACCCAGACCACACGTTGACATGGGCTGACATCAGGCTGGAAATCACTTTAGTGCCTACTGCAAGGCAAACTCTGCCTGCTGGCAAGAATGTCGCAGGTACAGAAATACAGACACAACTTGTATCTGTCCCACAACTGTGGACTGACTCAGTACCGATTTTTATCATAAGCAGCCTTCCGTTAAAACTTGAGCAATGCACTACTGATGTATCAAATTAACAATGACAACCCCTACAAGGGGGGACTGGAAGGCCCAATAATTATGAGCTCGCTCTCTCTGCCGGTGCAGGGTTCTTCTTCCCTGCAGTACATTCATTGTTTCATTATCCAGTCTCATGTTATATATACCAAGCAGGGGCATTTCCCTGGAGAAAAGGTCACGCAGGCTGTTATTTCTCAATTTCAGGCCCCTTCCTGCCATTAATTTTAATTTATCCCAATGATGCCCTGCTACTGCCCTATTTAATAAATTCAGCTTTTCCACAGGTGATCACCGTCGTCAAAAACATTTGTAGTCACTTCATGTCCCCCCAGAGCTGTCCCTCAATCACCTACTTTAAATCTTTCCACACCAGGCAACCCTTTTGTCCCCATCAATCTTTTCTGTTCTTCTCTCCAATTTGTCAGTGTCACTCCGGTAATAAGGTGAACCGATCGTCATTCAGGTACAGAGAGCGACTATTAAAACCTTCCTCTCCAATATGATGCCTCAGCATGCGCAAGCCTTATTTTACATTAGCCCTTTAGCTACCATTAGGCATAGAAACCCGCATCTACATTTGCAGAATACTAGCTTCACCCCTTATTTCTTTTGTCACTGCTGATATCCTTTGAATGCATTTTCCCCCAGAGAAAGAAACCTACCTTTTCTCCTTTTTCTCCTCCTCCATATGCTCCTCTGGCCTAGAAATGAGAGGGGAAATGGTCGATTTAATACACACCAGTGTTATTTTTCACCTCTTTCTTCAAGGATCTCAAAGCATATTAGGAACATTAATTAATTAATCTAAAATATCAGGGGAAAATTATTATGGCGTGATGAGGCTATCAGTGCTCACATGGTCCTTTCCAGGTTGAAGTGCATAAAACAATGACACTGCTTTCAAGAGGTTATAACCCAAGGTATTTGTCCCTATAAGGGGAAAGGTCTATTCCTGTAGATTCACTGGGAGGATCTGTGCCTGATTAACAAAAAATATAAAGAGAGAAATAAACCCCACTTCCCAGAGCAATTTATGTGACACAAGAAAACAGGACTCCAGGAACAAAACCAGGTGGCTACTTTAGTAGGTGGCTCACATACTTTCAGCGTGACAGTATTTGAGTTTAGTTCAAACTTGTTACACCGCTCAGTAGCACGGCACCTACCCAGGGGCAGAGAGGTCAAGTGGCTTTAAACCAGATTAGCAGTTTAAAGCAAAATTAGGGGGGAGGGTCCTGATCCCTAGCTCCCCCACTCCAACCACCAAACCCCAGCTTCCCTTTATGCCACATATGGTTTCCTTGGGCAGGTCTAAACCATGGTGCCCAGCAAGGCCCAGCCAAAGGTTTCTCACCATGTCCCACCAGCTGGTCCTCACTGGTGTGATTATGGGATTAAAGCACACTTGAGGGAGTGGGTCGGCCTGACATGTCTGCACACATCTCAGCCAGGGTTTGCTACTGCACCCATCCACTGATATTTGGGACATCTGACATGACACTCCAAAAGCAAAGGTGCCCTCAGCCTTACTTATAAATTCCTATTATAAACCCAGTTTCCTTTGCCTGTTGGATAATAGAAGCTTTTTCTTTTTTTTAATAAGGAACAACTGACCAAATGTCACTTGATCTCAGTCTCACCTGCACGTGCATAGCCAAGAAGGACTATCTCCCTTCCCCTTGTGTGTGACCCTCACTAAAACCTCCCAGGTGGATGCTTAACTGCATTCACCAGTCAACAAGCTGATTCACACATACTAATTAAAAACTAGTAGGGGGTCAGCTATGATGTGGAGGCAGTGAATCATAACCCACAGACAACTGCATCAGCTGAACAACGCAAAAGTGAAATTCAGCCCCAGCCAGAGGCCCAGCATGGATCCACAAAGCGCACAAAATTGTAAAGAGGATGCTAAGCCTAATATACCGTCTCACACTGTCTAATGTAGAGCCATCCAGCCTCTATACTCCTGTACTTACCAACTCTCCTTTTTCTCCTTTTTGGCCAGGAAGCCCTCGGCTGCCACTTTCGCCCTTGAAAAGAGGGAAACAGTATTAGCACGACAACACCAAAAGCACATTCCTTTGATGGAAAATGCACTCACATTTCTTGTCAACAGCCAACAACTTCAGAGTTGTCACATGTTACGGTCTCTGTGCTAAATGTTTCAGTTAAATAAAAAACGTGTGTTTATTGCTGTGATACACAGACTGTCTAGAAATACTGAAGCATACACCTCCTGACCCCTCAACTTGCAGTTAGCAACAAAGGGTGCTACTGCAGTCAGAAGAACCATGTGGGTATTGCTTTATTTAACTTAAATTGGAACGTGGGTATATTATAGGCACCGTTCTTGATTTTTAAAGACACAGAGAAGCTTTGAAGAAACTTTGTCAAGGAGAAGAGACCTTTCCAATGTGGACCAAGGAAAGCAAAAGCCAGACAAAGAAAAGAAAAATAGCACACCACAAAGAAAAAAAAAGTTTATTTTTTCTAGTTTCTTAATTTTTTTTTTAAAGGAATATTTTAAAGCTGATGAAAAATGTTTTCATGCAACAAAAAAAGTCTCTACCAGTTCTGGATCTGCAGTTTGTGTACATGGGGGTTAGGTGAGGGGGAAAGGGCTCTAATGACCTTTATATCATGCATAATGCATAGATAATTTACATAATGCAAATGGTGGGTTTTTGCTTTACATAATGCAAATGATAATTTGCATCATCACAGAGCCTCACAGGAGCTGAGAGGCTTCATACCAGCTATGAACTGATTGCCCAGAGGACTTTTCCATCTATTGACTCCTCTGTTAAATCTTATGAAATATGAACTTTCATTTCTACCCAGGAGAACTTTTATAATCTCTTCTCCAGTGCCTGATGAAGGGTGTTTGTGCCCAAAACCTTGCAATTAAAGAAGATTTTTTTGCAAAAATCCCATTGGTCTAATAAAAGATACCATCTCTACTACGAGTCCTGATTGCCTAATGACCTTTCTGGACTTTTATCCCATCCCTACTAGGCAGGGGCTGATTCAGCCTCTGCACAACACAAAGCAATTTTAAGCCTACTCTCACCCCTGCTGACTTCCAGCACTTCCCTGGAAGATTTTATACTAGTAAGGGGCTGGTGGAGAGGACTGCGTCCCATCCATGCATCTTCCACCCAGCGTATATCCTTGCAGAAAGCACCCTAGAGCTGCTGTGCTGAGATCCCTGCCTAGCATATTGATCAACGAGCCTCATTTGCTTCCTTATACCACCCAGATGCCTGTATACATTTGTTATCTCCTACTCAGATTAACAACTCCTCAGGGTAGGGGCCGTGTCCTTGCTCTGTGTGTGCATACAGTGTCCAGCACAAAGTGGCCGCCACGCTAAAAGCAATGCAGTGCTGCAGATGCTCCCACATTAAACACAGATTCCCTCCGAGCACGGCTTACTCATGAATTCATGATGGTAAATTCAATTTGTTCTTGTCAACACTTGTAACTACGGTGTTTTGAGCTGCCACTGCTTGCTGAGCCCCTTGACAGGAGCAGGCACTGCTTTTTGATGGAGACAATCTTTGTAAGGCCACAGAGACCAGCTGATGGTTTTGCTGTTTAATCTGATTATTGTTACAGAAGAAAAAGACACTCCCAGAATGAACAAGAAGGGCATCGTGACAGCTTGTTGCCAAAGAAATTCAAGCCGGAAGAGCAGGTAAATTAACTGACTGCACAAAAGGGGTCACAACACTGTCTCTGCCAGGTTGTGCTTACAATAAAACACAGCTCCTTTCCCTTTTGGGGATGACAATAATTATATTTATCATTTCTCCAGCACTTCTGATAGGCATCCTTTCTTTAGCACTGTGACACTGTGTACACATGCTGTACAAAAGCTGGTAGACCACAGCAGATCTGCAATACAGGCAAGACAGTAAGCTGCAGAACATAAAAATAACCTTGGCCATAGGGCCGTAAAGCAAATTATTGGAAGTGTAGGGAACAGAGCTGAGGCCTCCTGATGACAAACCCGATGCTGTAGCCAAGGCTGCTTCTGACCAGGTGTGCAAAACAAGCTGTGCAAAGAAAGGCTATATTCACCATTTTACTCTGTAGCAAATGAATGCTATGGCTCGGTTTCCACATTCACACTCTTTCTTCCGAATCTATTCCCAGCTCCACTTTTTGCAGCACCATTTTTGCTGCATCTCCTTCCAAAGCATGTCTGGTGTGTCACACGGTATTACCCTCAGCTTGACAGCAGAGAGAGAGGACTGCGGCAGAAAAACTTGCCTGCAAGGGCATTTTCCCTTTCTCTAATCACAGGGAGCCCTTCTGTCTTGCCCTGGGTTACGAGATTTAAATTGGAGAACTACAGGAGCTCGTTATCTTCCTACACTGGATTTTTGCTCGTTTGCACGCCACATTCACATGACAACGTCACAAGCCTGACAGCTATGGGGCCTTCCTCAGTACCAATGTCGAAGAGCCCTTTAGTCCATCCATACGCACTTGTGACAACTTCAGTAAGGACTGAATAACTGTACTGAAGGGCGAACCTAGGCCCCAGTCACTCACAGCTGGACAGCACGCTGCACGGAGAGATGTGCTACCGCCCCACGCTGTGATCCAGTCCCAACCCCTCCCCTGCTCCCTCCTATTCTGGGGACAGAACAAGATCCTTCCCCCATTGCACAGCACCTTCCCCCCCTCTCTGCAGCTGACCAGCTCCTCTCTAGCCATTAGAAAGAGGGGCTGAGCTGGACTTTCCCTGCTCTGCCCACCGGCTTGCAGTACTGCCAGCTTTCCTGATCCTGTGAACCTTCCCATTTGTTTCTAGTGCCCCAGCTCCTGGATTCAGGTGGTGCTGCTGTTAAAAAAGTCATGGTTTAATCCTCATGGTTGCAGAGAAAAGTTTTAACATGCAACTCAAGTGCACCCTAAAGGTTCAGAAACCGGAAGTTAAGAAAACAGAGACCCCCTCCCCACATCTGGCCCCGGGTCCAGCTGCAGCAAGCCAGCCCTGGCAGCAGCAGCAGGTAAGGCAGCACTTGTCCCACCCTCTGTTCTCCTTGTTGCCCCAACTCCCTTGCTCTCCGGTGCTTGGCACCCCACCCACAGCCATTTCCCCATCCTGCCCAGGGTACAAAAACTGCTCACTATACCTCTGACGGTAGCAAGTCAAGCTTTTAACATTCATGGCACATGGACATCATTAATCCCAGCACGGATGAAGCCTGCTTTGCCCTGGTTGGCAGTAGGAGAAGCTGACGCACAGAGAGATCGAATGGTTTGCCATGTTCTGCAAACCAAGCCATCAGCAGAGCTTTGATTGAAACCGAGTCCACAACCCAGCATGGACTTGGCTCACTGGACCTCTGTGACACCAGCCTGCCTTGGCTTGTACGTGTCGTGGGAGATCAAAGGCAAGTGATGGCTTTCCACGCATCAGTGCAAAAGCATTTCAAGTCAATCATTCTCATTGTTTTAATCGCTTGGGAGGTGAAGTGAACTAGTCACTAGTTAGAGTCTGTTAAACACGGTATGTGTAACACGGTGCAAAAATACCCTCTTTGCACATTGCTGCTAGTACCCAACTGAGCTCAGGTATCTCCACGTTGGGCTGCACTGCACAGCGTAGACGGCGTGCCCCCAAACATACACAGCTTGCCAATGGGTAAAGCAACGCCAGCTTTGTGTTTTAAATCACTGTCCGGCTTTTGTGCTCTTCTCGGAACAATTCGACACGGTTCTGGCACGCTGCAAAATAGCCCATCATTACTTAAACTGTCACCCATTAAGAGAGGGAGCTGCTATTTATAGCCACAAAGAAACAAAGGGAGGAATTTGCTGCCAACTTAACTGAGCACAGCTCAAAGTTAACAGGCCCGTGTCCATTTACTCGAACAGAAAACATGCCCTTCCCCACCCTCAGCGCGCGGCATTTCTTTGCACAACCCAGAAATATTTTTCTCAGGGTGTTTCGGCAAGCGTCTCCAAAAAGCCAGGATCTTTCAAGCCATAAAGCGTAAATGACCGCCTTGCTGCTCTCTTTTATGAATAGAGATTTGCACTTCAACCGTCATTTCTGACGTCTCGTCCCTCCGGTGCTTCGGCTTAGCAATCAAATAGGGAAATCAAGTTTACACACAGCCTGAATCATAATTCAAAGGTGCAACATTGAACGTCACACGACTAAGGGACATCCAACTGAGTCATATTTAGAAGCATCAGCAGGAAGCAGAGATGAGCTCTGCAGAAAGCTGTGTGGGGAAAAGGCCCAGGTAGAGTACAAGCTAATGTACAGCTCACATTGCAAAGCTAAAGAACAGAAGGACTTGAGGTGCTGTGTGCATTTTAAGAGGAACTCTTTGCTAGAAGTGTGACCTAAATTTAACATCCTACAATGACTCAAATGGTCTTGCCAAGGAAAATAGATTACAGGGCGCCATTTCCCTAACCCCGTTCTCATAAAGTTCATGGAATGTGACCAATGGTAATAACATCGCCCAAGGTGCATTGCAGATACTGCAGAGCGTTCCTGGAAAAGCCTCATCCAGACCTCATACGTAACACCAGTTACGTGGGAAACTCATGTGCAAAAAACCTGCCTGTTAGTAGTTCTGCATGCGCCCTGCGAATGCCGTAATGGGATGAAAGGACCCATTCTAGCTTCTACACTCTGCCATACGCTATTCGAGACTCAGCTGACTCCTCCTCTAGTTTGCCTTGACATCAGTTAGCTTTTGGTCATCGAACTCATCAGGTGGTGCAGAACTACCCAGCACATCAGCTATTTGTTAATAGACAAATTGAAAAATGCAGTACTGACCTTTTGACCTTGAGGACCTTCGGGGCCAACTGGACCCCTCTCACCCTAAGGAGAAAAGAAGGACTTTAGGAGACGGCACGTCTCATTACATCAGAACAGCGAGTGGCCCAACAGAGAGGCTCTAGACTGCCCAGTGCCACACAGGTAGTTAGTGGTGGAAGAGGGGGCTGCACACTTCCAGTGCTCTTATCACTGGACCACTCTTACTTGACTCCATTGATCTACACTTTTATCCTGCCTGGCACTGCAAATCAAGCACCAAGCGTTTGACAGCACCCCCTCCTATGCCAGACCATGCTATTTAACCCAAAAAGCAGCAGATGTTCCCAACAGAGAGTGCCCCAACACTCACCCTCTCTCCAGCAGGACAAGAACAGTTGAGGGTCTTTATGTGACCGATTTGTTCACTGCCAACAGTGGGTTTGACTTCAGCAGGTGGTGCCTCCGTAATAACCGTCACCTGGCACTGAATCCAAAAAGCCCATGTTATTATCAGGTCTTTGCTTTAGAGACTGCATTTGCCTTTTACCCACTTTTCAGAAGCCAAACTGGCATTTATTTGGGCAAGTAGCTGAGTGTCATGGGGGTCAAAAGGATCAACAGAATTTTAGTGTCTTTCCTACTATCATTTTTTTTTAACTAACTGAATAGTACCTGATTTGATGCTGAAATCCTGTTCAGCCAAACAGCAGCTATAGAGGCAAGAAGCTCTGAAAACTTCCCCACCTTTTTTCTTTTTTGCAATGCAGACATCTGTCGACGGGGAATTGAACTGAGACTAACTAGCAACTTTTGCTGCTCTAGCTCTTCCCCTATAGTGGCAGTAGGAAACGTTGGATATTTTTATATTGAGTTTTTATTCTGCGCTCAGCACTTGGACACTTCAGTGTTTTCTGTTTCCCCCTGACAGCTTTACAGAGAATAGACAGGGACTAGGAGACTTCTAATTTTTTATACTTCTTTCTCCTCTTTTTTGTTCTTCTTCATTTATGATGAACCCTTCTCTATGTTATGTGACCAGTACAGTTTCCATTTGATTTGCTGTCATTATTAAATCATAAACTTACACTGGTACATCCCCTTATTGGAATAAAAGAATGCAACTAAGAGAGAGGGAGACTGCATGTGTGTTAAAGGAGCAACACCAAAAAAAAAAACCCAACTTACTGGTCCAGAGGGAATGTCACAGCAGGTTTCCAACTCAGCATGTCGAGAATCACAGTAAATCACCATGCGCTGTAGATCAAACTAGAAAACAAAATACAACAATAGGCCCAAGGACTGTGAATTATTAATGATAAGTTGCCCTAGTGCTCTGATACAAGAAGTGCACAGGAATAAAATAAGGGGCTAGATCCATAATGGCTCTAGGACTTCTACAGCCACTACTTATTCCTCTCTCTATGAGCAAATAATAAGTTGGCATGATATAAGAGGTACAAATTAATAAGATTTTGATGATCTGGACTCAGTAAAGGTCCTTTACCACAGCTTACAAGAGTGAAGAGATGTATTAACCTCTCCGTCCCAGACAAATTCCTATAAGGAATAGCTACCTACACCCTTTAGCCAAGATCAAGTATAGCACTAATTTAAGACCTATTAGATTTAAGAGCCTGTAAAGTGGGATCTATACCCTGCCTTTCCAGGGGCGAACTCAATGATATATCAGATTTTCTACTGCTAACTACTATGCATGAATGCCATATAAAGCCAGATGGAGCCAACCTTTTTTTTTTCAATACCTAGTTAGGTACTATATAGATCGGGTGACATTTCAGGGTGATCAGTACCAGTGAGTTTGCACTGGACTTTGACAAAGACAAACTACAACTGTCCAGATGGATGAAAAAAAGTTCCTGATTTTAACGCCTTACTACATGCTTCAACCCCCCCGGCACTGGATGGGACACGGGTCATTCCCATCCTAGGCAGGGATTCAGTACGTGGCATGGAATAAGGAAATAGTATAGCCCATCTTCCTGCCTTTTACAGCTGGCCAGAGAGCCGCATCCCCAGGTCTCAATCTGCTTACTCAGGACTTACATCAACGGGTACGCTGTCATAAAGCCGTTTGCCAATCACAGTCTTTCCCTGAATGTCGATATTTTCTCTGTCTTCAATAGGGAGCGTCTGCACCAGCTTGCAGTCTATGTAGAGGGAGACGCTCTTGGACTGGATGCTGAGGGCGATCTTATGCCAGTTGCGGTCAAACAGGTCGCTGACTCGGGCGCTTCGGAAGACCACTCTCACGGCATCCTTGGTCAGGCCGATGGCACTGTACTCCACAGCTTTGTTGTCCCCGTCCAGCCGGATAGAAACCTGAGAACCAACAGAAATAGCCCTGCACATACAAACAAAACTTTCTTCTCTCAACAGTCATCCTCTCATCTACGCCATATCCCAAAGGGCTTGATGGAGTCATTCAGTTAATGATAGTAGAGGAGGAAGGACAGAGATACAAGCAGGGGGCTGGGGGATATACATTCAGATGAGATATTAAAAGAGACCAAGGAAGGACAAGGCAGAGGGATACAGAAAGGCTGAAAGCCATTAGATGGCACCTGGTATAAGTCACCTACTCTTGTGACCCAAGAGTAACAAAAGGCCTGGAGCACTGAGTGCCTGGGATCAAACCAATGATGTTTTCAAGCAAGAGAGAAAAAGTCCAGTTTAACCCTCCGCTTTACCATCATCACCCACCAAATGGAAACTCTGCTGGTTCATTGTAATTGCCACCCGATCTCATTCCCTCCATTGCTAAGACCCAACCGCCATAGATTTCGATCTGTCTTTGGAGGGTGGAATAAGCAGCGTGCAGAGCAAACTATGGGATTTAGGAGCAAGCAGATATGGGTGAACCTTTTCAGAAGCATCTCAGTAATTTAGGACCCTCAATCCCTTTTGAAAAAAGGCATCCGAATTGGTAAACCCACGTGACAAACCAGAACCTAGGTGGAACAGAAGGAGGCATCTAATGGGCCGTCTCAAGTCAGGCATCTGGTCCTGGGGTTAAAAAGGTGTTCAAACACCACCCCTGCTTTAAGTTTCCAGTGGTTTAGTGGTAAGCATCTTAGCACCGAGGTGTTCAGGACTGGCATTTGGAGGACAGGCATATCTCTCTCATTTGCTGCCCCAGGAAGCCAGCTGTCTACCCCCCCACATCCTTCAATCACCTCCCTAGGAAAAGGCAACTATTTTTTTAAGTGGGTTGAAGCTTCAGTGGAGGCATGTACCGCGCCAGCCTGATCGGGCCATATATCTATGGGAGTCTGAGTCTTACCAACTTTGAATGAGGCCTGAGCTCCTAAGCGCCTGCAGTGACTTCTGGGAATAGTACTGCAGCGCTTTTGAAAATAATGCTCATGATCTCTGTTGTTTTTTGCTTTCCAGATCTAACAGGCTTGATTTTTCAGCTCAGCCCAGCAGAAAATGGACTCACGAGTTATTTTATCCTAAGAAAACAATGTGCGTATGCTGGGCAAAAACAATTCCTGGGACCCGGTGGTAAAAATCCTACACAGGAACAGATAAGTCTATCATGCTTTGTCTCTGAGGATCTCAAAGTGCTTCAGGTATCAGTGAATTACCTTTCAAAAAACCCAGGTTGGAAAAGCAAGCATTGCTATTCCCACTTCATAAATAGCAAAGCAGAGGCAGAGAAACACTGCTTGACATATCCAAGGTCAAACAAGAAGCATATGGCAGAGCCAGGGGTAGAAGCCACCTGTCCTGAGCGCTAGTCCTGTGCTATAATTACAGAGACCACCTTCCCCCATTCAGCACAAGCAATAACTTTTCCTAAACGGCACTAGCTGAAAAACTTCAAAATTTGAAGTTCACATGCAAAGTTTTTTAGGAATGGGGACTTGTTCGCAGAGATTTTGCTAGCCTGGCACACCTCCCTGCAGACAGATAACCACCGTGGGCCAATGTAAACAGGGGCTGTTTCCAATTCAAAGTGCACTGCAGTGACCTGAACAATGGGCAACCCAAAGGGCTTGTTATTAATCCTTTCTGAAGAGATAGTGGGAGTCTAAAGCAACCATTCTGGCTTGTCCAACACGTCTTCTCCGAACCGCTGGAAAGAGTCCTGTACCTGAGGTATCCCGTATTTGTCGATAATCTGCCAAATATACCAGTCCTCTCTCCGGGAAGCTTTCCGGAACTTGAAGGTCGTTACAAAGGCATATTCATCAGGCAGGCCTTGTGGGAAGACATCCCTGGGAGACAGGGGAAGAGAAAAGGCTTAACAACACAGAACTGAGACTCCAGCAAAAAGCTCTGCATGTCCTAGCAGGGTTTTTTGAATGGCGTCACACCGTAAAGTCTGCCTTATCTGGTCACGCGGACATGGGCAGACATGTGATGCCCCACCCAGCAGCTCATGCCAACCCCATCCTTGAGGAGTCCTTCCCCATTCCTTCGGTGACAAAAAATCATTCATTTGCCATCCTCCTCCTAAGCACAAAACTCCCAGATTTTGCAGATGGCCCCATGCCAACAGGCTGGGATGTACCCGTTGCTGTAGTACACCTCGCCGCCCAGCAAGGCACACTGCGTGCTTGCCCCGCTCTGGCAGCATCCAAAAGCAGGCAGGCCAAACTGGCACAACCCTGCAGCAGCAGGGAAGGATCTTAAATGTATCTGCATCCAGATGAGACAGGCATTGCCTCCTGGGGAGCAGATACCTTTCTCTTGATGATGAGACTTTCTGAAAACACACACTGCCCAAACGTTTGGAGTTTACTTCATTGCCACCAGTCAATGCCCAGGCTTGCAACAACAAAGAAGAGCAGCCTGACTAAGTCAACCTTGCTACTACATATATGTCGCCGCTTGTGGCTACCCAAGGGGCGCTTTGGCACCCATCAGTGCTTAATAGCACAATGGTGAGGAAAGCTGTTCTCATTGCTCTCCAGCTGACGGCATCCACGCCTGTGCTGACACTTGCAAGGTCAGAGCAGAAGCCGGGTCTGCAAACTTGGAGGCACTGAAAACTAGAGGCTGCTTCTGAAAAAAAGCAGGGCGCAGGGGTTTAAAACAAAACCTCAGATTCTTTGCACACCTCAGCAATGAGTGAACAGCAACTATGCAAAGCCATTTTCATTTCATGGACAGGCAGTCCTAGACATACAGCGTTTCCAGTTACAACAAACGGCACTTACAATGTTTGCAAATCAATGCCCTGTTTCGACTTTCTGACATCAGTTTGGACTTTACAACACTTGATCCCATGCCATGACACGCCAACGGACAAATTGGCCACGTCACCCATCTCCCTGGAGGACATCTGTCCAAACTTCCTTGGACACTTTCTTTAAGAAAACAGATGAGACTCCAGACAAACCTGGAGCCAAGACTCCCAAGAAGATTTCAGCCAAGAACCCTTCAAAAAGTCCAACCACGAGTCCTCCAAAAAGTCCAGCAAAGTCACCTCAAAGAAGTCCTTCCAAATCAATATGATTGCTATTTACACGATAAATGCATTATGTAGCTATATTACTCATCTATAATTGATAAGAGTACAAAATTCTGGGTTATTTTTGGTAAAAATAGGGTATCGGGCCTTGGTCCCAGAACCAACCCCCCATTTATAACATTGCTCCTATGGGAAAACTGGTTCCGAGTTACAGCGTTTTGACTTAAGACGTGGTTTTCAAGAACCAACTGTGTCATAAGTCCAAGGACTGCTTGTAAACTAATCCAACTATCATGAGTCTGCACTATGCATTTCATGGTTTCAAGACACCAGAACAGATATCACAAGGATTTAAATCCATTGTTGCTGGGCCTCCTAACACACTCGCACCCCTGAGCTTCCAATAGAAGCTGCTGGGACTCGGCACCTCTGAAAACCAGGCCAGGCTGAGAGATCAAACCAGCTTGCCACAGTAGCCTTCAGCTAGAGAGACTCAGGTCCTGCTGCTAACAACTTAGGCAGTTGTCTTCCCCCATTGTCCTGATTCCCAGCATCCCACCTCTCTCTTAGTGCACAAAACAGCCAGACTGCTCCCTCCCCTCCAAGCTGGAGACCCCCATCCTGGTGTTTCACACCATCGAATTGTAGCCTCACTGAAGGCCTTTGTCATGCCAGGGCTGCAACAGAGAATGGAGCTGGTATGAAGCTGTAAAGTCAAAGAAAGCCCCCAGAGCAGGCCAAGAGATGTCTGGAAGGGGACAGCCAAGGCCATTTCATTGCTCCCCCGGTGGGACACTAAGCCAGGCCTTGCCTACCTTTGACACGTTAGTGTGATCTTCCTGCAGAGCAGTGCTGGCTTTGCACATATGTTCGGTACGAATTGTCCACAGAAGAATGGCGGCCCTTTAAATCACTGGCAGACTGAACTGACCTCCCCTCTCCAAAAAACTTTCCGAATGAAATGCCGCAGACCACGTGGTCTGCAAAGCCATGAAAGAACATCAGCCACCTGGTAGCCACAACCCCATATCCTTGCAAGAGCGCTGGCACTGCGAAAATCCCTGCAGCCAGCACCAATTGTGCTGCATTCCCTCTCGCTCGCTCCCCTTCTTGCCAGGCTTCCTTCCTCTCTTGCCAAACAGACATCAGCAGGCCTTAGCACCCCTAAATCTTTTGTCTGAGACAGTTTTTTTCCTGCCTTCGCACCTGCTCGTGGTGTCTCGTCCCCAGCTCTTCTCTGTTGAGCTCCTATTCCTAATGCTCTTTTATTCCCAATTTCCCTGTGTCCCCACCGTGAGCCCTGAACATCACCTGGTGCCTCTCACTCATTTTCAGACTGCTGCCCGCTATGATGCAGCTCGCTGGAATCACATCTGGAAGCTGGTTAGCTCAGCTAGTGTTAAACCAAGCAGCTTTTCATCTCCCCCTGCCTTGAGATTGCCCCTTGGATACACAGCAGATCTGCATTACTTACTTTGTCTGGCTATACTTCCTCCACCCTGTTAGAAGCTCTCACTTAAAAGCCAATCAATAAGCCACTGAATGCTGGCAAAAGGTATCAAGGTAATTACCATGGAGACAGGTGACACTTTCTAGACTTATCTAGTGGAGGGATGCAGCAATCATAGTATCGTCGTGCTTAGGGGCGGAAGGGACCTCAATAGATCATCAGGTCCGACCCCCTGCCCTGGGCAGGAACGGGTGCCGGGGTCATAGCACCCCAGCAATGTCAAGAGCAATGTGCTCATCTCCCAAACAGCCCCAACAGGGTCTCAGTTCAGCAACACGCTGACACGGGTGTTGCATCCTAAGTCATGTGCCTGGATCCCATTGAAGTCAGTGGGACTTAAGTGAGAGTTTCAGACACGTACTTGCAGTTAACCGTCCATTCAAGTGCATGGCTAAAGCAGGGCTCAAGCACCTGCACTCATAGCTGGACGGTTCCACTTCTGGTCTCTCTGCTAAGACTGTCGACATTGCCCCTTGGTACCTGTCTGCTAGGGATGAGTCCCCCAATTCAGTGCACAGCAGCTGCTGCACCCTCCACCAGTTGGAGACATCAAGAAATTCCCCCATCTTTTGTCTGCTTCATCCAAGCATTAGCCACATCCCCATCCCTCAGCTTGAACAGACAGACAAGGGGCTGCTCTTTACGAGTTTCCTTTGAAGCCCACATCACTTTGGGTAAGGTAAGCAGGAGAGGTGCACAAGACATTGGGCTGATTTTAGTGCATAGCCGGGCTCTTATTCTGGGAAGCAACCAAAAGAACCCGTAAGGTGCTTCCAGTCTGAAAGGAAGAGAAATAAACAGCACGAGACCAGTCATGTCTACATGAGACATTTACTGCACAGTTGACTAATTACCTCCGCAGTATATGTCTTGGCATCTACACATGCAGGGCTGTTAGGCTGGAGTCAAATAAGAAACGCTGCAGCAGGACAGTACGTGTAAATACAAGCATTATCCTGATGTGGAGTTTGTTACTCTGCAGCAGCACTCATGGAGATGCTGGAGGGGCTGGCAGGGGTACAGCTTCAGTGCAGGGGCTGCCTGCTGGCTAACCCCACATTGGAGCACCCTCGTGCCACAGCCAGCTCTTCTGCAGCACGTCCAGCCAAGGAGGAGCAGCCCTGGGCTGGCAGGCTGACCCCCGGAGCCCCGGCCAGCCGAGGCTGCTCTGACTCGGCTCATCATGCTGCAATCCTAGACGCGTGTGGAAACAAGGTGCCCGGGACGCAATAAACTCTGGCAAGATAAGTGTCGAGTTTATTGTTGCACATTGATCTGCATGTGTAGAGATGCCCACTTGTCTGCAGACACCGACTTGGGTGATAGGAGCTCTGCTAATGGAAGTTAGATAGCTGTCTTTATGTATAGTCTAGGGAACTGGATGCATCTTTAAATATTAAAGTTGGATGAATTAATAAATAACATTAAAAAAAAAAAGAAAGAAGCTCTTTAATTGTATGTATTAATGAATCTAACTTCCCCTCCATTTCTTTTTTCTTAAGGACCTGAAGAATGGGCTGGAAGTGCCAACATTTGAGAAAAAAAAAAAGCTCTCCGGATGCTCAGAAGATGCGACAAAAGCTGTTGCCGGCATCTTCTGCCTCTGCACCTTTTGGGGAGATGCATCGCCTCATAAACAACAAGTGCTGTCTTTTGGAGCTTTCACGTGATTCCCTTTTTAAAGCACCGATATCCATCTAATGGCTCGGTTAGGTAGATGGGACTTCAAGGCCAGCGAGTGCTGTCCCAAGCAATGTTTTATTTCCCTGCTTTCACCCAAGGCTGAAACGAGCTGCCGATCCATGCTACAGAGCAGATGAAACCCTGCTTTGCAGGATGCCCAATTCCTACTGGGAGCTTTCTGCTGGTGGCTTAGCCCATAACTCTAACAACACGACTGGTCGTGGGAGAGCTCTCCATTCAACTCCACGATGGGAGAATCCCCAGCTGCCCCCGGTTAGTCTAAGAGTTAATTAACCCGAGTTCAAGATCAGGCGAATCATAACGTCTGTACAAAGAGAAGGACAGACAACAGTCAGGGGACTTTATGGCTCCTCTGTCTTTTCAAGATGCAGCACTTAATTTGTCAGGAGAGCCTTCACAGCCTCCATAACCAGACCACAGAGAAAATCATTACATCTGGTTTTATTTCCTGACGCCAAATATAACCGTGGAATAAGGTTGCGGGGAAGGATGTTGCTATGAGGGGTCCCTCGCGGTGTTTCTCCCATATCATGCCATTGGGGAGAGGGGGCGCTCGCTTCTCTGCAGAAACTCAGTGCATCCCTTGCAAACCAACACAAGGCCAAGGCCAAATATAATGGAGCTCCATGGTTCTACACCAGGGTCTGAGACCACATCTGCAAGCCCCCAGATCTGCACAGGCCGATGAAGATCTCCCACATGGATTGCACAAAATGCAGTGCAAGCATCCACAGACACAGTGCCACAGAGATTACACAAGGTGGAGAATGACTTCTGCAAGGATCTGTGGACATCTCCCATCCCAGGAAGCAGCTGTCCATTCACCCAAGCCACCCCATGAATTCCTGCCACACAGCAACGTCTGCAGGGGGGCCATGCATGGGATAAGCAAAGGAGACTTAGTCCAGATGTGCTCTTTAGACATCCAGGCTGAGGCAGGGAAAGAAACCTGTGCTACTTCAGCCACCCTTGCACCCCACCCCATCCTATGCCCCAGGTCAACAAAGCCCTGAAACATCTGCTTCGCTGCAAGCAAGAGCATCAGTCCCACTGAATTCAATGACACCACAAGTGTGATGCTTAATCGGAGCCTTATGTCCATAAACGAACAAATCACTTCCATCTCCAGGGCCATGAATCTGCCATGGGGTAATACAACAGCATTAAAAAAAGATCTTCAAATGAAAAATAAAATCTATTAAATATTAAATTTAATATTAAATTAAATACCTGCTGGCCATCAACTGGCAAAGGTTACCTGGAGGAAGAAGTACTTGCTTTGGCACTATTTATCATTTCAGCTATCTGTTTTATGTACTACAAGGTTTCATTTTATTGAAGTGATGCAATGCTCAAAGGAAAATCCTCCTGAAACTTCGAATATATCTCTAGCTGCTGAAGGAAAATGGTGCATGTGCACATGCACTCACGCATACACACTTTGGATTTGTTTTACGCTAGACCACAGTGGTTTGTAAATTAAAATACAAACAAAGGGTGAAAAAGAGTGGGGTGTTTTTCTCTCTTTATTTGTATGCACTGTTAATTGTTTAGAAGGAAAATGTAGTAATTTAAAAGTATATTTCCATGCTGGCACATACTGATACATTAAAGACGCAGATAGAGCACTAGCAATGGCAATGTAAACCTCTCCCAATCACCACAGTAGTGTTTTTCCCTCGCCCAGAATCATGGATGCGTCAATACAAATCAATGTGATTGAAATCACCAAGTTTAATCAGACTTAAATCATTTTGATTTAAATAATTCATTGCATCTTATTTTATGTTTATAATTTTTTGTATTATTTTTGAAAGAGCTTAATTATTTTTGGTTACTCTCTGCTACACTATATTTGGCCATTCTTTCCACTAACCAGAAGGATACACAGTGTCTATGCAAAATTATTTAATCAATTCTATAGCAATGTATTTATTTAAATTTTAATAACTTCATAAATGACGGAAGCAATTTATACATATTCTTCACTTGCAGATCACTGTTCTGTTGGAAAAAGATTGAACGATGCATTTCTTTTTCATTAGGTATTTTATAATTTGTATGCATGATTTGTGTCAAGTTGTATTTGAATAAAACTAGGAATTCAATTAAAACACACAAAAACAACATTGAATTTATTTGTTCTTTTATTAAATAATATTGCCTTAAGTGTCCTGGATAAATAAGAGGGAGAGTAACTTTATCTAGATATATCTTTCATTTAAAGCTGAGTTATTAAAGGAATATTTTCCAAAGCATTCAAACCAAACTGGTTATTTCTGGTTACTATGGCCTTCAAGATTTTAAAATTGGTAGATCTCATTCTTTCAAACCTAATTTTCAGTTATCAGTTGCAAGAGGAAATTAAACTTTCATTTTCTTTTCTCAGCTCCTGACTGGTTTCTCAACTTTGCATGAACTAGTCATTGAACTGAGCTAGCTGAATAAACTGAAGTGTAGAAAATACTTTTTTTTATGCACCTAGAGGGGAGGTTACAGCTGTCAGAAGCTGGTTTAGTCCTACAACAAGTTCTGGTTGCAAGCACTTAGCCAGCAGCATTCCCCAGGTCAGTAGAGACTCTCTTGAAAACTTCAGCAGCCAACATATTCTATTAATGCATATGATTAATTTAAATAAAATCAATTAACTATATTATAAATTCAGGCTTTAACACAGGCTTTTTATAATTTTAAATTTCTTTTACATAGATTCATTTAAAAACATATTAATGTAAAATAAAATGCAAAATATACACACATACACATATACACACACACACACATATATATATATGCATACACATATATCTATATATAGAGACATATACAGCCATATACATATAGGTGTATGTCTATATGTGTATATATAGACATATATGTATAGACACACAAGTATATATAGACACACACACATATATACACATACACATACATACACACGTATACATATACATATACATACACACACATACATATACACACATACATATATATACATGTATACACATATAGACACACATACATATATACACACATATATACATATAGATTCATGTATACACACATATATACACACATACATATATATATACATATATGCATGTATGCACACATATATACACACATACACATATATATACACACACATATATTTATATACACACATTCACAAATATATATCCATAGATACATATGCACACACACACATACATATAGTTAATATATACTTAATTTTCCAATGCTGTCTTGGTTGCCCCATATCTAACAATTCATCAGTATCAATAACTATTCGCACTCTTATCTCCCTGAGCATATTGGAGATAAAGCTCATTGAAATCTGTGCACAGACTCACTTAGACATTACTAGTCTTTAAATACCACCCATAAACCAAAAGGGTGACAATCATTGAGAAAAATCAATAGCTGGAGTTCATAAAATACAGGCCCAGAATGGACTGAAAAAATCATCTTCTCTGATCTCCTGTACAGCCCCAGGCACAATTTCCTTGAATTAAATGCAAGCTGGAAGCAGAGCACCTCAGTTAGAAAACTTGCCAGCCTTCATTTTAAAAAAATGCTGCCCGTGGAGAATCAACCGCAGCCCTTGTTCTGATGCATAATTACCCTTACAGGTAAAAAGCACCTCATTCCTAGACTGAATTTGACTGTATTTGTTTCTCAGCCACTGCCTCTTTTTTAACTTTTATCTGCTGGTTCCTGAAATAAATATTTAAAAATTGTGGCCAACTGGCCTTTCAACCTTCTCTTGGTTAAGCTGAACATATTGCTCTCCTTGAGGTTTTCACTATACGTCTAATTTTCCAATTCTTTAACCCCGAGTTATCTAAGTCAACTGGCTCCCAGAACTGGATCTGGACTGCGTGGCTCCTCATGGGCCAGGTCTGGATCCAGGCCTGGCAGTGGCAGCAGGGCAAGTAGCAGCAGTGGCAGTGCAGGAGTTAACACCAGTGCTCAATCTCCTGCCATGGACATGAGTTACTAGTGGGCCTGCATACCAGGGAAATCCATGGCAGTCCCTGTCCACACTGGTCCTGCCTTACCTCCATCCCTCCAGGAGCCCCATGGGCTGGGTGACCTCTGATACTCCTGCATTAACCTATTTTCATGGGGCTGCTGATCCAAATCCATTTTCATAGAATCACAGAATCACAGAATCAATGAGTAGGAAGGGACCTAGACAGATCATCTAGTCTGACCCCCTGCCAT
Source organism: Gavialis gangeticus (assembly GCF_001723915.1). Taxonomy (NCBI): domain Eukaryota; kingdom Metazoa; phylum Chordata; order Crocodylia; family Gavialidae; genus Gavialis; species Gavialis gangeticus. Next base: position 199,500,194 of record NW_017728992.1, read on the forward strand.
GGGCAGGAAGGAGCATTGGGGGTTGCAGGGGTCATAAGACCCCAGCCAGGTGCCTATCCAGTCTCCTCTTGAAGATCTCCAGGGAAGGTGAGAGCACCACCTCTCTGGGCAGCCTATTCCAGGCTCTGGCCACCCTTACCGTGAAGCAGTTCTTCCTAATATCTAACCTAAACCTCTCCTCCCTCAGCTTGTGGCCATTGTTCCTGGTGACTCCAAGGGGGGCCCTGGTGAACAGAC
>NW_017728992.1:199500563-199503163 GCF_001723915.1 Gavialis gangeticus
CCTAACCTATAACCATAATGCTGGTTCCCTCTCCCCAGGGGCAGCACCCTGCACTTGTCCTTGTTGAACCGCATCCTGTTCAGATCCGCCCACATCTCCAACCTATCCAGGTCTGCCTGGATGCGGTCCCTGCCTGCCGGTGTATTCACTTTACCCCACCGCTTGGTGTCATCAGTGAACTTGAACAGGGTGCTCTCCACACCCTCGTCCAGGTCGCTAATGAAGATGTTGAACAGCACTAGCCCAAGGACTGAGCCCTGGGGGACTCTGCTGCCCACACCCTCCCAGGTCAACATCGACCCGTCCCCCCCACCTCTGGGTGCGCCCCTGGAGCCAGTTTGCCATCCATGTGACTGTGCATTCATTAATGCCGCAGTCCCTCAGCTTGCCCACCAGAATTGGGTGGGACGCTGTGTCGAAGGCCTTCTGGAAGTCCAAGACAATGACATAGACTTCCTCCTTCCCATCTAAGCTCTTCGTTACTTGGTCATAGAAAGAGACCAGGTTAATCAGGCAGGATTGGCCTTGTATGAACCCGTGTTTTCTCAACATCCTTCTTGAACTGTAGACACTAGTACCAGACCCATTATTCCAACAGTGGTCACAGCAGTGGCAAACGCAGAGGCAATGAGGCCCCTCCAGTCTCCCTGTTGATGCATCCAAGGATTACAGCAGGCCCTTTGGCCACAGTGTCCATCTGAGAGCTCATGTTCAGCTGAGTACCTGCCACTACTTTTCAGGGTCACTTCTTCTCAGAAAGACTCCCCCATCCCATAAGGATAGTCATCATTCTTTGTTCCCCAGGGAATAACTTTATAACTGGCTATGCTGAAATACCAACCGTGTGCTTGTGCTCACCTTACCATGCTCATGATACAGCAGTGGCCTGTTCTCTTCATTACTTACCACTCTCACTGTCTTCACACCATTTGCAAACGTTGTCAGATCATTGACCAACATATTACAAGAAACAGAGGGGCAAGAACTGACCCCTTGTCAGGCCCCCTGGAAACACGCTTATCAATGAAAATATTTAATTAACAACTGCATTTTGCAAGCAGGCATTCACTAGTTCACCCACTGAAAGTACCATGCAAATTTTGCATTGTTTCAAATAATGTTTTAGAAAAGTCTAAACTTACGACATTAAACACTTACTTTTATTAAGAAAACCTACAGTCACATCCAAAAGATATCAATTAGTACAAGAGTATCTCTTCTCTGCAAATCTCTGCTGATTGGTATTATTTGTTTCCTTTAATTTTTTATTAATCAAATTATGATGTGGGCAACTGGCTACTAGGAAACACACAGAGACCAGCAATTTATTTTACATAGGCCACTGAATAGCTATGACATGGCCAACAGTTTAACATGAAATGCTACTGTTACCTAGTGCCCAGTTAAATCCATACTTAGGCACCTAATTAAGTGACCGGATTTATATAACTGCTGAGCACAGTGACTCCCACTGCAGTCAATAGTCACTGTTGAGCCCCAACATTGTCTGAGGCTCACATCAATAAACACGGCAGTCAGGGAATAAGCAAGCACCTACAACACATGACGCATTCACCCAGCAGTGTACATCTGTCAGTCCTAACACTAGTTTCCTTTAATTAACTCTGCCCAGCTAGTCTGTCATCTCATCTGAGCAGATAGCATTAGGCAAGTTCAGCACAGAGATTGCTCAGAACACATCCAGATATAAACGGCTTTCCAGTTTAACCACTCGGTGAATTTTGGGTGAGCTACCCAAAAGTCTGAAAATCCTGCAATAACAATTTTTTATTAAGGAGACCCCCATGAGATGGTGGGACACTATCAGGCTAACGTTGGCTTTTCCAAATAGTGTCCTGGAACAAGAGCAGCAATGAGAACAGTCCTCCCAGGCCTCCAGAAGGACCATCACTGAATCCATGCTGATTGATAGTGGACCTAACTCCAGTGACTCTCATCCACCCCAGGCAGCTCAAGTGCCAAGTCAGCATTGTCTCACAATGAACAGCACCGAAAAAAAGTTAAGTGACAGAACTAATATCAGCACAGAACGCTTTCATGAATCCACCGGTGGCCTGGATTTCACACGGGCAGGTGCAACTACCTAATGACCAACCGTGACAGATCTGTTCGATAGCAGGTGGCTTTTATTGATACACAATAGTAGTCAGTGATAAGTAAAACAAGCAAGCTATTAAGGAAGTCTCACCATCCACCAGCTTTAGCGGTCTCGCAGGATCAATGGGCACCTGAGCGTTGCTATCTTCCATGGGTTCAGGAACTTTTCGGAGGAGGAGCAGCCTCCCCCCAACCCACTCCTACATGGCTGCTAAACATAATATTAATATTCTACTAAATGATCCTGGATTGGTTTTATTTAAATTTGTTTCACTGAAACTTCCAGAACCAGATTAAACTAGACTTCTTGGCCGCAGCCATACAAGCCATACTCGCATGATCAGGTGGCAGCAGGGCAGGCCCTACGAGGAGAGGCTACGGGACCTGAACCTGTTCAGCCTCCACAAGAGAAGGCTGAGGGGGGATCTTGTGGCCTGTTACAAACTAGTCAGAGGGGACCAGCAGGCATTGGGGGAGCCCCT
>NW_017728992.1:199503198-199507618 GCF_001723915.1 Gavialis gangeticus
ATTCAGATTAGACATCAGGAGGCGCTACTTCACTGTCAGGGTGGCTAGGATCTGGAACCAACTTACAAGCGAAGTGGTGCTGGCTTCTACCCTGGGGGTCTTTAAGAGGAGGCTGGATGAACACCTTGCTGGGATCGTTTGACCCCAGTACTCTTTCCTGCCATGGCAGGGGGTCAGACTTGATGATCTGCTCAGGTCCCTTCCAACCCTACAAACTATGAAACTATAAGTGTGGATGATTGATTCCCCAGGGACAAGTAGCAATGGTGCCCCTTGCACCGCTGCTACTTGTCCCAGGGGAATGCCTGTGCCATGCGCACTCTGGTGACCAGCAAGTTACCCCAGGGGGGTAAGGGGCAAGCACTGTGCTGACCCTAGCAGCCATACGTGGTGTCCTGGGGGACTCCCAGAGCTGTAGCAGTGGTGATTCTTCCACACAGAGCCTGACTGGCAGCCATAGTGCAGCTCTGAGCAGCCCAGCTCCACTTCTGAGTGGTGCATGCTCCTCATGCATGCACTGCTTTGCTTTGTTTTTTCTGTGGGTTTTTTTTTTTTGGCCCCTGGATACCACCTACTGGGATTGGGGCAGTGCAGACAGCCCTGCTATGTGCAGCTGCTGGGTCTGAGGCACCACTGCATAGCCGGGGGTCTCTGTCAGGAGCAAGCATGAACCCCCCGACAGCCACTGCTGCTGTGGGGGAGTTATGCACCATGCAGGAGACCCACCCTTCCCTAGCAGTCCTCTCACCTGCACACACACAGCCCCCCACACCTCCCATCCTTAATTACCTTGGACAGAGCCTGGGTCTGATCCACTGCTGCAGCCTTGCCCCACTCCTATTTGCTCCAGCACACTGAGGCAGCATGTAAAATGCTGTTCTAGCTCTGTCTAACAAGACCTTGTTCTTATTGTGTCCAGTTAGGCAGATGGACAGTTTTTTTTCCTGTTTTGCTGACCAGGCCAGCCACGGCAGCAGCAAACACTATCATTATGGTATGTCACTCAAGGACAGGCTTCAGGCCTGCTATTGCCACTTAGCCATATGCGTTTTGAAAATCACCAAGTTTGGCAGCAACATACCCAGGGTTCATGTCACACAGGCCTATGTAGAGTCAACATCAGGGCAGGCAAATTACAGCCCATGGGCCAGGTTCAGCTGACCAGGTCATTCTATGTGGCCTGTGGGACCCCTAAAAAATTTAGAAAATTAATATTTATCTGCCCCTGGCTGCCTGTCAAAGATGATAAGGGACCAGGGGGAGTAGGACCCAGAGGGAGCCGGTAGCAGGACCCAGCAAGCACAGCAGCAAGGCCTTCCTGGCCCCGCCCCTGCCTGGTCCCACTCCACCCTCAACCCCCAACTGGAAATTCAGATAAGAAGGGAGGAGAGGCAGGGGAGGACTGCCGGCGATCACCCTAGTTCTTGGGGCCAGGCTGGCTCCTGCTGAGTCCTGCAGTCCCGGCGCTGCAACTGGGAACCATTGTGGAGCAGCCAGCAGGTGGGCAAGAGGGTGGAGAGGAGTGGCAGTGGCCAGGAAAGCGGGGAAATGGTGGCAGCAGGTGGGGGTGGAGTGACTGTGAGTGGGCACACGGGACTGCAGTGACAGCTGGGCAGAAGCATGGGGCCCATGGCAGTGCCCCGGGGCCCGCACCAACAGGGACCCAGAGCAGGGTGGTAGGAGCACAGGGTGCAGGCTGGCAGGGGCGCTATGGAGCTGGGCCAGCTCTCTGCTTTCCCCGCTGGTGCAGCCAAGCCCAGCTCTGTAGAGCCCCCACCAGCCCAGGCCCCATGCTCTTCCCACCCCACTCTGGGCCATGACTGCTGCTGGCCCTGGGGCACTGGCACGAGCCCCATGCTCCTGCCCAGCTGTCACTGTGCTTCTGGTCACTACCACTCCCCCCCTATCTGCCACCTTTTCCTCATTTTCCTGCCCACTGATGCTCCTCTCCAGTCCCCACCCCCACCCCACAGATCCAGCACAATGTGATTCCCAGCTGCAGTCCTGGGACTCAGGAGGACTCAGAAGGAGCCAGCCTGGCTGCCACAATTCTCAGCTGGCTCCATGTGGTGCTGGCCGAGTTGGTCTGGGTCCTGCTGCATCCTGTGGTCTCAGCTGGGACATGGGGCCAGAGCTGGGGAAGCACAGGACCTGCACTGGTACATCAGAGCCAGGAGTGGAAGGAGCACAGAGGCTGGATTTAGAGAAGTGCTGGTGGGGACCGTGGGCACACTCTTCCCCTCTACACATGCCACAGTCCTTCCAGCCACCATCCCCCGCATACACTCACAGCCCCCTACAAACACCATACCCACCCACACCCCACACATCCACATACACACCCACATAATCCCTCACTCCACATGCACACACATCAAAACCCCCCATGCCCATCCAACCACACAACCCCCCCACACACCACATACCCACAGCCCCCCACAAACATATACAGACCCACCCATACCCCTCAGACCCCCCAAAATATACACGAGTAAGAATTAATTTTAAGCTATTATACAATCACCTCTGTGTACACTACACAAATGCATGTAAATTAGGACAAAATATTTTTTTAAATCAAATTAATGAATATTGTAGTAAATGTTTGATTTTTAGAATGTAATTTGGTATTTTTCTGGTTCTGAAATAGCAAACCCCCTTGCTGAAAGGAGTACTTCCAAGGTGCAAAGGGAGGGACTTCTAATGACAAGGGTTAGGGGGGCAAGACTGTCAGTCCCAGCGGGTGAGGCACCTGTCAAGGGACGGGACTTCCCTTGTGGCCTTCAGCAGCTTGCCAAAACTCGGTAAGCGGCCCTCCAGCCCAAATAATTGCCTGCCTCTGGCCTACATTCATCTCTCCACTATGTATCTGCATACCCACTGTGCATACCTTCTTCGTCTTAGGTTTTGTGTTTAATGTCTGAAACAGTAGCTCAACCCTTATCCTCAGGTTCCAAGATTGGGAAAAAGGAAATTAATTTAGGGAACCTAGGAAATGTTAGTTTGGCAATTAACTTCTTGAGCACATTCCTCCAAAATGGAAAGGGGCAAAACTGAATAAATTAGAGTCTCTTCAGCACAAGGCAAACCTCAGTCTATTTCTGTAACAGGGGAGGCTCTCAGGACCCGATCTTAACATTGGCCCACCCACCTGTCTGGGGCAGTCTGCCCTGTCTCTCCTGCCACAACTTGCTGTTTAATAAACTGATGTAAATATGTGGGAGAATGCCCATTTAATACCCCGATGCCTGGGGTGTTATACATGGTGCTGACCTACCCTACACTATGTCCCATGCCTTGCAGATGGCATCACAAATTGATAACAGTTCCAACGCAAAGCTGGGCTAACCTCTGCCCCTTGCGGAGCCTTTAGAATACTACTCTTGCACTCTGCCCCCTCTCCCAGGGCCTCATTCACACTGCCCACTCTCACTGAGCTTTATTCTTACTCCCCCTCACCTGGGCCACTCTCAACCCGCCATGGATCCGTACAACCCCCTTGGGCCCTACTCTACACGGCCCTTCAGGCTTTCCTAGTCACACTCTAGCCAACCCACATGCAGCTCTTCACATAGGCCCTGCAGCTACCAGGCTTATGCCTCACACTGAGCTGAACTCAGCCACTAGAACCTCTCTGGGCAACTTGCTCATGTTGTCATTCTTGTGGGAGTTGGCCCATGTGTAAGGGAGCATGTAGAGTGGGGTTGGTCACGCAGAGTGAGCATGTAGAGTAGGGTTGGTCATGTGTAAGGGGGCATGTAGAGTAGGGTTGGTCATGCGGCCTTCAGGCTGCATGACCAACCCTACTCTACATGCCCCCTGGTGCAGCCCTTCAGGCCCACCTGTGCAGACTCTACACTACACCCCTCACACACAGCCCTTCAAGCACCACCATGCACCCTACTTTGTGTGGGCCGCTACACACACTTCCATCCGCTCACCAGGGCCCCTTTCTGTCCCGTCATTGAGGCCAACTCTATGCCCCCTTAATGGGGCTTAGGGTCTTACACCCCACGGGCTCAGGTGTCCGTAGTTATGACTGGCCCCACTGCCTGGCCCTGCTCTAAATTATGCACTGGGTAGTGGGAGCTGGGGTTATAAGATTCCCTTACCCACCTTTCATTGGGGAGGCAACTGGGCTGGCATTTCTGGGGTCCGACTGGACCATCCTTCCCTAGCAGGGTGTAGTTTTGGGTCATGCCCCAGGACCAGGAGCCTCCTGCCATCCCTGCAGTTCCTGTCCTTACCTCCAGGATGTTCTGAGCAGCAGCTCAGCCAGGTGGTGTTCTTCCGGCTGCCAGCAGCAGACTGATGGCTCAGCCCTGGGGACCTGAGCTAAGATGAAGGCCAGTCAGCCCTCTCCTCCAATCACTTGGTGTTGCTGCAGTCATGTGACCACCTCATCAGGGCTGTCCTACAC
>NW_017728992.1:199512618-199516750 GCF_001723915.1 Gavialis gangeticus
AGATGTTCTGAGCAGCAGCTCAGCCAGGTGGTGTTCTTCCGGCTGCCAGCAGCAGACTGATGGCTCAGCCCTGGGGACCTGAGCTAAGATGAAGGCCAGTCAGCCCTCTCCTCCAATCACTTGGTGTTGCTGCAGTCATGTGACCACCTCATCAGGGCTGTCCTACACCTGCCGGCTGCCCTGCTGCCTGCTCTCAGCCCTTAAAGGGGCAGGCACCATAGGTGCTCTGCCACAATGTCATTCTCCCCACTATGAAGGTGCCCTTGTAATAACTATTATCCAGTGATGAAACAACTCACAAGCTACAACTGGTAGGAATGATTGAGAGCTACACATCTTCCATTTATTGCTGTACTACAAAGGAAAAATATATATCCACACTATGTATACTGACCAAAGATTCTTCAGTCTGTTGTATTATTTCCCTATCCCTGAATTTATTATACCTGGGGCTTGATATACATCATGGTTTTTAAACAAACTCTTTTTTAGTATATAATAGAATATAATATTTTTACATTTGTGTGTGTGTGTGTTTGGTCAGTAATGGTGGGGAAAATGATTCCAGGATGCAAGATACCAGGGAATCAGAGAAATGATCACAAGAGCATCTCAAATACTCAATGAGCCAAAAAAGACTCAAGCGAGATCACGAAAATAACTCCTCCTGTCCACAAGAAGGATGAGAGTTAATATTGATTTTTTAATATTAATCCCAAACCATCACAGTGAAATTTAGTGCAAAAATGTTAATGATGACAATTCAATCTATCGCTCCCCAGTCACTCAATAAAATTATGCTCTCACTCTTCTCAAGGCTAATGCTGGCAGAACTTATATGACAACCTGAAGAGAAACCATCTTGATGGGCTGTGACAGAGCTGGCAGCCTCGTGTTATAAAAGGCCAGAAGACTGGAATCCACACTGACAGCAGATTAAGTACTGCTCATTCTTTGAGGAAACTAAATTAGCTGCCTGATAACTACATCCACTGGGACTCAATCTCGTGCCGTTAGCAAGCGTGTACCTTGGGGAGAGAGTCGACAAACCCCCATTTCAGAGGCATTGCCCTTCACCCAGAACTCCTTTTGGGCATTTTCTTTTTTTATAGACCTCCTTAAATCAGATGAGGTACACAGCAGGCTACCAACTCAACCGCAGGTTGGAGGGTTTAGACCCTCAGCTTTAAGGTAGCTTGTGAAAGCATCACTCCAACAGAGCTCAAGGTCGGCATAAAGTGTGCGCTTTTCCCATGATCTACAGGCACTAGAAGGGTTATGGGGTGTCTTAAAGGAACCAAGCAACAGATGGAGAGGCCCACATGAAAACAAGTGTAAAGACTTACTCTGTTTTCTGCACAATGGGGAAGCTTCCAAGCCGGATGTAGGAACTCTGAATTCCATTGTCTTTCAGCCCAAAAATCTCCTTCACGCTGAATAAATCCACCAGGTCAAATCCTGCCCAAAAGGAAAGAGGAAAACCAGGGCAGTGATCAGGTGGTCATTCAAACAGTTGAACAACAGGTCAAACATTCACACTGCAGTTTTATATCCATCTTAAGTCCTAGATGCCACACTTTGGAGAGCTGCCCACTTCCTCCTGGGAGAAGTAGGAGTAAAATTCCACCGTGAGCTCGTCTAAGAAGTGACTTCAAATGAAAACGCACAAGAACATGCACTCGAATTGCAAAGCGTTTCAAGGCTGAGAACAGCATTCCACATGCAATTTTTATTTCTACTTTTATTACTACTTCTTGTCAGAGTGGGGTAAGATTCAACTAATTCACGTAGAAGCACAGGTCAAGATCGTAACTAATCCAGTTAAGGAAAAATCAGCAGCAAAGATAAAAACTTGGGAAAGATTTTACTAGAGGGCAGGTACTTTGAAGGCTTCCTTGTATGATTTTCGCACCACTTTAATTATATCAGCTCCGAAGCAACCCATCATACTTCAACCTGTAACCCCAAGCATAGATGTATTTATAACAATATAAAATTCCTCATACTGTAATGGCTTTTTTTTTTCTAAATTAAATTCACTCTGGGGGACTTTACTAATTTAAATATGCTGGCTTATAAACCATCCTAATTAAATTGGTATAATATCTGCATGCCAAATGACCTCAACCCACCGCTAGCTGTGACAGTGGACAACAAATAGAGCATAAACCTCCAGGATGCCACTCATTGTGAAGACTAAAATAGTCTCCCGACTGCAAGATAAGGCGGTCAATGCTTCCATCTTCTATGAACTTTCCTTGCTGTCAACAGTCTATCCCTCCTGTCCTGTCCACCCTGCTCTCAGCTATTATTGGACATTTAGATGGTTAAATAAGGCAGTTAAGACACTCCAGAGCCTCAGGGCTTCATCTCATAATCACTTGCACGACAACTTTAGCGACAGACCTTCTCACACACTGTCATCAGGCACGATTGTTTCGATAAATTGCCTAAAACAGGCTTCAAGCACATGAAAGCCCCCCACTGGCTACCATATAAACAGGATCTTGACCTGCGCTTATGCTATCTCCACTACCTTCTTTCATCCTACGACACCTATTTTTCATCTAAACCAGACACAGTGGTTTAGTAGAAGGAGCTTGAGTGGTATCTCTCTGGGAAGTGGCTCACACAATTGGTGAGGAAGCCTGTTCATGGGCCACTAAAGATAATCTGTGCAAAGAGTGGGAGGTGGCTATCTGCCAAGGCAGCGACACGGTTCAGCTTCCACCGCCAGTCTTTTCAAACCATGTTGGAAAAGCTCTGCTATGCAGGTAGCCACGAGAGCAATGAAAACTTCCTCCTAAGTCTTTCCATCATTAGCCTAGATGCCAAACATACTTGAATCTTCCTACAACGTCTCAAGCAAACATCCTCATCACCAGGGATTGCTCTAGTTCTCAAACTGTTACAGCTGTCAAACTGCCGCAGTTGATGCAAACAAAAAGTCAGGTTCAATCAATCACTTGATCTCACTGAAATTTCCTAAATCCAACCCCCACGTAGCTCCTTGCAGTAACAAAACAAGCAAAACAAAGCGAGCAGCACCATTCAAAGTCTTTGCAAATGAAGTCTACAGCAATAATGATCGCTTGCAATTTTGTAGCCGGCAGATAAACTGCACTGGAATACTTCCTGTTCGCACTGAAAATTGCTACATTTCAACCGACTATATTTTCTGAGAATTAATAAGCCAGTTGGAACTGTGCTTTGACTGGATCAAGTGCCGTATAATGAAAAAATACTCTGAAAAAAAAGGCAGATCTAATATACTTCTAAGGAACTGCTCATTAAGTAAGCGCAGTACATCCTGTTCATTGTGCAAGACAGGGCACTTGGAAAAAGTAATAAGTGGCCATGGAAGTGCAGACCATCAAAATGTACAATGGGGGGAGTTGAAATAACACTGGAATTGTGCAGCTGCCTTTCCTAACTGGAGAGTGCTCGACTCTGTAAACATAATAATGCTCTTTTAACGCAAGTTTTTGAGTGCACACAATTCTTAGGTTTAGAAAAAAGCAAAGGACAAACTTGAGTTCATTCAACAATGCAGGCATGGGCAAATGCATATTGTACTTGTTTTAGGAGCACAGAAGCAGGCAACGCCTGTTATGATGCACTGGTTATGGGTGCAGAATCCTATAGCAATAGAAGTTAATGAAATCGCCCTAAACGAAGCAGGGTTGCAGATGAAGAGGTTTTGCCACCACTCTATCACTACAGAATCACACAGACATAACAGTCTCATTATTACATCAATATTTTTAGATCCCACTACGACTGTATGATTGCCTATATACTTGTAGCAGTACGGTCCTAGAAGCAGGGAGCATTAAGGCTGGAAGGGACCTCAGGAGGTCATCTAGTCCAACCCCCTGCTCACAACAGGACCATCCTTGCCAATGCTTTGTCCAGCTGGGTCTTAAAAACCCTCTGAGGATGGAGACTCCACAACCTCTCTGGGTATCCTGTTCCAGTGCTTTACTACCCTCCTCATGAGAAGTTTTGGTTTTTTTCCTCTAATATCCATCCCAAACCACCCTTGCTGCAACTTTTTGTATTTCTAATTTACATTCTCATTGACATCCTGTCGCACTTTTAGCTTCTCTCATTCCTTGGAGCCTCAGAACAG
>NW_017728992.1:199521750-199531260 GCF_001723915.1 Gavialis gangeticus
CAACTTTCCACAACTTTCCTTGCTTGCAAGTAGTATGGTGTTATCTTCGATGAGGACTACAAGGGACAGCTGGTCAGCAAGTTGCAGAGGTATCTGCAGGGAGAGAGGAATGAGCCCCAGGGGTCTGGGTTCTCTGACGGGCTCTGGAGAAGAGTGCTCCCAAGTGGGCACAAACCCTTCTGCCCACCGCTCTCAAACTTGACCCCCTTCTGCCTCGTCCCTTCAAATCTGTCCCCGTTCAGTCCCATCTCTGCCCTACCTTTGGTGCCTCATCTCAGTCCCAAACTCCTCACAAAACCAGCCCCAGTCTCCATCCCTCAGACTCCCAGGTCCTGTCTCTTTGCTCAGTGGGTCCTAATCTCACCGTGACAAACTCATCCCAAAGTACCCAAGAAGAGCCGTTACAGGGGAAAGGCTGGTTCCCCCCAGTGGCCCATCACTATGAGAACACATGTAGGAGTTGCAAGGAGATGATGCAAAATAATTGTGTTCCCCTAGCCTTAGTCTCAACAATGGTTGGACTGGTTTGGTTATAGGTTCCCAGAAGAAAAAAAATCAGCCTCATGCCAGCACTGAACATACAAAGTTTCAGCCTAACTGGCTAAAATTTATCAATGCTACGAGCATACAAGAATAGGGACAACTACCAATGCAATAAGCCCCTACTTATATTGGCCTTTTAAAGCATATTGAAGACAATATGGGATGTTAATTATAAATGTAGCAAAGCTTTGTTAAGGAAACATCACGCCTTGACTTCTCCAGATATTTTCATCTTCATACATTTGCAAACACAGTACTAATCTTAAGACGGAGTGAGCAAATTATTACATCATTTATTTTCTAACTACCTCATCCTTGTCAATGAAAATTATTAGATTTGGGTGCTGCCAATACAGGAGAGTCGATCCTGACATGTGCAGACAGCCTAGGCTGCATGCCCTCTGCTCGACCCCTGGGCCTGTCAGTCATCCGTGACCTACTTTTCAGCTTCGCACATGCTCAGTTGCCCACAAAACCTGACCAGGTGCATGCTCAGTCTTTCTGCAGCATGACATAATCTGACTAGAAATTTCTTTGCAGGATAGGATCTGATTGGCCACTAAAATTAGTATAAAGACCTGTGAGCCCCCACCAAGGTGTGGGTTGTTGTGTGGGCGTCGTTAGTGAGAGCGTGGTGAGAGACCGTGTGCTGTCTGTAGCAGAGGCTGCTGTTAGCAGAGACTGCGAGGCAGAGAGCGATTTGGGAGTCAGTCCCCCGGTTCTCCTCACAATCTCACACAGCGGATTCATACCTTTGATTTCGTCTCCTCGTGTACCGATTGTTCCGATTACTGAACTTACTGGCTTTGACTCCGACTTCGATTGCTTCTACGGCTCCGACATTGATTCTAGCTTTTACTTACCTGGCATTTGACTGACCTCGGCTTCCATTATCAACCACGATCCGGCTCATCCCTCCGCTGCATCATCTCTCGGCTCCTAACCTCGGCTTTTCCTTCGACCACCCGTTTCGTCCATTGGACTGGCGTCACGATTCAGTCTCCGTTCGTCATCGTTACAGTTTTGTTGTTTGTCCTGTTCCTTAAATGAGCCGTTGACCAGCCCTGGGACTATTAAGTTGAGCAGCCGCCCCTAGCTCCGGCTAGATAGCAAGGGCTCACTTAAGAACCCCGTGGGCCAACGGACCCCTCTGTTGTTTGTATTTACTGTAACTGAAGAAAGCAACTCTACCTACGCCGCTAAGCGTAAGTCAAATAAATCACCTTTGTTTAAAACCACTACGCTCACGTGCCTCAGAACTCCACGCCAGAAATCCCGCCTGTTCCGTATCCAATTTGCCACCACCTGGCCGCCCCACCGTGACCACGACCGTGAGCTTGGCTTGCCAGCTCCGGGCACCGTGACAATCCTTTTACTGTAGAAATTTTCCTACAGAAACATCATTCCAAATGAACAAATTACCCTTGTTATACACACTGGTACCACCAAAGATCATTTGAACTTAAGGAGATGCACACACACAGATGCAAGTGTGTGCACTCACCCCCTACTCTTCCCCCCATTTATTTTCCTTGTGTTTCTGGAACCACTTGAGGATGAAATGATCTTTTGCTGGTACATGGGTCAGTGCATGGACTAAAGAGAAAAAGCATAGGGCTCAGTCCTCAGTTCTAGCTATAGCTGCTCTCTGGACTGCCCTCAGATACATTCGGGCTGGCTTTCTACAGACCAGGAAGATGGGGAGGCAGAAAAGCCACTAAGAAAAGTACTCTGTCTTCCTAAAAGGGCTCTGTCTGCCTCTCTGGGCTCCTCTCTGAGCTTCCTCTGCAAGGACGGACTCTCACCATACAGAGCGGAACTTGCAAGGTGCAAAGCAAGTTCTGAATAAGGGTAATGAGGCTTTTTGACATATCACTTAGCCATTCCTGCCTAGCGCAGGGGGACTGGACCCGACGATCTTGCAAAGTCCCTTCCAGCCCCTAGCAATCTATGAATCTCTGTGATTAAAACAGGTACATCTGTCCCATCCTCAGTTATCACAGGCATGTTATTGGCATATCACTGAGTGCTGCAGACTCAAATAGGGAGGGTGGACTTGTCCATATTCAATTTCCTTTTAAAATCTGGCTGGTAAGCATCACTATAGACATGGCTAGTAGCTTAGCTGGCCAGCCATTTAAACAGCAGTGCTATAAATATAGCAGCTAATGGGATGGATAATGTTCTTTGATCATAAGGAACCTCCTCATTACAGCCACTAAAACAATACAAAGCTATTGAAAACATTTAACCTGATTTAGTCTCTGGAAAAGCAGCCCACCGCAGGCCATTAACATGAACATTAAAATGATGACCTCAAAGGGAGGTTTGATTCACAACAGCAAACGTGGCTAGGGAAGTAATTATTTCTGAGCTGCTCTGCTGATCAAATCTACCCAACATCTCTTTCTTTGCTACAATAACTCTTGGAGGGAAGCAGACATTTTCTCCGGATGCCGGAAGCAAAGTTCAGGAAGGAAGCCGACAAAGTAGCCATACTACTACTTTGCTCCTCGAGACAGAAACTTCACTTTCTCGTGATGAGAAAGCACTGAGCTGGGTCTGGGGTTTCCCTGCAAAACAGGCACCTGCTGTCCCCATGCTTAAGGGACAGAAGTCTATCAAAAAGCAAACAGATCTAAAACTGGTGGGTTTTCAACCTGCTCTTTTGAAGCCTTTGTAAGGGAAATCAAGTCAGAAAGGTGTGATCAGGCAGAGATTTAGTCAATCTCCAACAGTGAATTCTGAGCCTGGGGTCACGGTTATTGCCAGGCAAGAAATAGGGCACATGCTCACCTCCTTACAAATCCAAACTGGCCTGCACTCAGAGAAGACTAGTTACCTGTAGTGTTTTTAAAATACAACTTAATATGCAGGTATTGTGTGCTAGAGGGTCTCCTCGCAGCTGCTAAATTGAGTCTCTAGACAGGATTCAAAACAGCCCTCCCTGCTGGCCTACCTCCACTAGCACTGAACTCACTGAGTCCTACCACTGACTTCAATGTAGGTGGAGTTAACACAGTGTGGAGCATGTTTTAAAATCCCATCGTCCACTGCAGGGTGATGCATAGGGGGTGCACTCCAAGCATGGCAGTGCACCCCCTACAAAAAGGCACTGCCGATACCCTGCTGTGGACACCACCACCGGCAGCTGCGGGTAGTCACTGACCCTTGGTTGGTACTCACCACCCCCCCATGCCCCTCCCCCCCACTGCCAACAGTGTCTGCGGGACCTTCCCGTTCGCCATGCCCCCCCAGCCACCGGAGGCACACGCCGTTCATCTTCCACTGGGAAACAGGGATTCACTAGGCTATTGCCCACTGTCCTAAGACTTTTCAGAAGACACTTCCTACTCTGGATTGGCTGTCAGCAATGTAAATTGTTGTTGCCGTGCAACCATATTACAGCATCTTTTACCTCGCTGGAATTAACCAGTAGTCAAGATGTCTGCTGTCCTTCCACAGTTTGCCCCATTTGGATGAGCTGGTTTCACTTCCATTTATGGTCATCTTAATTTTAAAGGCCGGCTGCGTTAGCAGATAGCAAACAGTAAGGGTTTCTCATTGCAAAGCAACAGGCAAGCTAAACACTAAGGCTCCTGATCTGAACTCCAGCTTCAGACATTTGGGAACAAGAGGAATTTTTAGGTGCAATTCCCTATTATTCCCTGTCACTTAAAACTGCAAGTCTTCATTTATATGGAGCAGTGTGGCGGTTGCGCTTAGGACTGTGTAGTCACCCAACAAACCATTGGTACCCCAGCTTGCCCGCCTGCCACGTCTTGGATGTTATTATTCTATGATCAAATTTTTTAAGTCACGAGTCGGGAGGGCTGCTCAAAAAAAAAATTTTTTTTTTCATTGTTCTTATTAGGTCTCTATTAGGATTTCATGGGTACTATTGGTAAATTATCTTGCTCACTTCTCTGTATATTCACATGCACTCAACAGTATAGATAATTGTAGTCTGATTCAGATCAAAACTTGTATTTATTTCTTTTATCGTGCTGTACAACATTCCTTTACTTTCCAGCAGCAACTTCTTTTTCTCCATCTATAATATCAACTTGGTAATTCTATTTATATACTGTTCTTATGCTATTACTATCAACTTGAGTGAAAGGAACCTAGTATTAATAAAATCTCTTTCCTATTTGTTCATTTTTGTTTCTATTTTTATTGCAAGCTTTTATCTTCAAACCCCACCATACACACTCTCTTTATTTTGTTGGCAGATAAGTTTATCTTTTTTATCCTGTGTGTGTCTGATGCCTCGAGTCCTTTCGATGGGTACTCAGACGCGGTCTCCAAGGCTGAATAATAATGTGTCAATTTGACTCTTTTCTATTCTTTTGCTTTCTTTCCAGGTCGGCAGTGCAATATGCATCCCACAGAGTTTGTTTCTTCCTGGATCCGCCCCTCGCTCTCGGAGCTCCGTTCTTCCCCCAATGCTGTGAGAAGTCTCCGTGTAAACTACTGATCCCCTGCGGATCCTCTTTCTTCTCCCTTTTCTCCCCTTTTTCTCCTGTTGAGGCTCCCATCTGGCTGCCGTGCTCCGATCTCGGAGCTTCTATCCTCATATGGCAACGGCTCTGGAAGCGGCATTCCCCAGGTCTTTTCACTGCCATGCGCTTGCTCCTGCACAAGCAGCAAGCTGAGTGGGTAGAGAGCTGACTGAGCAAGAGCTAGCTGGGTCTAGTCAGTAGGTGAATATTTTTTTTTCTGGAACACCTTCACATAAAGATATGTCACCCTTCTGACAGGTACCAGTCAGCAGCAAAAAGGGCCAGGTTCAATTCTGGGGCTACTAAATATATTTTACCTTGGCCTGAGACCCCACCCAAACCACCTGGGAAACACTAAATGAATTACTATCATGTCCCACATAAACAAAACTCCCTCCTCACAAACCATATAAGCACCCAAATTTATTACAGAGAATAAAACAAAAGTAAAGAAAATATTGAATATAATTTTAAAGCACTATTACTACAAAGCACAGTCTATAGGTGGCACCCTCTTGGGGGAGGGCTCACCCAAACCCAGGTATTCTGGGACTTAGGGCTCCCCAATGGGCCTGCACCCCTATACCTGCCCTTCAGAAATGGGCTGGAAAGGGGCCCCACACCAGAGAGTCCTGTGCTGCTACTTGGGTTCACCGAGTCACAGGGAGCTGCTCAAGAGCATGGGTCCTTTTGCATTGCAAGGGTCTCTGTTGCTCCTGGAGACTTGGTAAAATGCCAACCTCCACTTCCACATGGTAGCTTTGAGGGGTCAACTGCAGTTTTCGCCAGCATACTGCACCCCAAAATTCCTAGTCCCAGTCCCAGCCCTGCTGGCCAGAAAACTGCAAAAGAGCTTGGAGGAAAGGTCAGGCCTAGCTTGGCTCTGGCCTAGACTACATCTAGCACCCAACCACACCAATTGGTTAGGACAAAGTACAAAAAGGACAAAAGGAGGCCCAGGCCCATCTCGCTGACCCTGAACTGGGCAGCACAGCACCTTCCAGGACTCTCCTGCACTGAGGCCTGGATAGACAACAAGTAGTGCCAGGTCTCACCCTAGCTCAAACCCTGCCAGGCTTTACCCTGGCCCAAATCTGCCAGCCAAACATATGGCTGAGGTTCAGCCACATAGCTAGGCTGAAATGCAATAGCTGTGAAATAGCAAAAAGGTCCCAAGCCTATGGCTGTAGCCTGGACATCCAGTCTCAGCTACACCACAAGGCTGAGACACTACGGTTCCCAAACACAGGGACCAGTAACCACCAGGACCCATTCCTGAGCAGCTTGCTCCGGGGATTAATACCCCCATGGCATTAACCCACTTAAGAAAAGAAAGGGGAAAGAGAGAGGAAATAGGCATCTCAAACTCCAAGACGGACTTTCTCTCCCTGTAACTGAGGCTTTTCCATCCCATAGCTTTTGCTTGCCTCTCCAGTGAAGAGTGGGAGACCTCCCAATGGAGAGCAGGTTTTCTGGCTCCCAACACAGCACCCAGCAGTCCCAGCAGCCTCAGGAAAAAGAGCGAAAAACCTTAGTTAAGTTGTTCTTATATACCTGGTGTGTCGTTACCTAAGCCTTGTCTAACTAGGGACTGCCACAGTCCAGCCTCTCTTTTACTCATCTGCTTGAAAGATCTTATGCTTCCTCTGGCCAGAGGATTTTACATATTTTTCCCAGATACAGGCCTCAGCTTGCCATGTGCTGAGCACATGGTCAGAACAACAGGAGCAACCTTGCCCACATAAAACACACAAATGAAAAAAAACCAAAAAACCCCACAATACACAGCCCAGTGTGCGTGCGGGTGTTACAAATAGGTAGAGCAGGACAGATTAGGGGAAAGCAATGGGGGACCTGAGAGCAAAGGAAGCAACACAGGAAAGCTATAAGCAAGCACATAAAGATACAACACACCTGAATAGAGCACTGCACAGAACAGTGAAAACGTCTGCTTCAATACCTCACGCCACCGGCTGTGGTGACAAAAATGGAAATGTGCAAACTCTACGGCAGCGTTTCATCACTTGTTCTCATGATAGCACTGTCCCATTCTAGTAAATGAATTGCTCTCTAACTTGTGATGCCTTCACTCTCATCCATGTGCCTTTCACTTTTTGCAGTTACAAGTGGCACACTAAACATGTTCAAAGCCACATTTGACACGGATGTCTCAGCCCCATCACAAAAAAGGCATTTCTGTGAGGAGGGCAGGGTGCAATTCCTCAGAGAGAAACTTTTGGAGTGCTGCCATCACCCCCCTCACAGCTCCTTTTCTTGCTCCAGTGATTTACAAGATTTAGCTAGAGTTAGTTATTCTTTTGATGTCCTTGTGTGACAGATCAGGTCTATGCCAGAAAAACCTACCCAAACTGTTTGTAGTAGATGCTGATTTTAATTAACCACTGTACTTTGAAGCCTTCTTTGGATTCAAGTTCCCTTGTAAGTCATCTAGCTAGGGATGGTGCATGCTCAGGTGTTGCTAACTACCTCTCTCTATACTTGGACCTTGCAACAGTAACATGACCGTTTGGAAGTAAAGGGCAAACAAGCAGAGTGAAGGAGAAGTGGATCCTCATGCACATTGCCTAAAGAAGAGCAGAGCAGACATAGATTTTTGTATTTGCAGATACCGAAGAGAAGCCCAATTGTACACATAACCATAGCCCCAGCTTGGTCTTTTCTCAGGCAATTTGTTTTGTCCTAGTGGAGTTTGCATTCACTGAAAAAAAATTAAGAGTGTTTGAGGCAAGCTCCATCCTGGGACTTTGTTCCCCTCCTCGAGTCTGCGAGCAGTGCTAAGGCAGCATCCTGAAATGCACAGTTATAGGTGAGCAAGACTCCAGGAGGTGCCATGCTGTATCACAGGCCCGATCCAAAGCCCACTGATATCAACTTCCCATGCCGTCTGCTATATGCGATTGTGTGGCACTCAGATACTAAGGCAGTAAGATTGGCTGAGAAGCAATCCTGTCATGTCAAGATGGAAAACCATTCATGTTGAACAGCCTGGGTGATCTCCAGGGTGAAGAGGAACTTCTTTAAACTGTTTGCCCTTCTCCCATATGAACACAGCTACCAGTAAAGCATCGAAGATCCTTTGTAGGATAGAGAATACAGGTTTTACTTCAGGGCATTTTTACACATGCAAACGCCGCAGAACCAGGTACTTTGAAAAGTGCCTGGCGCTGCAATGCATGCACTTGTATAAGCAGCGAAATGTGCATCAGTGCGAATAAAATGGCAGTGGTGCGCTTTTGAATTAAAACACCTTGGAGAAAACGGTGGCTTACCGCCACCACTTCCTCTGTGCTGATGCATATTTCGCTATGTATACACCTGCATACAGTGCAGTGCAGTGTGCATCAGCTCACGTGTAGAGCAGACCCACTTCATTGAGTTTGCTCAGAAGAAGCAGATCTCTGGTGCATCACCAAATGAAAAGATATGCGTATAAATGCTAGGGCTGTGCAAAACGGCACCATTCCATTTCAACCTGTGTTTTGATGTTTCAACGGAACAACGTTTCATTTCGAATTTTGTTTCGATTCAAAACCGCTGCTTCGTTTCGTTTCGTTTCGTTTCATTTCATCGAAACAGTTTTGCTGTTTCGCCCATAGGTTATAATGGGGAAGCTCAAAACATCCTATAACTTTGTCATTTCTAGCCTGATTTGGATGAAACTCGCAGGAATAGTAGCCCCTTCTGAGAGCATGATGTCTCACTTTCAAGGAGATAGGTACAGGGGTTTCAGGGAAACTGCACCGCAAAGTCTTGAAAGCAAAACACTCATGTCACGTGTATATGTTAAGCCACAGCAGGGTCAATACTTCAGGCTTGCTAGCCCCTGCAGAGGCAACAAAGCCTGCCAAGTTTCAGGGAGATAGGTGCAGGGATTTAGGGGAAACTGCACCTCAAGCTGTGAACAAACAAAACTTGTGACAGGTGACACTGTGTGTGTTAAGGCTCAGCAGGGTGAAAGCTACAGGGATGGTAGCCCCTGCTGCAGCCATGAAGCCTGCCAGCTGTTGAGAAGATCAGTGCAGGGGGGTTCTGGGGCCCTGCACCTCTAGCTGCTAACAGGCAAAACTTGTGACATGGGTGCTTGTGGAACTGTGTCTGCCTTGGGGCACAGGGGAGTGAAAACTGCAGGCCTGCTAGGCCCTGCTGTGGCCACGAAGCCTGCCAGCTGTCGAGGAGATAGGTGCAGGGGGAGTCTGGATTCAGGGGCCCTGCACCTCTAGCTGCTGACAGGCAAAACTCATGACATGGATGGGTGACTCTGTGTGGATGCTAAGGTGCGCCCTCACTTAAGTGACACCAAGGCAGAAAGCAGGGCAGTTCAAACAATGCTACCTTTTATGCAGTTTTTCTATCCCTCCCCTGGAGCGCTGGGATTGTGAGGGACCTCAGGAAAGGATGACAGTCACTGGCCAGCTACACAGTCAATAATGAGAGCAGTCCG
>NW_017728992.1:199531340-199548723 GCF_001723915.1 Gavialis gangeticus
CTTTAGCTTCTGTTTCCCTGCAGGCAAGCCCAGCTTGAGCTTCGAAACTCAAAACATTTTTAAAATTTCGAAACGTTTCAACTCGCCTCATTTCGTTTTGCAGCTGTTTCAAAGCTCCCTGTTTCATTTCGATTTTGCTGTTTCGAGCTCAGAATGAGTCAAAACAGCATCAAAACGAAACTGCCAGCAAATTTTTGCACATCCCTCATTAATGCCCTCAGGCAATACATGTGCAGGGCAGATCTAAACCAAAAAGAGCAGGCCGGCAATTTCCAAGAAATGTTATGCAGGCATCTAGAAAAGTTAAACACCCTAAAACAACGATTCTCAACCAGGGTGCCATGGCACTCGGAGGTGCCTTGAGATGCCATGCAATGCCAGCACTGTTAGGTGTATAAACATGATTCGCAAGATAAAGCAAGAGATTTCAAGTAGGAATCCACAGTGTTAAAAACCCTCTGATCTGCTGTGGTCTTTCTGAGGTCTTTGCAACAGAAGAACTGCTCCATTGTGTTTATGTAGTCAAAACAAGTGAAAACTAAGAGCTGGCATTTTCTAAGAGGTGTCTGAAGTCTTTCAGGGGTGCCTGAAGTCTAAAAACCTTGGCCACCACTGCACTAGAGCAATGGGATGTGCTTGTTAAACACTTTGTAGTGTCAAGAAAAGGGGAGCAGGGCTGCTAAATTATTATTTTAGCCTGTGCAAATAATAATGTTTCCAGAAACTTGTTTTCCTGAATACAGACACACTGGGTAGATCCCTGCGGACTCCACACACTGTTTATATCTGAATAAAAGCCTGGAAATCTTGCAGACCTGGGCTGCAGCTGCCAGCTCCAGAAGACGCCCTTTCATTTCATCTGCACTGCTGGTATTAAATACACCATGGCTCTTTTCTGCATAATTAGGTCTGTGCTGACAGGCCCCCTTGTAACTGCAATTACGATTCCTTGTGTCTAGAAGCATCTCTGAATGCCGCTCTCCTCCTGATAGTACACATCAGGGCTCAAGCTTTTCTGACACTGGTAAGTTTTTATGCACCTACATGGTGCTACAGAAGCCAGCGACATGTGGGAAATGGCAACGACTGAACTCTTTCCAAGACAGCAATGGGTAAAGCACAGAACAGGAGTCAAGAAGTACAGCTCCGCCCCCAATTTACTATGCAACCCTGGGGACATTACTTAAATGCTTCAGTAAAATATAACTAATATTTCCCCACCTCATAGGGTTTCCATGAAATTAAAGGACATTACAATCTCCTAGAAGGTCGGATCCTCAATGACATTTCCAAACTCTGCATATTCAGAGTTTTATATTGCAGTATGCAATTCAGCTAAGGTGTGAGCATGCTTGAACTATCTACAGACAATTATAGTCATATATAACTGTGTGTAGGGAAGGGAATGGAAAGCAGCCTGGGCAGTGCCCATACAAATTGCTACCCACCTCCTTGCCACTTGCCAGTGGTTCAGCCAGGGATCATGGTGTCCATGCATTTACTGTATGCAGTCAGGGATCTTTTACAGACCTTTGTAGCTATTCTTATGCCTCCCTGAGGGATTGCCTCAGGAAACTATGATAGTGCCAATTTCCAGAGCAGAGCGTGAAGGAAAGAGAAAATTGGTGTCACGCCAGGGCGTCCTGAACATGTTAGAGCAACTTTGAGCCACCGTGGGACATCTGCTAATATGTCTCTTCTCCATGAGGATCAATGGCCTCGTGCTGCCCTGCTGCCACAGCAGGCTTCAGTGTCAAATAGGAGTAGTTGGAGAAATATTATAATTAGCTGGCGAGTCAGTGGCATCTCTGGAATGCAAACCCTACTCTGCTGACCGCAGGACATCAGAGCAGCACGGACAGTCAATCACAGCCATGCCTGTCTGTAATTGCAGGCTCTGGGTTTTACAGGCTCATATTGCTCCTGCGGTGGGATGCTGAAACATCCTTTACGGAGTTAAAAATACGTGGAGATTACAACGTATTGGCATTTTATTTGTTTGTGCACAGAGCTTTCAGCAGTGGTGGGGAAGAGAGTCTCCAATTAGACACTGGGGTCAGGACAACCCACAAAGCAAACAAGCAGTCTGGATTGCTCCTCTGTGATAGCGCTCCATCCAGAGCTTTTGCTTACGGGCACACGGCTTAATTCATTCTTAAGGCTTTACTGAAATCGTTGCTGCTTGTTAACATGTACTTTCTCTTCTCTTCTCTGGTGGACTCCCACTGCTGGCCAACATACAGTTATTCAGTTCAGGATTGTTCCCTCTCAGTCTGGATAATACTTAAGACTAATATTTATCTCTTTTTTTAATTCCTGGAGTCACATGGATTTCAGGAGCTAATCCTACACAACCTGCAGGCCTCTTTTAGCACATATGAGAAAGTCCAGAGCAAATTTTCAGGCGGACAGAAGTGTCATCATGCTGCACGATCTGGACTTAGCACTTGTCCCTGCATAGCAAGATGATCGTTCTGCAGCAGGGTGCAATGGCCCTATCATCTTAGCACAACACAGCATTGAAACGGGTTACCCAGAGAGGTGGTGGCATCTCCATCCTTGGGGCTAAATACAGACAGTTAAAAAGCCTGAGGCCGAATAGGTTCAGTCTTTGCAGGTTAATCTAAATTGTGCCGACTGAACGGAGAAGCAAGCGAACAGCCATAGGCAACTGGTGCGTCCCGAGTCTGGGGTAGCACCAGATCACCAAAGTGGGGGGGGGGGACGGTCCCCCCATGGCTGGTCGCCGAGCCAGCGGGAAAACTGGAAGTGCACTTCCACTGGCACTTCTGGTTTCACGGCTAGCACTTCCAGGGGGTGCACGGCCAATCTCAGGGGGTGCACATGCACCCGTGTGCACACCCTATGCATCGCCAATGTGAACAGACATTCTGGAAATGCAGCCACATATCTGTGGTAGCTCAGGCTAGAAGCTGGTGGGGTGCTAAAGCAAGCCTTCCCTTTCCTTCAGCAGTGGCCAGAAGCCTGGAGGGAAGCTGGAAGAGAAGACTTCTAGGCTTTCCCTCTCCCTGCATGAGCTTGGGGGTGGGGGAGTGGTATGACAAGTCCCCAGCAGGCCCACTAAGTACGATTGGGGAGGGCGTTTTAAACCTCCACCCTGTCCGGCATAGACCCCAGCCATGGTGTCCCTGGGTGGGGGGAGAGAGGAGTGGGGAAGCAATCCTTGCCAGGCATTTCCCCTGCTCGCTACTGGAGCAGAGGGAGGTGGGGTATGGCCAGACCCCAACCCAGGCAAGCATGCTAAGGAAGAGAGGACAGGAGGGGGGCTTAAATACCATCCCCCACCCACATGGGACCCTAGCTGGGGTCTACTTGGTAGGGGCCCAGCAGCCCCACCTGGCTTTGCTCCACTTGCTGCTCCAGTGGCCAGCACACAGCGATGGAGGGAAGAGAGGGCGGTTAAACCCCCTCCCTCTGCCCAAATGGGACCGCAGCTGGGGTCTGCCTGGCAGGGGCACAGCAGCCCCTGCCATGCTTTTCCCCACTCACCACTCCAACTGGAGGTGGCAGGAGAGTAGCCAGATGCCAGCCCCAGGCTGAGGTGGAGGGAAGAGGGGTTTTAACCCCCTCTGCTTGAGTGAGGAAAAGCTGAGTAGGGGCTGCTGAACCCCTGCCAGGCAGATTCCAGCTAGGGTCCGTCCCCCTCCACCACTTAAAGTCCCGTCCTCCCCTCTGTATCATTCTGCCAGCCTGGCCCCAGGGCCTGGCTACCCCCCTTCCTCTGCTCCAGTGGTGAGTGGGGAAAAAGCCCGGCACAGCCCAGCCTAGGGCTGCAAAGCATCCTGGGATGCTGAGGGACTGTGAACTAAACAGGAAGGGATCTATCTGGGAGAAAAGTTCCATAAAGCAGTTTGACCTACAGCAGTTAGGTCCAATACTACTGTAGCAGGCTCACCTTTCAGAGCTTGGGTTGAGTCCCAGGCTTGAGCTTCTGCTGTTTTGATCGGTGGAGCCCACCCACCAACCAGGAGGCAACAGGAGAAATAAAGTCACGCCCCTTTCCTGAGGGGAGGGGTGAAGACCTCCCTCGGACCCGACTGAAGACTGTAAACTGTCAGGTCCGGAGGACTTCAAGGGCGGAGCCCTGGAGCGTATAAAAGGAGCTGCGTGCCCAGCATGAGGGGCAGATGCAGTGATGGACTCGAGAAGCGCGGAGCCAAGAAGAGCTGGGAGCTCTCCCCCCGCGGGCAATAGGCCCAGGGCTCCTGAAGCTGCCACTGGAGGAGCAGCCTTGGGAGCGGTGCGAGACCGCTGGGGCTGTTGGCAGCGCACAGGGATGGTGCACGGAGACCCTGCCCTGGCAGCGGTGTGAGACTGCTCAGGGCCATCACGGTGCACAGTTCGGTGCACAGAGCCCAGGCTTTGGGAGCCGCAAGCAGCAGCTTGAGCCTGCCACCCCGGCAGGGCCCTGGGGGCCGCAGTGGGGCAGCTCAGGCCCCATCTCCCAGCAAGTGTAAAAAACATTTAGTTTTATGTTTTTGTATATTATAACTTAATAAATTGTATATAGTTAAGAACTTTGGGCTTGCACTAGCTCTATAGAGGAAAGGGGGATCTGCTTGAAATTCTAGCATCCCTCTCACAGCACCCCCTCCTGCCTACCCAAACTATTCAGTCGAGAACAGGGCACACCCTTGGGTGTACCTGGGTTACACTACATTCAACCAGGGTTATCTTAAACCAGTTTCAGCCATTTTGAAAGCAGTTTGTGCGCACTGAACTTTTGTTCTGTTACAGGTTTAAGCTGGTTTCTGATCGCTTAAACCAGTTTATGTGTAACTTCTGTCCCTAGCCTGGAGGTTTTTAAGACCCGGCAAGACTAAGCCTTGGCTGGAATGATCTAGTTGGGGATGGTCCTGCTTTGAGCAGAGGGTTGGACTAGATGTGACTTCTTGAGGTCTCTCCAAACCCTAATTTTCTATGATTCTGTGATCTTCAACTTGCTTTGAATGGCCTGTGGCTGCATCATGTGTCCAATGCCCCAAGGAACCCAGGTGAGAATTAGGCAATATCAAATGGACTAAGAATAACAACAAAATAATCTGGTTTGAATTTTGACTCAACTCACTTGCAGCAAGTCAGGAAAGTGTATTTTGTCTTAGTCTTCCTGCCTGTAAAATAAGAACAACACTTATCCAACTTCATGGGGACATGGTAAGAATTTTATTTGATTGAGATTACATGCCTCTTTACCCCACACAGTGTTAAATATGATTTAAAAATAACAACAACAACAAAACCTTTGATATTTTCTGTACAAGAAGTAGCATTTGTCCTGGTGTCACAGCTGGATTCATTCTTTTGTCCTATATCCCATTTTGCAGTTTCTATTGACCATAGTATTCTTTATTTCCTGAAGTACTCTATTATGAACTATTGCTGTGCTTTCTTGAACTGCTGCTGTTTCACCCCAGAAATACATTTCAGCAGTGAATGAAAAATTTCCACTATAAATACACGGTGCATTATACCATTCTATAGTAGGTCCAGTAGCAATAATATCATCCTAGCACTCAGGAGCTCATTCATGGAGTCGGACTTTATTGTGCTAAATGCCACACAGAGAGAAGAAAACAAAGTCCTTGCCATGCAAAGCTTACAGAAGATTGGGAACAGACAGGGGAATAAGAGGAAACACAGGAAATAATGGCCAACATGAGCAGTCATATACTATTAACATCTTTTTATTTTTAAAAATAATAATTGTTATTGGTCATAGTATTTATTTTTAATGATAATACTTTTTATATTTATTTTATGGGGGGGGGTTTAAAGACTTTATGGCAAGAGAGTTTAAAAGAGGTATTCTAAGGAGGGCAATGAGGTAGCTTTGTGGTTATTTCCTGAGAGCTCCTCCCCAACGTAAGAAGCCCATGAAAGCACTTGAAAATGTAACGTGGAGGCTGGTATCATGATAAATTCTTGTCTACCTTATGCTCTGTCCACACCTATAAAGGTCTCTCTCACTGTTTCCCTTCACCTGTTACCATCCCCCAGGCACTTGTTCAATGGTGGCAGCCTTCAGAGAGGGCTACTGAAAAGACTTGTTCATGTACACAGAGACATGGGACTGGAAATCGCCCCAGGTTCATCAAATCCAGCCCCCTCCATTGTCAGACAGTGTCACTTACTCCACAGATTTATCACCCTTAATCTTAAATGAGCTCGGTTGTTTGCCCCCAGCCTTGGAAAACTGTTCCAAAAGCTCATTCCTCTGATGGCTGAAAACCTTTTTCTAATTTCTTGCCCAAATTTAGTCATGGTCATTTCACATTCACTTGCTCACGGGCCAATCATAACTTAGTTTGCGTAGCTCTTCGCCCTCCCTCGTGCTTACTCCCTGCAGGTAGTAATAGCCCACAATCAGCTTCTCGGCCTACTCTCTCCTCTCCTAAGACAGGTTGTGCATTCAACGGGTGATCCCTGCAGGGTTTCTGTGCACCTGTTCCAGGTTCAATGCTTCTTCCTTGATCTGGAAAAGGTTTTCCAGATGAAGTCTCACCAGTGCCTGGTATAGCAGCATTAATACTTCACAGGCTCTATTGGAAATACCAGTACCTTGACTGATTCAGTCCAGGTTGGGATCATCTTACCTCCTAATACAGCCAAGTCTTTATCATCCCCAGTCATGCCCATTGATGGCTTTTACATGACAAATTCTTGTCATTAGTCCTAAAGTACCTGACCGTGCACTTTGTTCCATTAAACTTTAGTTCATTTCTCTTTCCCTAGTCCTGAAAGCCACTCTTTTTTTTCCCTTCACAACATTTGGATCCTAATTTGTATTGCTGGTCCCTGGCAGACATTAAGTTAAGTGCGCAACCTGGATATGATTAATTTATTGCAGGTCCCAAAACCGGCATATCCTGCCATGCCATGCCAATGTCAAATCCCAATCTCATGGCAGAGAGGTGGGGAGTCCAGCACTGGGGACTGAGGGCAGCTGCCTGCCTGCTCAGATGTTCAAAGGGCACCACAGGAAGGGTAGTATCAGGGACTAGCTCCTGATGGCACATTTCTGTAGCACCCTTTTGATGTGCCAGCATATAGGGAGCCCTTCAGGTGATAAGCTTTCATCACAGCGCAGCCCTGTAACTGGAAAGCACAGGAAACCCATTACCGGATGGCATCTCTGCACTCCAGCACCTATAGCCCCCCAATCCCCAGCTGCTGGTGCCACGGACCCAGGGTGTGGACAGCTGGGGATGGGAGATGTCCCCAGGTCAACCCACACGAGCTTTTAACTTAAAGCCTAGCCATGCAGCTGGCATCAGGCTATATGGTAGGGTTTTACCTAGCCATACATTCAAGTTGAGACACGATGAAAATAAAATGCAAAAATATTGCGCATATAATGGTGACTGGTTTCTCATTGTGTTGTGCCATTTCAGGTCATTTCATGGCCTGAACGTGTGGCAGGGTTACTATTTATGATGTGGTAAACACATTAATCACATCATAAGTGCAACATCTGGCAGGGGCCAATTATGCCTCCCAACTTTATGTCACCAGCTAAATTCAGTAACAAAGTCCTACTCATTGTGCCAAGGTCATTAATGCAAATATGGAATTAGATCAGTCCCAAAAACAAAAGATTACATTACAGTAATTATTTCCCTCCCACCCCTATTTACCCTTTCAGTACAACATATTATGATTTTCTAGAACCAACTTTTAAATCCTTTTACTAGTCCTCACCTCCTCCATCCCTAGCAATAATTTCCCATAGCAAGTGCTTTTGAAAGTCTATCTAGATGAGATCCACCACATTTTCTTCAGCCAAAAAATAGACATCTCATCAAATATGGCTCAACAGACTTTTGGTAAAACCTATGCTGCAATTTGATATACGTTTAATTTATTTCCATGTTTTAATGGTTCCTTTCCTCTTGATTTGTTTGCATATAAATGAGGTCAGACTAATAAGCACTAGTGAGTGGCTTAGTTCATGTCTTCCCTCCTTCCCTTCCTAAAATATAGGTACTGCACTATGGTAAGTTGATAGTTTGATTAAAAATCCTTGCTATAATATTTGCAATTTCATTTACCAGTTCTTTTATTATTCTGAGCTAACGATTATCCTTGCTGCTGCATCCCCCAAAACCTGGGCACATTAAAGCTTTTGAGTTTTGCTTCAGCTCAGCTGTGGTAATTTCCATGTCAGTACAATCATTCCAATGACCTGCCCTGCCTTTGCCCCTCCCCATGTTCTTCATTATCCTTATTAAAAATGTAGACAAAGTATTCATTTATTTGGGGCCGTACTAAGATTAAATTAATCTTGACCTGACTGTATAATAGCCTCACATTATCTGTCCTTGTTCTCTTTTTTTTTGATACAGTGACAGATCCTTTTACTATTTGTTTTAATTTCCCTTGCAAAGTCTAGCAGCTCGATTTCTGAGAATTCTGACTTTATGCCTCTAGGCTTCCTTGACTTGCAAAGCATGAACATTTTTTCTTCTTCTTTTCCTTGTACGGTCTCTGAAAACTTAGAATCTGTTTTCAATGCATTTCATCGTATCCTAGGAAAGCAGGGCTGGAAGGGACTGCACAAGGTCATTTAATCCAGCCCACTGCTCAAGGAAGGAGCATCCCTGACTAAACCACCCCAGTCAAGTGTCTGCTTAACCCGCTCTTGAAAACTTTCAAGGACGGAGAGTCCAAACTTCTCCTGGTGGCCTGTTTCAATGCTTGACCACTCTCATAGCCAGAAAGTTCATCCAACCTGAGTTGGAGCTATTGCTCCTAGCCCTGTCCCCTACAGCCCATCTCTATCCGCTCTGCAGTCCCCCTTCAGGTATTTCAAGACTGGTATCAAATCCCCTCTCCATCTTCTCTTCCCCAGACTAAACACCCCTAGTTCTTTAGCCTTTCCTGATAAGTCTTGCCACTGGACTCTTTCTGGCCTGCCTTCTTGAAGTGCAGGGCCCAAAACTGGACATGGTGCTCCAGGTATGGCTTCACCCGTGCTGCACAGAGCAAAAGAATCGCTTTCCTTGATTTGCAAGTGGCCCTCCTTTTAATACAATGCACTAGGCTTTTGGCTTTTTCTGCAACAAGAGCACACTGTTGGCTCATAGTCACTCAACTACATCTATGTTTAGAGCCATTCCCTATAACCACATTTCCCCTTGCTTGGAATCACTGCTTGTACACCCTCAGCTCTTTAGTGCAGGTGATTTTCTAACTAGCACTTAGTCTTATTTGTCTTTTTTAATTAAAAAAAAAACCTGAGCCGCCAACCTCTTATTTTACCTTCCATTTAATTGAAACAGAATCAACTCTTGATAACTCATCCAAAGCTATTTTTTTTGTTTTATGACTGGCTCTTCAGTTTACTAAAACACGAGTCCCAAAAGACATTATCTCTTGTGGTTCAAATTATTTGGAAGATCTCAGTGCTTTTAATATTTGTCCTTCTGCCTACTTCTAGGAAGTCAGTTCCCCATAATAACATTCCTCCCAATAGTATTTGTCTCTCTAATAACACTGCAGGACTAGAAACAGAAATTACACATAAACCAGTATAAGTGATTGGAAACTAGTTCAAATCTGTAACAGAACAGAAGTTCAGTGCACATAAACTGCTTTCAGAATGGCTGAAACTAGTTTAAGATATGCCTGAATGGATCAGGTTATCAGACTTAACTGATTTTGGTTAAATCGGTTTACAGGCAACCCCCCCACTTAGCGCTCCTAATTGGTTCTGGGAAAACCGAGCGCTAAGTAAAACAGTGTTAAGCAGAACCCATTTCCGTATAGGATTTAATGTAAATCAGGATCATTGGTTCTACACCACCTGCTGACCCAGACCCCGTGCTCCCGCAGCCCCATCCCGGCCCCATGCTCATGCCCCCCATCTGCCCCTTCTCGCTGATGCCACTACTCCTCCTGAGCTGTGCCAGCCTGGGCCCCAAGCTCATGGCCCCCACACTCCCCTTCTCACTGCTATTGCTCCTCCCCACCCACTCCAGCCCCACGTGGCGGAGCGGACCCTGGGCTCCTGCCACCACTCCCTGGGCTCTCACCAGCTGCCACTCACCACTTCCCTCACCGTCACCGCCACTGCTTCTCCCCACGCCCACACTGAGTGAGACATGCTCAGCACTGAGCAAAACTAGGTAGGTATTTTAAATGAGCGTTATAATGAAACCATGGTAAGTGAAACCATGCTAAGCGAGGGTTGCCTGTATTAAACTTCTGCCCTGGATCCAAAAGTCCACTTGAATCCAAATGTGACGCTGTAGGTCTATAATAGCATCAAAGCGCAACCCCAGCATGAGCACAACCTTCTCTTACCATCCCCTTCCAACCTGATTTTGACCCAGACTTACTGTTTTGCCCATGTTATCACTTTGCATTTCATGACAGTCTACAGTATATTAAGGATGTATAATACCAAGCCCATTTATCTTTATTTCCTGAAGTGCACATACCTTTCAATAGCTGTATAAAGAACTAGCCTGATCCATTTTTCTAAGTTTCCCAAGTCACAATGACTGCAGAAGGTTGATCCAGTGGGATTTCCAACTGAATCATACCCTTCTGTTCTTTTGCTTGCACAAATTACTGTATCACCTCTCTTTGCTGGACATTTAAGTATATTAAAGGTGCCGGGTCACTGCATAAATGCATTGCTATGGTCCTGCCTCACAGGCCTGCTGTTGTGTTTTGTGTTACATCTCTTTACATTGTCCTCAGCACTTACGCAGAGCATGATGCACCACAATTCTGAGTCTTACCACTTCTGGATGTGTGTCTGTCTGTCTGTAATGCTCTGGGCCAACTGCGCAAGCGCTGCCCAGAGCCTTATTAACAGACACACACACACACAAGTGAGGTGGAGGCAGTGGGGACCAGGGTGTGCTCTGCCATGCAGGTGGAGGGGAGGCAAGGGGCATGACTTGCGCCCCGGGAGGGGGTGTAGCACGTGGTGGGACATGGCGCTTGGCTGCAGGGTGCTGCAGGGAGTGGGCACGGGGTGCACGGGCAGCACCCGCCAGCTGCAGCATGTGGGCATGAGGCAGGGTGCAGTCCTCACACCCACTCCCCATGCAGCACCCTGCAGCCATATGCCATGCTCCCCCCACCCCGTGCAGTGATCACCCACCAGCTACAGCTGTGGGGCACACAGGGTGCATGGGGAGCTGATGCTTGCCAGCTACAGTACATGGCTGTGGGTGGGGCATGCCCACCATGCCCACTCCCCATGCAGCACACTGCAGCTCTGTGTCCCCATGGAGAGTGACTGCCAGCTGTGGCCACCGGGAGCACTGGGCAGGGAAGGGGGCATGGCTGCAGGGTGTCGCATGGCAGGTGGGAAGGGTGGGGGATCATGGCGGCCTGCTGCTACCACCGGAAAGGCTGGGGGGGACTGGGGCTAAGGCTGTACCCAGAGGGGGCAGGCTGTGCTCAGACTTGGCCAAGCTAGGTTGCAGGCCATGGGAGCTCTACCAGAGCTGGGGGCAGGCAGCTCCTGCCACTGTGTGCACTGGGGGGAGCCAGGGGAGGGGGGCCCACACCCCCTGGGCTCCCCAACAGTGTCCCTGCATGAGCCACTGGGCCATAGTGGCCCCATGACATGGCCTGACCAAGGCCCCAGTCAGGATTAATGTGGCCCCAGCCAAGCTGTGCCATGCCATGGGACACTCAGAGCCTGGTGGCTCCTGCAGGGGCAGTGCCAGAGAGCCCAGGTGGGGCACGTGGCCTCCAGTCTGTGCACAAGGCATGGGCAGCCGCCGCTGCGGCCTCCACTCAACCTCTGCTCCTTCCCCTCACTGTCCCTGCTCTGACAGTGGCACCACATGAGTCCTGCTGCGGGGTGGGCCGGGCAGCAAGGCACGTGTGTGTGATGTGAGGCTGTGGCTGGGTATGTGCAGCATGCAGCACGTGTCTGGGTGAGTGGGTGTGGGTGTGCATGGTGCATGTGGCTGAGTGGGTGGGTGTGGCTGGGGGTGTGTGGCACATGGCTGGGGGTGGTAATCAGGTGGGGGGAGGCTCATGGGGCCAGACATGGGGAGTGGGGGGCTTGTGTGTGGCCAGACTCACAGTAGCAGTGGTGGTGGGTGGTAGCGCTCTATTCCCATCACCCACCTGTCATTCTTGATGGGCACTTTGCTAGTAAGATAACAAAGTTCCCCAAATCCTTGATTTCTATCTTTCTCCTGTCTACTTCCCCTTACTGTCCCTTTCTCAGGCAACAAAACAGAGAAAGAGAGAGAGCGTTTTGCAATCCAAGGGGCTTTGGCCTTTAATACAATTATCCCTACCTTTGACACTTCAGAATCAGATATGCCATAATGTACGGGGCTTCACTTTAGGGAACTGAAGCTCCTGCAAAATGCAGCTATTGCAGCTATGTCAGAAGGACAGTGCCCCAGGATCAACACTGCCTGGCAATACATTCTTAAGTGGAAAACAAGGCACTTAGGTTGACCCATAAAACCCTAACCAATTTAGGGCCTGGGTACCAGGGGCCAGTGCCTTCCTCCCCATATTACACTACTACACTTGAGATCAGAGGTGCGGGAGGTGGAACACCCTAATTAACACGAAGGAGTTGGTGGTATGACTAATGGGAGACAACCTGGACACTCGACACGGCCTTCCTTTACAGCGGCATGTCACAGACTAGTTTAGACCAGGAAAGAAAAAGCACCAAGCCCAACAGGCCTTATACCAAAGCGGTTTGGCAAGCAGGACTCAATGACTCACATCGGTATTAGTGCCAGCTAATAGGGCCAGTAGCTTGAATGTCTTATGCCTTATCTCCCTGCAGCAACTCTCACCACATGGTTGGCCCATAGGTCCCATATTGTCCCAGGGAGGAAAGGCATTTTCTCAGTCACCAACAGCAGCAAGAGCAGCTTTGCCATTTCAAAATCCATCAAACCATTTCTAAGAATTACCTTTTCGTAGAAAAGACTAGAGGCTACTGTAATCCATTGCTTTAACAATCTCGTTGTCAAGTCACCACGCACTATTGACAATCTTTTTCTCTTTACAGTTAAGAGAGAATCAGTGGCTTAGTAAATGACTGCCTTGTGCTATCAATCTGGGTGGGAGAAACAAGTCATCTTTCATCCAGAAGTGAAAACAGTGAATATTGACTCGCTGCCTGGTCCAGGATAGGATTTGTGGGGGGCGTGGAGGTGGGGCGGGGAGGGATGGAAGGAAAGTGAACACTGAAAACTTGCTGTCTAGGTTAAACTTCGTGTCTGGTGCAGTATATCCCACAACAAGTGCTGTGCACAAAGGGATGCTTCTCTCTCTCTCTTTTTAAAATGCTCTGCATGAAATGCATTGAAAAGTCACATGAGGGAAAAGAAGGGGGTTAGTTTCCTGGTGACTCACCGCAGCAGTTGGACACACACTAAAGGATACATATAGCCATTTACACCAGTACACGGTAGACAAGATCACTTGATGGGTGAGGACTGTGAAACTCAAGCTAAGCTGGGCCTACTCACAAAAGTTAAAATACAAAATACTGATACCAATTACACAGAAGAACAAGAGGATGCCAGCTTTGCAGATAGCCATTCTGAGAAGAAATATTGAGGTACGACTTCCAGCTTACCTTACTATATGCATGATGGCTTTAAGCAGGCTCCTAGCTGTCTGATATGTAGCTGTGTAAAATGTCTATCCGTCAATTTTTTTTTTGCAATTAGCTCGTGTTTATGTGCAGGAAGAGTCATTCTCCACATGTGATAGATGTCTCCTCCTGATTTATACTTGTTTCCTGCTTCCTCCTGATTTACTTTTGTTTTGCCTTAGTGGTTCCCTTCATCTTCCAAGGACGACTCTGCAAAAACCTTGGGTTTTTCCTGGTTGTTAATCAAGTCCCTGATACATTCCAAAGTTAATAGACATGGATAACCTCTTGTCACTAATTCATTCAAATTGGGACTATCTGATAACCAATAATGAGCACTTTGATTAACAGGATTTTCCTGTCAAGTACTGCTTGGGACTCTCAAGTTACACAACTACAAGAATGCTTTGAAGATGCTGATTTAAAGCATGTAAGAGGAACGAGACGGCTAACAGGGTGCGCTTCAAGAGCAAGAAATCTTTCTCTCTGACACGAACTGCTACTGCGCCCAGCCTTCTTCTAGGTGACAGGATCCACACCTGGAGAAGTGGACCAGACGGACAGACCACCCCTTTGCCTGGATCAGTGAGAAATGATCACATTACAGCTAAATACATGACTTTGCTTTGTTTTAGGCTCATTTAGCCGTGAATACTTGTAGTAAATAAAGCCTTTCTGTCATTCATCAAATGAAGTGTTGTGTCAATCCTTTAACCCATGAACACCGCGTGCCCCTGGAGGCTGGGGGGGCATGGCAAGCTCCTGCAGGCAGGGAGCTCCCACAGGCAGGCGGGGCACTGTCAGCAGTGGCGGGGAGGTGGCAAGCGCTGACCAGTGGTCGCCGACCACCCACAGATGCCACCAGCAGCGATGACACACCGCCCGCAGATGCCGCCAATGGTGTCAGTGGTGGGGGATGGGGGTGGCAAGTGGTAACTGCCCGCAGGCACTGCCAGCAGTGTCGGCAATACCTTTCACAGGGGGTGCATCGCCATGCTCAGGGGGTGCACGTGCACCCGCGTACACCTGCTACGCATTGCCAATGCTTTAACCCTAGTCCAAAATCCCAATTTATCATTTAACAGTGGGTTCTACCTTGGAGAAAGGCTTCATCTTACTCATTTTGAGTAGTAACTTGCATAACTAATTTACTCTGAGAGTAAATTACTGCTTGGCAACTGTTATGACAAGATTCAGGCCATGGCTTCCCTCCTAACCCTGGGCCACTAATGCCTGCCCAGGCATGCCGGGGACTAGCAATTAGACTTTGTAGATGCCAAAATAGCCTAACAGCATGGACCAAGCATCAACATAAGGCTTTATGTTTCATTAAGCAGAAATCCTCAGATGAAATAGCAAGTACCAAGGCTCTCAAACTCTGCCCCTACATCAGTCAAAATCCATGACTTCCATGTGGCCTCCATAGCTGTGGCTAGACTTCTTGGCCCAGTCTTAAATAATCCAGGAACATCCCTCAAGGGCTGCTCATCACTGAGAGCAACTCTAGTAGCCACGGGTAGCTATGGAAGAGGGACAATTTATGCTCACGTCTGTCTGATGAAAATCCGTCTTCCAACAGATGAAAAAGACATGCTAAAATTCATGCTAAAAATTCATGAAAAAGGCCTGTGACCATCTTGATTTATGACCAATGCTATACAATACATGAACACTCTTGTGGGATATCTTTATTATATACACATACCTAGATAAGGATTTCTTTAGTAGCCATCACTATTACTTCTATGGACCAGACAACACTAAAAATATCAAATGACTGCATGCTTAAACTACCTACAGGACAGCCAAACAAAAGACTTTCTTCAAGCCTCATTACCTTCCTTTACCTACTCCAGTAAGTTCTGTTGGAGCCACATCACAATGAAAACTCATGTTTCATTTGCTGTCCACTGTCACCTAATAGGTGTCTCCCAGCATGGTTTCCAACATTTCTCCCCATTACTGGATATAAATTTGACAAAGGAAATGCCAAATGGGTAAACCATAAATGAGTCAGAACATCTCAGCATGAGTTGTACTGTTGCAATATTAAAATTTTCAGGCACACAGTAAAAAGGGTATCTTTTTACCTGGAATTTCATCAGTCCCGCCATTGGTGTGTTTGAACCGATCTCCTTCCACATGGACATTTGGACATAGCACATCTGGGAAGGAAAAACAAAAGAACACAAAACAATTATTTTATAGTAAGTAAAGCAACTATTTCATATATATAAAGAACCTGGACAATTACTACACAAAAGAATCTATCTAGCTGACTGCATAGGCATGAGATATAAATGCTAATATGCCAAACATTTTCAGGTCAACCAAAACGCTGGCGTTCTTATCTGTAGCGTAGTAATACCTACAGACCCCTGTGAAAACCCTTCTTAAGACACAATCCCTAATCCAAAATGTTTGAAACCTAAATAGGAAAAGGATGGCAGAGTAATAAAAGCATAGAGAGATGAAAAAGTCTGATCAAAGTCACAGAGCCAGAAAAAGAAACCAGCTATCCTGAGTCTTGGTCCCGTCCCCTTTCCACTGGCCATCCCACCTCCAAGAACTTGGCTTTGCATCCTACTTGCAAGTTTCCCTTTTTCACCCATTTTATATTATATATATACATAATATATATTTAACCCAGAGTAATATCCAGCCTGTGTCAAAGAGTTTTCATGCTCTCAATTGGTGTCACATTGATCTGTGGGCTCATCCATCTATATACACTTGGTTCTGCCTACCTACACCTTTCCTACCATACATCTTAAGCAACATTTATTTATACTTTGTTTTCCCAGATCAATAGCTAATTTCACACTTCTAAACAATGGGGCAGATATCTCAAGGAGACAGTTAAATGAGAACATGAAAAATGCGCCCCCCATCCCCGACTTTTCATCCGGTTTGAAACCCTGCTACTATTTTCCCTCCCCGCTTCAATGGACGTCAGCATGGGAATTTACCACAGGTACCAACCCTTCCTCTATGTCCAGTGTGCACATAGTAAATACCTGATGCTCTTCCACCATTATCCTCCCCCCGCTGTATACTTTCCCTGCACCTCATGCTTAGGCCCTGCTCCTGGACACATTAGTGTGCATCATTTCAATCACTATATTTTGGAGAGATCCAGCTCTGCTGTTGAGCCTAGGCTCAACGCAGGAGTGCTGCAAATAAACAATAAGATCATCAGGAGCGATTTCAGTGCCAGAGACTGCATGATTCAGCTGTATGCCAAAAGAAAGCAGAACGATCATGAAACAGAATAGACAATACTTAGACTCTGGGACAGCTGCTGAATACAAAACCTCATATTATTTTTCATGCTCTTTGCAATCATGAACATACAATAGATGCCACCAAAAGTGACAGTGTAATCATTACGCTGCCAAGGTTACTTTACAATGGCAGTACCACACAGGTAGCAAAATGGTTTACCTAAGAGACAGGACAGTATATTTACTACAGGCAATCACACGGCTTTGTGCAATTCCCCTGGGATAGGGATTTTTTTTTCTTTTTTTTTTTCTTTTTTTGGCATCCAATGTGCCTCTTCTCCATTCAGATCAGTCTGAAACAAGATTAACATGTGTAACATTGAAAGGGATGGATGAAATAATCTAGGTAAGAGAACATTGCTATGCAACTGGAAAGGAGGCTGCTCTTGTGACTCCTCCAACCCAAGCTGAACCAGGAAATTAAAAAACGCCCTCTCACTAAAAAGTGAGTAGCACTGAAGATTTCATGGTCCTAGAC
>NW_017728992.1:199553723-199565070 GCF_001723915.1 Gavialis gangeticus
TTTTTTTTTTTTTTTTTTGGCATCCAATGTGCCTCTTCTCCATTCAGATCAGTCTGAAACAAGATTAACATGTGTAACATTGAAAGGGATGGATGAAATAATCTAGGTAAGAGAACATTGCTATGCAACTGGAAAGGAGGCTGCTCTTGTGACTCCTCCAACCCAAGCTGAACCAGGAAATTAAAAAACGCCCTCTCACTAAAAAGTGAGTAGCACTGAAGATTTCATGGTCCTAGACTCAAACGTAACATCCACTCTCAGTACAGAAGTATCTAGGGGTTGACTGGCTGCATTACACTACACATATTAACCTAAACTTCCCAGAACTCCTTTTCTTCAATACTTTGAACTAGGAGTAAAAGCTGGCTGGATTTTGCAGATAATCCCCTTTGTCTGCCCTGACTAGGCAAAATATTGTAGTGCCCCCCATTCCCAACGTGTCCAACTTTCTTTTGGCAAAAGGCAGCCCGCAGCACCATATACCTCTATTACTGTGGGATGGCCACTCAAGAGTCCTATGGTGAAAATCTATATACACATGAACTAAAATAAAGTAACAAGAGTCTGTAACAGGATAGTGTCTCACGTTTTTGCCTTTTCTCTAATGGAGAAAGCAAAAGGAAGGACCGGGGATGCTAAAATCCAAAAAGCAAGCTGGGTTTGAGGTTAATGAACCCAGATCTGGGAGCTCAATTAACAACTGCCACAGCCTTTCTGTCTGACCTTAGGCAAGTCACATCATCATCCCATGCCATCATGCCACATCAGTGAGATAACTTGCCTTCTCTCAACCTGGTCTCTTCTGATTGCGAACAGTTTGTGCCTGGTGACATGTATGCCCCTGTGCAGGGCTGAGCTGGTCACGCTCCTGTCTCAGTTACGGTGAACTTGGGCTCATGAAAGCTTCTGCTGTAACACATATGTCTTATTTAACTCTACGAAAGTGCGTATCTACCCTGCCTGCTGACTGACTTCAGACTAAACACAGCTAACCACCTCTCTTGTGTCTCCGTACTGCCGTGGTGGGATTGAGTGTGTATCTCAACTTCTAGGGCTTATTCCAAGGCTCAGACAGTGCCATATCCTCAGCTTTTGAGGGAATCCCACCAAGTTGTACTAACTGATGTTCTGGCCCATAAAGTTCATTTTGAGCCCCGTTTCTAAAAAGGGAGGGGGGAAATGAGGGTCTGGAGCAATCAGACACGACTCCCCTCTTGCCACCAGACAGAAAAAAATGAAGGCAGGGATAGTAGGGAGAGCAGGGCAAAGTATAAAACCCCTCCTGACTCACAACCCAAGTAGAGAGAAGCAAAAAAACCCCATGAAACCGTGCACAGAACTGCCTTTAAATGGAAAAGCAGAGTCCCAACTACTACTAGTTAGAGTAACATGCCCAACCAAACACGATGCCCTCCAGCTGGCACTAGTCATGGGGCCCTTGCTTTATAGGACAATCTATTCCCTAATTATTACAGTTTGAAAACAATGATATTTTCCTCTGGTGCAAAATTCCTGGATTGGGTCTAACTGCAGCCAAGGCAAGGTTAATATTCCCGCATAAAATGCACTCGGCTATAAAACACAAGGCGCTTATTTTGCACAGCAACCTTTGAAGGGGTGAGCGCCGTAATTGATTGGTGCGAAAAAAGAGTGATCAGAAAAGGCGGTGAGAGAAGAGAGGTCATCCCCATGGAAACATGCCAGTCTTTAATACCGTGCGTAGAGCTGTTTGCAAGATCCCATGGCCTTTAATTAACTGAGGAGGCTGCAAGCAGAGCTTGTTGGACCGCTTGTAGCAAACAATTGATCTGATGAACTTTAGGTTTTATGCATGTGTGGGCACAGAGTTGCCTGGCCAAACAGGACAGGCTTAGTATAAACTGGTCAATTATTGAGACTCCCATCTTCCTCCTCTATCGCTACGACTAGGCCGATGTGCCCTAGGCAGAAGTGTTCTCACAAGCTACAGTGCAGCTCCCGGGCGGCACAGCCCAACACCTACATGCTGTCCTCTGCTCTTTGTGATGGCCATAGAAATTAATAAGCAATAAAGATGTGCTTCTTGGAGGCATTTGGAACTGTTGTCTAATGTGAAGCTTGTATTTCTGTAACCCGCAAATGTAACTTGTAACTGTGTGTGGGACATACTAGGCCTCAAAGACAAAGCTCTCGCTGTGAGATTAGCTGACCTAATAGTTCTTCCTTGCTCAAAATTTAGCCTTGATGATGATAAAAACTGGATTCAACTGCCCAGCTTATCTAGTACGTTTCAAAAAAGACATCTCAAAAAAGCAGAGTCAGAGAGTTTTGAAGGGGCTGGATTTAGGCGGGGTAATGTTAATTTTAAACCTGAAGATGCTGTGTTGCAATTTGCTTATTGGATAAACCCAAGCTTGGGCAGTAACTTATTATAATAATTTCTAACACCTTTTAACCCCATAGGATAACAGCTATAAAGGAATATTATGAATGGCTATATGACTAAAAATTAGCATAATTAGGATATAAAAGAACGCACACGTCATAGTAACCCTCAGGAAGGACGGAACAGAAGGGTCATTGCTGTCCCAGACCCCACGGATATCTCTTACTCCCTGGGACAGTGAGACCAGATCCTGACTGAGGGGCTTCCACCGGTATCCTGCGGGCAGCCCAGTTCAGAGACGTCTGACTTCGCTGATTCAACTTGCCGTGCATCTTCTAACCGAGGGACTACCGATAAGTTACTAACCAAGTGGGGACTCTTGGTTAATTTCTTTATCTGTTTTATTATCACTGTCAATTTTAATCTGTATTGTTATGTTGTCTGCTTATTAGCTTAACCTTTTTATTAACTATTATATATGCAAACTATATCTTTTGTTGTCATAAGTAAAACGCATTCTTTTTTGTAAGTGAAACTTGTCATCTCTTTCCTTTCCAACATCACCTTTTCGATCCCAAACCAAAAAGCCCAGTGGCTAATAAAGTTGCAGTGCTCAGTGAGTTGATATACTCACAGTGCCCAGCTGGCCTGTAACAGCTCTTGTGACAGGGATTTCCCTTCTGAGACCAACAGCAGCTCTTCTCTCTCAGTTGTGCAGTTCTGACTCTCAGTGTAAAGGCAAGGGCTGCATGTGCACAACAGGTGGTAAAGCCAGTTAAGGCTAGCAAGGAAAGAGGACACCGCGCGCCCTTGATTTGACGGATTGGCTGAGATTTATGAGCCAGCTGGAGCTGAGGCACACCCATAGCTGTGCAAAAGGAGATTTGTGTCACCTTTGCACACTTCTCAAACTTCTAAAGAGATCCCCGCTCACCGAGCATGGCATAAGTCAGGAAAGCCTGAAAGTTGGTTTTCCTTCCATGACAAAGGCCTGAGTATACATAGCCAAGTACTGATGACATCCGGACACCCCACAGCCTGGACCACACCTTTTCTTTTGGCAATGGGAGCGGGGAGGGGGCAGTAGAGAGGTTATTATCCCAAGCTGCCCTGTACAAAACAAAAATCATCTATGGACGTTTGAAGACAGTTTTGCCTCAGTGGTTCAAAAGAAAATTGCCCAAACTCAGAGAATCTGGACCTAAATCTTGCAGGCAAGATACTTGTTAAGGCCTTTACAGCTTTTAAAGCACTTCAGTCATATCCTAGTCCCAATCATTTGGGTCTGTAGCCCTGCTACTTTTTAACAAACAAATAGGAAACTGGAACTCTCTTTCCAACTTTCTTTAGCACTGGTATAAAAACATAGCTTCTGCCTCTGCAGATAAAACTCAAAACAATCATCTTTTGATGTGGACTTGCGAACTGTCCAACCTTGACCTACGCAGCCAATTTGCCTTCTGTTAGACTAGAGATTTCTTTCTTCATGCTACCTCACTGGTCACGAAAGTACCCCTGTGATAAGCAAGAGCCCAAAAAGAAATAGCTACCATCCCAACCCTTCACTACTTCAGGCGGGATTCCACAATGTCATTTTTCTACCTGAGCCACAGACTTGTCACCAGGGTCAAAAAGACTGTTCTCCCCTGATCACCAAGGCCTACTTCTCCAGCCGCCAAGGCCATAACCATTCTTTCACTAGCTGGTTGCAAGGGTCTCAGTATACTATCAAAGTGGTTCCAGTATTGAACCACAGAACCCATTCCTTGAGGAACAAAGGATGAAACATATACCTTGACTTTAGCAAGGCTTGTGATACGTCTCCCACAGCATTCTTGCAAGCACGCTAAGGAAGTACGGGTTGGATAAATTGACTGCAAGGTGG
The DNA here is from genome assembly GCF_001723915.1 of Gavialis gangeticus. NCBI lineage: Eukaryota > Metazoa > Chordata > Crocodylia > Gavialidae > Gavialis > Gavialis gangeticus. Next base: position 199,557,974 of record NW_017728992.1, read on the forward strand.
TTACAAAACTGTCCAGATCATCAAGGCTCAAAGGGTAATAAGCAGTGGATCTATATCTAGTTGGCAGCCAGTATCAAGTGCAGTGTCCCTGGGGTCAGTCCTAGGGCTGGTTTTATTCTATATCTTCATTAACGATGTGGAAGATGGGATGGAGTGCCCCCTCATTAAGTTTGCATATGACACCAAGCTGGGGGATACGCTTCAGGGTAGGGCTAGGATTCAGAGAAACAGCAAGAAATTGGAGGGTAAGACCAAAAGAAATCTCATAAAATTCAACAAGGACAAGGACCAAGTCCTAGATTCAGGATGAAACAGTCCCATGTACTGCTACAGGCTGGGGATGACTGGCTGGGCAGCAGCTCTGCGGAAACGGACCTCGGGGTTACAGTGGACAATAAGCTGAGTATGAGCCAACAGTGTGCCCTTGTCGCCAAAAAGGCTAACGACATGCTGGGCTGCATTGGTAGGAGCTCTGCCAGCAGATCAAGGGCAGCAATTTTTCCCCTCTATTCAGCACTGGTGAAGCCACATCTGGAGTCCTGTGTTAAGTTTTGAGCCCCCCACTAACAGAAGGGATGTGGACAAATTGGAGAGAGTCCAGTTGAGGGCATGAAAAAATGGTTAGGGGACTGGGGCACATGATTTATGAGGAGAGGCTGAGGGAACTGGGTTTATTTAGTCTGGAGAAGAGAAGACCCTGTGGGGGGTCAACAGCAGCCTTCAAGTCCCTTCAGGGGGGCTGCAAAGAGGATGGAGCTGGACTGTCCTCATTGGGGCAGATGACAGAACAAGGATCAATGGGCTCAAGTTGCAGCAAGGGAAGTTGAGGTTGGATATTAGGAAAAACTCTCTCACTAAGAGGGTAGTAAAACACTGGAACAGGTTACCCAGAGCGGTGGTGCAATCTCCATGCATGGAGCTTTTTAAGACCTGGCTACACAAAGCCCTGGCTGGGATGACGTAGTTGGCGCTGGTCCTGCCTTGAGCAGGAGGTTGGACTAGATTTGACCTCCTGAGGTCCCTTCACACCCTCATTGTCTGTGATTCTATTAAATGACAAAGTGCTCACACCTCTACTATCTTTGTTCTTCTCTCACAACTCCTTTCTACACTTGCTGCCTTCTCCAGTTTCCATCTTAGCTAGTCCATAGGTCAGTATTACCTGCACACATCTTTGGTTACTTTGTCAGCTCTTCAATAAACTGGGAAACTGAGCAAAAACCCAGAATCCAGCTGCTGTTAGTCTGTCTGTGGCCTCATCCAGAGTCAAAAAGGGGCTTATGTACCGCTACCCTTCCCTCGAGACCTAAAGCCTCAATAGATCTGGGACTACAAAGCTTAGGACTTTCCTGCTGTTAGAGGAAATTAGACATGGATCAGAGCTCGGGTTTTTTTGACACTCACCATCTTTACCACCACCCCTTTTCTTTTTATCAACCAGTAAGCTAAAGTTTGTCATTACCTAGAATGGATGTAACTGGACAAAAACAGTAAGGAAATGGGACCAAAAGTAACAACAAAAGCAAAATCGGTTAATGCAGCAAGTGGGTTTTCACTTAAAAGCCATATATAATACCACTTTATTCTGAGCGGCAAAAATCTACATAGATCCGCTTTCAAATACAAGTCTTCTTTAAACTGCATCTAAGGTCACCCCAGGCATTAAAAGGTGCTATAAACATACCCTGGTTCGTAAAGGTCTGGAGATCACAGAAGTCAACTTTATGCAATTTTTGCTTCTAGCAGAAACATTTTGCAGACAAAAATTTGCTTTGAAATATCATAAGCCCCTACTATGATTTTTTTTTTAATTCAATGTTCCCCCATCTGTGATTTTAGTTCAGCAAAATGAATGGAGGCAGGGTTTGTCTTTCGCTGTGTGCCCATTTAATATGTTCGCTATGTTCAGTTAGTGTTTGCCATGGAGCCCCAGTCTCAGCTGAGCAGGTCTGTAACCAGTGGTCATAGCACCAATGAAAAAGTGATCACACAGCTTCTGTTGCCACACGTGCTCCTCCACCACTTAAAATTATCCCCTGGCAGAATAACGAGGTCTTAATAGGTCAGAGAGAAAGACAGAGATGAATCAGCGGACATCTTTGGAAAGATACCTGTTACAGCACTAATATCTGCAGCAAAATGATATATCCTGCATAATAAGTCAACTCCCTTACCACAGGAAGCAGAAATCCCAGTGTTGGCAACATGATTTTTTTTCTCTTAATTTAGATCTTTACTTTTCTAGTTTCCTGTAGGAGAGTGGAGTTCATATTGCCTTCTACTTGCAAAGACCTCAGTTCCTTCTTAAATCCTTTGCTCACCCTCTCCCTTCTTCATCCAGATAAGAGCCCTTTTTTTTGCTCCACAAAAAAAATGCCTACTGCTCTCTCCTCAGCTGTAAAATTCCTGGCAAAAGAAGGAGTTAGCGCTCTAGTTTAGGCTGCCACAAAGTACAGGGAAACGACAAACAATTACACAGACAAGATTGTTGGGCTAGAAAAAATAAGTCCGTAAGTTAACAGCAAGGCCCCTTGTGTCCAAAAGAATATAGTGCCAACCTGGCAGCATATCAATCTGTGCCAGCTGGCAGCCAAGTTTAAGTGCTATATCCAGAGGTGAAATTAGAGGAAGAAACAAGACAGCAGCTGTTATTCTCATTTGGCTTCAGCCTTGATACAACATCCCAGGCAAATGTGACCAATGTTATGACACAGAAGAAGTGTGCTTGCCGCAGCGTTCTCAACTAGCGCTCAAACAGACGGCGTGCCAAGTCTCAAGCCTTGATGCAGTTCCTCAAAAACATTTTGCAGGCTTCGCTATTGAATGCAAAGGGGAGCTAACACAAACAGAAAAAAAAAAAGAGATAGAAAATGTGTAAAATAAATAAGCTGCTAAACCTCAGTCAAATGTGTAGCTAGTCTTTGTCTGTTCTTCCAGCTCAGCTAAGCGTTGTTTCCCAGCTACAAAGGAAATCAACTTAAAGGCGCCTGCTCTGCAGCAGTTCATCTTGGACTCTCATAGCTCAATGGAGCTGAAGGCCAAGAACAGCCCATTAGGTCAGACAGCCCTCCTGTGCATCCTACTGAATTGTTTGTCTAGTCTGTCCTCCTGGATGAGTGAAACAATGATAGAAAAGTAGGGCTGGAAGGGACCTCAGGAGGTTATATGGTCCAGCCCTCTGCAGGATCATCCCCAACGAAACTATCCCAGCCAAGTGTCTATCTAACTTGTTCTCAAAAATGTCCAAAGACGGAGAATCCATAACTCCTCTGAGTAACCTGTTCCAATGCTTAACCACCCTCATAGTGAGGAAGTTCATCCTAATGGCCAACCTAACCCTCACGGAGTGGTTCCCCTAGTACTGAGCCACAGCTGATCTGCCCAAAGGATCCATTCTGCCCCAAAAGGTGGCGAATCCACCCTTTGCCTCAGGAATACGTTACAATGGTTAATCACCATTATGGCAAAGAAAATGGGAGCTTTATTTCAGTTGGTCTAAGTTCAGCTTTCAGTACTGGCTCTTGTTCTGGCTTTCTCTGCTATCTTAAAAAGAAGCGATTTACCTAGAATTTTCTCCTCCTGAATGTAGTCATCCCTGCACTAAGCGTCATGTCATTGAGGATGACATTGCCACAGTGGGGGTACCTGAATCAAAAGCATGGTTAATCCAAATGGACTAAGAATGACCAGTACATTTTTGTCATAAAATTCAATGTCATTTGGGTGCTCTTGCCACTGCTGCACCCTTTGCCTCGTGCACTTTTCCTGCCCAAGGACACACCAAGAACACTCCAAAATGCCTTCATTCCTTGGCGCTCCATTACTGCCTATTTAGAGGCAAGAGCTCAAAAGAGTTAACTGGCTTATGCACTTTTATGATTGCCCCAAAAACTCTCTCTTGAGTAACCATGCTACCTTTTCCCACTTTCCAATTCACCATAGAGAAGCTGCTTCCATCTCCTTGTATGATCCATCCAGGCCATATGCCTATCCTTTTGCAACTGGGCCTTCCTTATTCATGCTTCACTGAGGATGCAGTTAGGACTACTTCATTGCATCCATGAAAGCAAATATACACTGTAATCAAGTCAGATTCTCAGTCCTACACTCCTCATCCACCAAGATCTAAATAGGTAGCTAGTCCTTGAGGCTAAGAAGTCAAAGCTGATTGGATATACTCCTAGCCCAGGGGCGGGCAATTATTTTGGGTGGAGGGCTGCTTACTGAGTTTTGGCAAGCCATCGAGGGCCACATGACAAGCAGCCAGAGGCAGATAAATATTAATTTTCTAAATTTTTTAGGGCCCTGCAGGCTGGATAAAATGGCCTGCTGGGCCACATCCAGCCTGTGGGCCACATTTTGCCCACCCCTGTCTTAGCCGCACTCATTCCCTTGCATACCATTGGCAACAGAAACTAGCATATCCAATGCGTGATGCTGACTCTGGCTGGACTTTTATGTCTGACTTATATAACCATGCACGAAGCTGTATGCCTTTCCACTAGGCCAGCTTGCCAAGCAATCCAGAATACTCTGCATGACTGCCCTGTCCATGTCTTTTTTTTTTTTTAAGCATTCTGTCAATTCTTCCTTAATCCACACTCATAAGTGAGGATTTTACATTTGTTTGCACAAATCCTGATGAAAATAAATGGCATCAGGGCTAGCGTGGATATCAATACAGGAAACACTCTCATTCTGTCATGATTCCCTACTGTCAGCTACTTTTTGAGATCTGCCAGTTTTGCAGTTCTTAATGCATTTAACGCACACTGTAGAGTGCTACTGCTAATCCAAATGCAATGCAGTCTCGAGCAAAATGCTTCACATTAGCCTGTAATATCTATGCAGTCACCTTTATCAGTTGAAAATCCCCTCAAAAAATGAAAGGCATTTTGTTTGATACAACCCATTTCCATAAAAATCAGGCTGACTAACATTATACATTAAAGCTTGAGTTTCTTTTTAACTGAATACTATAGCAACTTTTTCATTATTTTCTCTGGGACTGAAATCAGGCTACTTGGCTTATAGTTATCTGCAGTATTCTCCTTGCACTTTATGACTATTAGCAAAACCTTACCACTCTTCCTTTCCTCTGCAGTGTCCCCAATCATGTAGGATTTAATTAAAAAACAACCAAAAAACCCCACATAATCGAGGCACAGACTTTGTTAAACATTTTTTATTAATTCTTGGGTTCAAGTTATCCAGGCCTGATGACGACAATTGCTTGCCTTTTAAGACTGGCATAGACTGTCTCTTGGAAAGGTTTGCTTTAATGTCAATTTGGGTATATCCTCCACAGCTTTCTGTTCCAGAAGCAGGATCCAGAGAGCCAATTCACTGTGTATCTACTTGATACCTCTAGCCAACATGCAAGTCTCCCTGGTTCCCTTTCCTTTCTTTATTCAAATCTCCAAATCATCCAGAATCATTTCTGGCTCATCCACTATGGCTGCTTGTACACGCCACGGGGGGTTAATTCAGTTTAGTTCTGCCTAAATTGAAACGGTGGGTTTTTAAAAACACTGCTTCAAATTAAACCGAACTAAACCCTCATGGCGTGTACACAAGGGTGGGGGCCCAATCCTGCCTCTTCAGCACCGGGGTTTGGGGGGGGTGAGCTGCCAGCAAGCCGAGTAGTCCCTGAGCTGTGTGGGTGCCCCAGGTGGCATCCACCCGCTGGCACCAGGCCCAAGTGATCCCAGAGGGTGCCACAGCTGTGGGGGGAAGCACTGGGCCTCTGCACAGCTCAGGCAGACAGGCAGGCTCCATGGAGAGGGGGAAAAAAAAAAAGAAAGAAAGATCAGGCTCGCCACACCCCCCTCACCGCAGTGTCCACGGGTGACTTCTTTGGTCAGCTATCAAGACCCCTGAAAAAATGCTTTGCAATGGTATGTCCGGTTTCTTAGATAATTATCCTTACGGCACCAAGGAGATATCCTAATCATAATCAACCAAACTGTGCAATCAGACTTGTATCCTCCAGAAATATTCCTCTAAGGAAGGAGGTAATCAACTAGCCCCCAGGAATATCTGGAGGTACAGGGGAGCTCCATTCCTTATTCACCCAACAAACCTTGTCTTCCTACGCCCTCACCACTCTGGATATTCTTGTTAGCTGGATGAATGTCAAATCCTTTTCAAACCTTGGTAATCTTGGTGCAAGCTGGTGTCGTACATTTGACGGCAGAGGCATAACATGATGCCTGAGCAACCTGGATGGCAGCACTGCCTGGGGCAGCATCACTTCTTGTGCTACCGGGAGTGCAGCTGCAGCCAGTCCGATAGCACAGATGCTGCTTTTCCCTCCCCAACCCTCTGGGCTGGTGCCCTGGTTACCTTGATTTGTTACACTGCTTTTTGAGAGTTTAGGGGTACGAGACAGCCTAACCAAATTGTCTGAATCTGATCAGCAGGGATCCTGCTTTTCACTGATTTACAAAACATCCCCAATTTTCAGATTAAAAAAATAAACAGGAAACCACTTTTTTCCATTGTTAAAATAAAACACCACTAATATATACATTATATACAGTGTTTCATTTTAAGCATGGAAAACATTGGATTTGGGATTTAATCTGAAAATTGGGGATTTTTTTTTTTTTTTTAACCAGAGAAAACCAGGATCCTTGCTAATCAGGGCCCTGGTAGGTAACACACGTTTCTCGAGGAAATTGTTGAGCAGTGTTTAGTGATAACAGGTGAGGACTCACTGCACCTTTTGGACTGTTCCTATTAAGATAGTTTCATTGCACACATTTTAAAATAGAAAAAGAAAAGGGAAAGTCTGGCAGGCTATCCATCTTGTAGGAGATCTGTGAATGGAAAAAACATCAGTCTGCAGAAAACATCAAGCTAACCTATTCTATTAATATTTTGATCTGAAAACATAATAGTGTGATGCTGAGTTCAGAGGACTGATCGGATGGCCTGAAGAACCTGCCAGACTAAATGAACAAGCAAGCAAAAAGCCCTCGGCATATTTAGCTTAGCAAAGAGAAGATGGAGGAGGAACTCGATAAAGATCTAATTACCTGCAGGGGGAAAAGAGGTCTGATAGCACAGGGATCTTGAGCCTAGCAAATAAAGGT
>NW_017728992.1:199565238-199566637 GCF_001723915.1 Gavialis gangeticus
TCTTGAGCCTAGCAAATAAAGGTGGTGTAGATCCAGTGCCTAGGAGCTGAAGCTAGACAAATTCAGATGACAGAGTGTTTTTTGAAGGGGACGCGGAAGAGGGAGGGAGTTATTCTGTGCTGGGTTTTTTTAAACAGTGAGGGCATTTAACCACCTTATATAACATAGTAGTGAATTCTTCACTCCTCCCACCCCCCCCACCCCAAAGACTTTAAATCATGATTAAATGTCTTCCTTAAAGGCTTGCAATCCTCAGCCACAAATTATGGGCATGCTTTCGGAAACACCTGGTGAAACGCCAGGGGCCGTGGAACATGGGAGGTCAGGCTAGATCAAGAATGCACAACGTGTGGCCTGCCAGGGCAGTATTACCAGCGCATCTCGGCAACCTCCCATTGCAAAAGGTTTGAGTCGAGCATCCTTGGACCAGTGACCCCTTCCGGTTCTAACCCACCATGCAGGCTCTACTATGCCGAAAGCCACTTATTGGAAGTAGCTCCTGTCATGGAGCAGTCATTTATCATCGTGAACTTAAAAAAACAACACATGCAGGAGGAAACTTTCATCCAGCTGTGGTCCTGCATCCCTGACATTAACACTGAACCACGTATGGAGATAACTACAGCTGCCCCTCAGTGCTTTCCACCGAGAAATCCTAGCTGCAAAGCGCTCGTCTCAAATCACAGGTGCCTATACCCCAGCCGGCTGTCTGCAGGATGCTATTAAGCTGGTTCCTGTTTGTTTTTATCCTTTGAAGAGTAAGAAAGCCTTGAGCTGCCAATGACTCCTTCGGGGACTTGTGCATAGTGAATGCTGAACATGTGTAGCTGTCAAGTTTTACAGGAATCAGGTGGAGAGGGCAGGAGAGAAAAACAAGGAGGTCAGGACAAGGGGTACTTTGTTTCCAGTAAAATTTTCTTTTAATTAGGAGGCGTAGGATTTCTGAATTCTGGCAGTGTCTGGTTGCAGTGCCAAAGTTACACTGAGGTTTAGTGCATGGGTTGTAAGCCTTGCTTCCCTTTCCATATTGATTTGAGGATGTGAGGATCCCATGCTATCAATTTTGTCCAGATCCTGTGTTTTGGCCACACCATCCTGCACAGGGATGAAAAGAGTCAGTTTGCCAGATTTAAATTGTTCATAAAAAATGTCTTATTTAGACTGGAACTGGAGCTATTTGAGGTCCAAAGGACTCAAACAAGCAGCTCTGAGATACTGCATCTTCTTCTTTTGCTCCCTGTTAGTTTTGGAAGAGCTACTTTCAGACAGGAATGTTTATTCTTTGCAGACAGCAAGCTTCCAGTTGCATGTTTTCCATTTAAATGAACCTTCCCTTGAGAAATTTTAATTAAGATGGGAAAGGGTTTGTGAGAATCTTTTTTTTTTTTTTTTTTTTTTT
>NW_017728992.1:199566724-199572107 GCF_001723915.1 Gavialis gangeticus
TTTTTTTTTTTTTTTTTTTTTTTTAAAGCTGGACAGGTTTCACGAAACTCAGATGTTCAGGAGAATACTTAATGCTGCTACTTCACCATTAAGCACCATAAAGCAAAGCAATACACTTGTGGCCTGCATTACCCTCTGCAGTTGCCCACTTGTGTAATATATAGCCGTCCCTTTGTTCTACGCTTGCTTTACATTCACAGAAAATGACATTTTAGCCTAAAAATCAAAGCTTTGGGGGGGGTTTTCCTACTCTTCGCAAAAAGGCCTTTTTTAACTTACAGTGTGCCTAACTGATGGCCTGACATACACAATATATATTTCCTGCTAAGTTAATTGTCTGCCTTTTTCTCCCTAGCACAATGAGTCAACACTTCACATGGCACACGTTCTTGAAAACAAAGTCATAGGAAAATTGTATATACCTTTCATTTTAACTATAGTGGCAGCACAGACAGTGTAATGATACTGCAGTTGCTTCAAACACTAGTACTATAATTCCTAGAGAGAGATGACAGAGTATTACAGCAATTATATCATCACCTACTGCAGCTTTAATAGCTAGTTCTCCTTTGCTTCTTGAAATTACCCTGCCCATCATGGTAATATGTACAGGCCAACATGCTAGGAAAAAAAGGTGCCAAGATACCAAAGTGATGAACCCCGTAAAAGCATCTGAATAGAAGAGAAGGGTAGCGAGGACCACAAAGAAACTTCCCCATTGCTTGTCCTGTAGATCAAGTCAATGCAACTGTAGGTCTTTCTTAAACTCCCATAATGCTACCCACCCTAAGAGAGATGGGAAGGGAAGAGAGCCAGAAGGGCCTTGAGCCAGCATGACTTTGCCCTTCACACCAGGCAGCATAGAGAGCACGTGGTACTATTCTGGACCTGCAGGCTAACACAGCAAAAAAGATTTCGCTCCCACCCCCCAAGTTCCAGTATAAATTGTAAATCCTTAAGTCCGTGACTGCTAGAGCAGATAGGACTGATGTGCTTCATTACAAGTCCAGGAGTTAAGACAGCGCTTGAGAAGCCTCTGAGGTCAAAAGTGATGGACCAACTGTACGGCCACGTTGTCTGTCCTGTGACTGTGTCAAATTTGAAAAAGAGGTAAGCAAAGGATTGCTGGCATAGACATATTTCTCGACTCTCTGTCTGGAAGCAGAAAGAGGGCAATTCCACTGATTCCTAGAGCTCGCAGGACTTCTGAATGGCTCTCGAGGCTCAGCAAAAGAAATTGTGTGACCCCCTTTTCCCTACAATAGAAACCCTGCCCTGCCCTACCCATTCACTAAATCGGGCCTGTCAAACTTCAGAGTAGTGAGAGGCCACGAGTGGCACCTGTGTGAGCCCCCAGGTCACACACTGCACAATCCCGCCAGGAATTGCTCCCCACTACACAGGCAGTGGCAATGACACACAGTCCCACCACCCCCTGCCACGCAGATGGGTAATGCAGCCAGCCCATCTCCCACCACACAGGCTCATCGGTGGTGTGTGGACACCCAAGCCCCTTCCCTGGCGCACGACAGCAAGAGAGGCAGCCATCAAAGCCCACAGGCTGCAGGTTGGCTGGTCTTGCCCTAAATAATTCATCTGTATCCCCTCCTGCACAAAGGAGAAAAAATACTAATGCATTCCCATGCTCATTCCCATGCTCTGCCCTGCCCATTGGATTACGCTGGGCAGTAACCTTTCTCTTACTCCTTTTCCCCCAGCCCCTCCTTCTTCTTACTGTCTTCTCATCTCAATGCTATGTTTCTCACGCCTAAGAGAACCTGCCTCCGGCGCCACGGACTTGCAATCCAAGGAGCACAATCTAAACCAGAGCTTCCTGATCACTGTTGGCACGGACACCACCTCTCAGCTCAGCGATTCCCAGAAGTTTAGGGACCTCTTGAGATCATCATGTTGACCACCAGCAAAGCAAGCTCCCCTTTCACAGGCCTGTCCTGCTTCTCTGCATTAAAACCTACTGTTGAAGCATCCGATTACCAGAGCTCTCTTGGTGACAACCTGCTCCCTTCTTTCGGGGCACGCTTATCTAGATACGCTCTCTCGCACACATACGCACGCAATCTGGAAAGCCTTTGGCTGACTGACAGCAGACACGCAGTGTCAAGAGGGCTGGTGTAATTAGCACAGTTTAAATGAGGAGCGTACCAAATTAATTTTCACAGGGCCCCCCGAATAAATGGCATGATGAGCAGCACGCACCGTGCGAGGCTTTTGTGCTTCCAAGCTAATTTGCCTGTATCTACCTCTCAATCAACAATGGCCGGTGTGCAGGGAACTTGTCTGCAAACAGACTGGGTGGTAAAGGAAGGCAATTAGCAGCTGCAAGTCTTGCAGCACTGAGCCTGCTGGATGATTGGCATCCTGGGCCATAGACCCTCTCGCTCTTCGAGGTCACCTCCATCTTGGGGAAGAAATGAGATGTAACACGTGCACCTGTTGCAGATGAACTGCAGGGTTGCCTCGGAAGATAGACGACTAAGTAAGTAGCCTGATGCAGCTGATTGGTAAAATAGTTATTGGATGACACTGTACGCTAGATCCTACAAGATCTGGTAGGCTTTCCCCAGCCACTCACCTGCTAGCAGGGCTGAGGCATGTCACTCCTGGGATGAGGGGATAACATACAGACCTGTGTGTATTTGGGTGTAAGAAAGTCCAGCACCCACTGATTCCCTCGCCAGGCCAGACATGGCGCAGACTGTGCTGCTGCACTGGGCCCAGGACTTTCAGCCCAATGCAGCTGCTCTGGGGGAGCCTAACACAGAGTTTTGCCATTCAAATGATGCCTTTAAAGCTGGATGCAAGCAGAGAGGCAGCTCCAAGCATGCAGGTTTCTGCAAGGCCAATGACAGTTTTATACTCTATATCCATCCAAGCAAAGCCCTCAAGCCAGGATGGCATTGCCCTACTTGCTCCAGACAGAGAATAAAGCCAGGTGTAAAAGTGAGGGAGGGGCGGGAAAGGCCAGTGCAGCAGATGGCAAACACCCCTGCCCTCAAGCAATCAATATCTAACCTGGTGTTTTAATTATTGCAATACTGTCAGCTCCATTAACAGTTACAACATTTAAAAAAAAATAACTGCTGGTTTGTATTTACTGGCCATCCAGAGCGTGAATCTCTAGGCTTCACACTTTCAAACTTCACTCTGAAACCATAAGGGCTAGAGCCTTTCAGAAAGGTTGACGTACCTATATCATCCCATGACTCCAGAAACTGGGGCTCAAGGGGAAAAAAAAAAAAAAAAGGTCAGGTCACATCCAATACCATTGGTGAAGTTGGCAACACTGAAATTAGCTTGGCAAATTTCGTAATATTCAGGACAATCATTTGGCTTTCCTGACCAAATGACTTAATAACCAAAGCAGAGAGAGTTCCTGAAGAACCTGCCCCTGCTTTTGCAGTGCATTCTGGGAGAGAAGGTACTTGGCGAACGTTTGCTAATTCTGTGCAATGCATCCAGGAGGGCCGGCAGTATTTGCTTAACAGCTCTTATCTCTAAAGACTATCGTGGGAGTTTCTGAATATCCCCATCCGAGTCCTCGGCCCCGTTGTGCTATGTTGATACAAACTCCCTGCCATGGGGAGTTTACCTTCTCGATGGCAATTTGATTATAGGAGACGGGAAGCAATGTTTACTCAGTGGCCTGAATACTGCACTATTTGAGTTACTATAAAACATTAAGGTTGAATGAAATATTTGTTCAGCTAGTCAGAGTCTGGCTCCCACGGAACCTAATTCTTCCAGAGTCTGTTGAGTATGAGCCTGGATCACACTTGTGAAAGAGCCACCTGGACACCATGTGAAGGACTGCTGAAGTACAAAAAGAAAATCCCCATAAATTGCATACCGTTAGTTATGACTTACCATCCCTCCTTGGAAAATGGTCAAACAACTGCAGCCCATACTAGAAAAAGACCCAATACTTAAAGAGATCTTCGCAGAACCACCCATCTCAGCCTTTAAACAAGCACCAAACCTTGCCAACCTCATCACCAGAAGCAAATTTTCTATGACCCAAACCACACTGAAAGGATCCAGACCATGCCAGGACATGAAGCGTAAAACCTGCCAACACATCTCCATCACCCCCACAATAACTACACCCCACAACAGAAATATCATCATTCCTGAATCTTACACCTACACCACCAGAAATGTAATACATCTCATCCAGTGCACTGAATGCCCTGATGGAGACTACACAGGAGAAAACAAACAACAACTGCGTACCGAATGAACACACACCATAAATCTATCAAAGACAAAAATGCCCAATTACCTGCGGCTGCACACTTCTCACAAGACAACCACTCTCTCTCCAGTCTCTCAGTTCCAATCCTCAAAGGGAATTTACAGAACACCTTTCGTAGACAAGCCTATGAACTTCACTTAATAAATCAACTGCATACAAAAAATAATGGGATAAATATAAACATTGGATTTAGGGCACATTATAACCTCCCTGCCATCTGATAACCCCAGGTAACCTCTCTACACTTTTCCGACCTACATTTTATCACTGGATAACATTCCTCTCTTTTGTGAAACCCCCCCTCCCCCACCCACCTGTCTCGCACCTATTAGCTCCCATCCCCTCTGATCTTCCCTGCCACATATTTGCATTTTCACAAATATGCATTTTAAATATTGGCTTAAGCTTCTGTTCTACTCAAGAGAGTATACAAACATCAGCAGACTCCCCCTACACCTGAAGAAGGGTGTGTGTGCCTGAAAGCTTGTAAAAGAACAATTTTTCCAACTGTTTAGTTGGTCTAATAAAAGATATAACATTTACCCAAAGAACCATGTCTACCTAGTTAATCATCAACACTGCCTACAACACTGAACTATTCCTTAAATGTCTCCATCCAAGTACTGGCCCCTAGCTTGGGGTCGTTTGTAGGATATCACCTGCCTAATGAAGCAAAACTATGCATTTGTGTCTCCCTAAGGCCTTATCTCAAAAAGAGTTGGGCCAAACATTGGCTTGATACTAATTAATTTAGAAACCAGTTAAAGGTCACTGTATAGGTGCGTGTGCTGTTTTCGGACGTCCCCAGTCAGCTGATAGGCACCATTATTCCATCCTTGTCCTCTTTCCTGCACAAGTAATGCTATTGTTAGGGAACTCAGATCTTGCAGCAGCAAGCTCCACATCAGGGAGAATGGTAGCAACATGAATAAAAAATGTGAAGCCTCCTAGGGTGATGAACACTTTTCAGACAAAATGCGCCATTGTTAAAAGCTTCCAGCCAGCCACTGCTAATTTATACATATACATACATACATAAATACATACAAACACATATATATATATATATATATATTTGCAGTTAAAAGCTTCCAACCTGTGACTGAATAT
>NW_017728992.1:199572488-199574006 GCF_001723915.1 Gavialis gangeticus
CTGGAAATATATTTTTTTTATATATATAATTTCTATTTTGAATAGAATAGAAATTCTGTTCTGCTCCTGAAACCGAAACAGCAGTTTGAAATAAGCTCAACAAGAAGCTTGGCTTAGCTCACACAGGCTGAAGCATTAATTACTTCAGCACTAAAGCTCCATCAATCTCACTTGCACTCAGAAGTCCTGAAAGACTCACGGCTGCAATGGGCACAGTCGAGCGGCATAGTGACAATGCTGGCCCAACCATTCATTTCTGCTGTACCCCAGAGCCTCAAGCAAGACTGTTTATCATCATCCACAGTGAAACTCCAGGCACAAGCAAGAGAGATCAGATGCATCTAAAGGGGCATTGCCAAAATGTCTTGGTCCAAAGGTTGGGGTTGGCACATTATTTTAAAGAGGAAAGCCTAAAAGGAAGGGAAACACTATTCCAATGAAAACCATCTCTTCTACTCAAATGTTGTACTGCAGAATATTAAATTTCCTAAATAATAGGCCATCTAAACATAGCATTGTGTTTCTGCTCATAACACAGAAGGGAAATTAATTGGAAACAGGTGGAACAAAGCAGCTGAATTTCCAGCTGATAAATACATTATCCATTTGGGAATCAAGAGCTTTCCATGGAAAACACAGCTCAAAGGCTTGTCTTCATAGGGAAATGGACTGACATTGTTACAATTAGAGCGTACCATTTATACCTCTCTAGTCTTCCATGTGCACACCCTTAATCAAATAACAGTGGCTTGGCATTTTAAAGCCATATGACTGTGAAGGTATAATTACATGAGTACAACAATGCCACCAAACTTCCCCAGAAAGGCAAAAATCTTAAGTGTGGCTAAGATGTTTATTGCTTGGGTCGTTACTTGCTTGTTGTTCTTTTACTGCCCATTAACTGAAATGCTGTTTCTTAATAACAAAGACTTATTACACTCTGGCTTTACTTTCCATACATCAAAAATTGTATGGGTGATGTTGTATAAGCATGTAAGGAGAGGAGCACTACTTGAGATTTTCTTTCCAGGTGAGTTTAATGGCCATGACAATGAGAGGATACATTTAATCTGAGCCTACAAGAGGGTATATCATACCAACAACCTATGTAAATCTACCCTCCTTTTCAACACACAAGTCAACAGTCATCTGTAATACCTTCTTACTCTTCCAAAGACCAGGCATCCAACTTACTTCAACAAACCAACCAACCAAAGAAGCTTCATACTGCTGAAGTCACTGTAGCAGGGCACCAGGGTGCCTGCTACTGAATAATGGCAGAAGGGGGCTCAGCTGTCACTCACCAGGACAGCACGTGAAAGTTGTTAAGGCAGCTGATTGGGTCAGCTGACCGCCAGGGGCAGGGCCTGGCCTTATATAAACAGCAAGGCTGAAGCCTGGCTAGTAGTTAGCATCTGGCAGCCTGAGAAGCAGGAGCTCTGGAGAGGGACAGAGCAAGGCAGTTACCATGAAGCAGCCTGAGAAGCAACAGCTCTGCTATAGAGCTGAGCAGAGTAG
>NW_017728992.1:199579006-199584562 GCF_001723915.1 Gavialis gangeticus
ACCTGGCAGCCGGAGAAGCAACAGCTCTGCTACAGAGCTGAGCAGAGCAGACCAGTGTTATTGCTTGAGTGTCTGCAGAATGGTCTGGGAAGGAGAGGCCTCTGACAGGGAGGCCTGAAGGAGAGCCAGGGCGGCATGGAGAGTTATAGCCGGTAGGCTCATTTTGGGTTACAGCTGGGCGGCTTGAGGTTATGTTAGAGCCGAGAGGCTTCGTGTGTTTGTTGTTTCAAGAAGTCATTGGAGCCCTGGAGGGGGAGGCTTTGATTTAGTTCATGGTGTAAATCACTGGAGGACTGGGTGAGGCTGTAGGGGTGCGAGGAGGCCTCACAAGAGATCCCCAGTAGTCTGGGGGGGGTTTCCTGGGTGCCCTGTTCGGGCACCGAGCAGTGCCCAGGAGGTACAGCTGGTTGGTGCCAGTGGGATACAGTGCCCTCACAGGAGCTCCCCAGTAGTCTGAGGGGTTCCTGGGTGTCCTGTTTGGGGCACAGAGCAGTACCTGGGTGGCACGGCTGTTTGGCACCGGTGTGGTGCGGTGTGTGTGTGGGGGTTGAGACCCCAGCCTGTGAGGGCGGTATTCGGCCCAGTAGGGCGAAGGACCCCAGAAGGGTCAGGGGGCCAGGCACGGCTGCGGGCCACCTGAGCCCCGAGCATAGTTGAGCGGGGTACAGAACCCAGAGAGGGCTATAGCATGGAGAGCGCGTGTATAGGCCCGCGTGTGGGTGAGTGTATGAGGCTGGAGCAGGGCAGGCACGCTGTTAGAAGTCCGAGGCAGGGCCAGAGCGTGCGGGTGAGAGCCTGAAGAGGGCGAGTACGCTAGCCAAACCCCGGAAGGGGCACGACCGGGCTTGTACAACAAGAGGGCGAGGGCTAGCGGACACAGGCCCCAGAGGAGGGCGAGGGCTAGCGGACACAGGCCCCAGAGGAGGGCGAGGGCTAGCGGACACAGGCCCCAGAGGACGGCGAGGAAGGGCATGGGTTGCGTGACAAGCCCAAGGTGCCAGGCAAGGCACAAGTGACCAGACAATGTCCGGGAGAGCTGTGAGGCTTGGGGCATGCTGGAGGGGAGGTAGGAGGCACGTGCACCCCATAAGGCTGGGGTGCACCAGGTCTCCCATAGAGATTAGGAGACCAAAGGCAGCCTCCCATATTAAATTATATAAGATCAAAGACGTGGCGGGCGAGAATAAGAGGGTGCTGAATCTCCTAACTGGCACGGCAGGGGGGCGCTAGCGGGATCGCGGCCGCTCCTAGGGCCCGCTCTGTGACAGTCACCAAGGAGTACCAAGAGACAGACACCAAATTCATTTTGCAGATAGGTTTTTACCTTAGAAGGCATCCTGAACCACCCCACCCATCCCCATTTTATATGGAGCAGAAGGAGGTATTACTGGGACTTCAAAATACAGTTTCAGATTCAGATTTTGCAGCCAGGGATCTTCTCTAACTGTGCTTCAGGTGAAATAGCCATACCTGGAAGATCAGTGACTACAAATGCCACACTCTCTGCGCAGTGGTTGAAAGACCCAGGGGTTTATGCTCCTGCATTTGATATTTTATTCTAAAAAGAAAGAGGAATATCTGGGAGTAAACATCGTTTTTTGCCAAGTCTCCCATGTCTCCGCACCTAAGCGGAGAGCAGCAAGGGCAGTTAGAAGAGCATGCATAGACTGCGTACAGCCAGGCAGCATACCCAATCTGGCTGGCAAGGGAGGTAAATCGGCTACCAAAAGCAGTCTAGCTGTTCACAGAAAACTTCCCCATGACCAGGCGGGTCCTGGAAACCAAGCTAGCTCTCATCCAGCCAGCCCAGATATCATTATACCCCCCAGCAGTGTGCAGTGTGGACACACTCTTTGTTAGTCAGGCTGAGAGGCATTTAGAGAAATGCTTCTAGTAGCTCCTGGGCATGCAAAGTAGTCATCAGAAAGTGTGCAAAGGGTTTCTGTTAAGAGTGAACTGTGCAGCTCAGTTCGCACATCTATCCGCTGAGGTCTAAACAGGTCAGAACTCGGTAGAGGAAGTTCGAGAGTACTCCAGGGACCCAAAGACTGAGCAATGAAGGAGTAACACATATATGCTACAGGACCTGTCTCCCCACCCAGTTTGTGCCACTCTGAAACAAACACCCGGTCGCCCTCGATGGCTGGGAGACAGTTGACAATTTCTTGACTTCCGGACATGAACTACAGCTGGCTACAGGCATCTTCAGCTATGTTTGCTGAGATGTCCAGACAGACACGTGGGAGGAAAGCAGGCAACCTGTCCTGGACTGTCAAGGGCAGTCCCAACCTTCAGGGCAGTCCCTCAGGGTGCCCACATTTTGGAGCAGATGGGAGAGGGAGATTAGTGCTGTATCGAAGCCGGTGCAGCAACATGCTGTCTGGCAGAGAAGCAGCAGAATGGCCTTCTGGGTCTGTAGCTAGGTACAGCCATCCTGAAGCCTGCTAATTACTTCTGGAGTGCATTGCAGGGTGCTAAGATGCAGCAGAGCTCATTAGCTTGTCCATAGCACTGCCCTGTGGCTTTTGCACTGACTAGAAGAAGTGACGTGACCTACTTCCACTTCCAGAGGTCTGCTGAGCATACAGAACTGTAACCCTGGATTTTTTTCCCCCTAAAATTTGTTCACTGGAGGATGGAGCAGGTGCCCCACATGGCGCACCTGCATGGGTGATACCCTGCTGCAGAAAGGGAGATGCTATCTCCGCAGTCAGGAAGAAGGGCAGCACGTGAACAGGCCATGAGCAGCGTAGAGTGGAACGTGTGTATCTGTGCATGCCAAGTAAAACATGAAACAGCAACAAAAGGGGGAAGTCTGCCTGGGGAAAAAAAATACCAATTGTGTTACCACATAATAACACCTTGCATTTTTATGAGGCTTTAAAAAAATGCTAGCTGCAGTACTAAAGGATATTTTTGAAGAAATTAGATGGCAGTCTCTCAGCAGTGTGACGCTGGGTAATACTTTTTAAAAATAGTCCCGAAAAGATTGAGCTCTGGCCTGGGCAGAGGAAAAAGCTGATATGCAAAAGAAAAAAAGAGTGGGGGGAGGGTATATTAGAGTTGCACATAATATGGCCTCAGTGCCCTCTAACCCTTTATACCAACCCCTAATGACTTAGAGCAAATGAGGGGCACCCACCTGCAGCTGAAATGCTGAGGAATCAGGAACCTGCTGTGCTGGAGACGATGTTCATGAAATCAGATGCAAAAGCAAAAAATATATTTTTAAGAAGATATATAAAAATACTCCTGAAGGGGCCCAGCTGCTTTCCTAAATAACTGAGCAATTTCAAAAGACCTGGGCCTGCTTTGGATACGGCATCTGATTTATTCAGCCCCTTGGGCATATGACCCCGCTCGGAAGTGCAACTCTGAGGTGCAAGTCTCATAAGACGGGAAATTCCTATAACTTGCCATTATTTCCTGCTTTGAGACAACCCAGAAATATCACGAGGGAAAACAAATTCTTTTGCAAAAATGTTTGTATTCTTGTTCCTGGAAATGCAGCCGGCCAAATACACAAAAGAAAAAAATAATTGGGGGAAAATCAGAAGTGGCATTTCAAATGTCCAACATGATACAGCTAGTGCAGAGAGCAACCGCCTGCTTATTCAGTGGGGAGAGGCATCGGCACCACTGGTGGCCAATTCATTTCTGGCTGCAATGCAAGAGGCTAACAATGATCTACAAAGCCCGCTCTAGCCTGAAAACTGGCTGAGGGCTGCCTCTCCTCCTGGGAAAGAGCGCGACACACAAAATGATTTTTTTTTTTTTGGCCCCCACAGAACAGTCAAAGCAGTTTCAAGAGGCCCCAAACTAGCCTCGAATTCAATCCCACTCTGCCAACAGCAGCAACCGAAAAAACTGAGGGGAGATATTTCTAAAATTTCTGTCTCAAATGTTCCTTTTCAGTGTTTGCCAGTTAAAACACTTCGGCTTTTTTTACTTGGAAATGGTCATTCACATTTCAGAAGTGACCTCTATTGGGAGAAAAAGAAAAACAACTTGAAAAGGAAACAAGTTTCATTTTACAGGTGTCTTCTTACAGGTATAAAAAATGTATTTCCTTCGACCTGAAATGATTCATATGAAGCTGAATGAAACATTGTGCCGACCTGGAATGCAGCTTTGTTTTGCTTGCTTGTGCCGACAAAAGTCTGCCTGAAAACCCAGATTCCCCCCGGGTGTAGTCCCCAGGTCTAAACACTTCCCAGGTGAAAGAGCCAGGTGACAAAGCTGCAATGCAAGGGAGCGGTGGGTCCTCATCCTCCTCAACGCTTTTGGGGCTTATCCTTAATGCTAAGAAGAAGGCACGTTACCAAAGCAAACAGCAGCGGTTCTTACAGGGTACTCGTGCACTGAATTAGGAGCATGCCTAGGCATTTAGATGTTGGCTTTCCATATATTGACCTTCACATCTTAATAAACTCTCAGGAGACTAGACTCTACCACCTTTACATAACAGAGTCAGATATGATTTCGAAATGAGGACGGACGAGAGAAGCACTCCCAATGTTTTCCCCTTGATTTGGGACAAGGTCCTTGGCTTTATTCTGTGCAACAGGGAAGTCATTTTCAGGCTGCCATGCTGACTGACATTCCCAAAAGCAGCCTTTTTGCCCCTCGGACCTGCTGCTTCTTGCATACCTCAGACAAGCTTAGAGACTCCTCAGTTTCTAAGCACTGGGTTCATTTGATTCCAGTCCTGAAGAAAAGGGCTGGTTGAATGGTGATTTTTCTCCATGTTAGTTTGACCAAATGCAAGCCCTAAATTTTTGGCTCAAATTCGCAGAGGAGAATCTCAGTGTGATCTGGAGAACTGAATACTGCCTGGCTGCCCCACATTGACCCAGCTGTAAAGGGTTCCCAATCACTTGGGCTGGGACAGCGGCATCACTCAGGGGGAGGAGGGGGTGCAAGCAAGGCACCAGCCTCTGGCACTGATTAAGACAGGGCAGACCATAGGGATCCCACTCTCCCACCATGGCAGCATCCTGTTTTGGGAGCTTATGCTCAGGCAGCACCAGCAGCCCTATTGCCAGGACAACTGCAGCAGACCCTGTGTGACAAGGTAAGTGCGACAAGGTAAGCGCCTGCTTCTGCACTGCACCCCCCTCCCTCCCTCCTACTACCACCAGAGCCACCCAGGGCACCAACATTTTAAGTTGGTTGGGGAGTCAGAGGTAGCTGGATATGATGCCAGGCACAGCTGGCTTGTGTCTTTAGCTGAAGAAACCACCATGCCTTCACCACATGAACCCCAAAGGCCAAGGAGGCTCAGGAAAAACCTTTGCCTTTTTTCTTTTTCTTTTTTTTACTCCCTTAAGCCATTACCGAAATCTCTGCTTTGAGATAAGGACACTGTGTATGTTAGACATGAAAGAGATGGGAGTAGCCAACTGGAAGGACTTTTAGATCTCAACATTTTCCCAGCCCTCCTTTACTGTCAGGAGGGCCTTAGAAGAAAATGGTTTGGGGGCTATAAATCAAAGCAGCAACAAGCTAAGCTACATTCCTCTAGCCACTTGCAGGCGTTTTCTCCCTCCTTCCCCC
>NW_017728992.1:199584795-199585084 GCF_001723915.1 Gavialis gangeticus
CCCCCCCCCCCCCCCCCCCCCAGAACAATTAAAGATCAATCACTCACTTCCTAGGTGGAAATAGAAGATGCACCATTTGTTTTTAAACAAGCGGCCAAAAGCTTGTACAGGCAAGCCTCTAGCAATAGCTAAACATAAGACCATTTTTGGAGATAGTGTAAACCTGCTCATTTTCTACTAGGAATTTGCCTGTTCTACATCAGGTAACATACACTACACCGGGGAACATAGTCCTGCTGGGCTAAAACACCGGGCTGCCTTCCAGCATTATCCAATGTACTATCTTATA
>NW_017728992.1:199590084-199613865 GCF_001723915.1 Gavialis gangeticus
TGCATTGGAAATCCAGATGTGCTGTAACGATGTTGATGGGCAACACTGACACCTGCCCTTTGCAGGGATACTCCATTGCATGTTAACACTGGAACATAGCCTCATCTTCTCAGGCGCTAAGGAACTAAGCCATAGCCTGAGTGCTGGTGAAGCAGTGCTCTTGGGATAGACACATATAGCTGGCCCAAACCCAGTTCTGGGCACTGCACTTCAGGAAAGATGTGGAGAGGCTCGATAGAGTCCAAATGAGGGCCGTGTGCCTGGTTAGAGGCCTCAAGACCAGGTCATATGAGGAGAGGCTGAGGGACTTGGGACTGTTTAGCCTGGAGAAAAGAAGACTCAGAGGGGAATTGGTGGCAGCCTATATCAGGGCCATACATCAGGGCCTGGAGGAGCAGCTATTCACGGAGGTCCCCCAGGGGACTAGAAATAATGCGCATAAGCTGATTGAAGATCACTTCAGGCGAGACATAAGAAAAAACTTCTTTACAAGTCAAGTACCGAGGGTTTGGAGCAAGCTCCCCGCAGCGGTGGTACAGTGACCCACCCTGGCGAGCTTCCAAAAGTGTCTTGATGCCCATCGTGTTGAGATCAGCTGATCCCAGCAGTCTGTCCTGACCAAGTGCAGGGGGCTGGACCCAATGATCTGTAAGGTCCCTTCCAGCCCCTAAAAACTGCAAAACTAAGACTACAACTAGGTGAGCAGAACAATGTTTTTAAAGGTCTTATGTTCACATGGTGGCAACACAGTTGATCTTCCCACGGTCCGCAACATAACCCTGCAGACAAGGAAGTTTATTCAGGACTTCACCTCCGTAGCTGCAGATGACTCACGTTGGCCAGTACAGCCACCAGCCCCTGCTCCAATCATGTCATGCTATAGCCTCGTGCTATACCTCACTGCTGTGTGCCATAATGTCATGTGCTTAGGTAGACAGGATGGGAAGGGGTCTTCTGAGCCATCAAGTGCGGTCCCTTGCTGCCACTGCCAACATGGGTACATAATCCCATTCAGCCGCCTTTCAAGCCCCATACAGAAGCCAATTAAATGTTCTGCTCCTACCTCTCCCATTGGACATCTATTCCAGCATCTCACCCCTCTACTAGATCACAATCTAATTTCATGCATGTATTTATTCATGGCCTCTTCAGAGCCATGTGTTCTTGTGCCAACAGTGTCCTTTAGCTTGAGTGGCTCTTCTCTCTCCCTGGTGCTCCCCACTTGATGTATTTATAGCAAGCCATCTGATTTCCTCTCAACCTTCATTTTGACCAGACTGTAGCAGCCAACCTTTTCTCCATTCCCTTCGTTACGCTAATCATCTTTATCTATACCTGTCCCAGCTTGGATTTATTTTTCTTGCACGTGTGTGACAAAAATGGTGGCCGACTACAAAGCAATTTGAAGTGATGGCATGGATAAAGCAATCCAGTTGGGTCAAAATTAACTTAGGAGAAAAAAAAATTTTCCTCCCCAAGCTTCTGAGAGAAGTCAGCTACAGACCCAAAGAACTGGATTTGATTACTAAGAGAGATCTGTAATAGTATTAAAAATAAATAATGGTGTCATAATGGGAGACTTCCCTAATAAAGATTTGGAAACAACAAGAAGACCCAGATGTTTCAGCAGGTAGTAGCTGGTGGATTTCTTGCTGGCTACGAACCACGCAGAATTAACTGCATCTAAAAGCAGCTTCGTGAGTCTGGTGTTATAGAATCATCGAAATGAGGGTGGAAGGGAGCTCAGGAAGTCATTTAGTCCAACCCCCTGCTCAAACCAGGACCATCCAACTATATCATTGCAGAGAAGGCTTTGTCTAGCAGGGTCTTAAAAATCTCCAAGGATGCAGCTTCCAGCACCTCCCTGGGTAACCTGTTCCAGTGCTTCACCAGCCTCCTGGTGAGAGAGGTTTTTTTTCCCTAATATCGAACCTAAACCTCCCTTGCTGCAACTTGACCTCAATGGCACAGACACAGCCACAATTCCCTGCTGGTTGTCTCTAAAATTGTCCTTGAGGTAAGTTTTACTGGCCTCTCTTTAAACTACTTTTCAAAGATGTATTCATCTCAGAGGCATCTTCACAGGACTTATACAAGCAAAGCTGGAAAGATATCACAGGTGGATATTGAATAGTTGTCTTGCTGCTTAGGTAGCCACTCAGCTTGAGAGAGGCAATATTGATGACAGCCAGGCAGAAAAATGTTTTGCACCATGCTTGGCACATTTTCAAGGCTGTAAAACATTTCCCTAGCCTGTATCAGGATAAAGAATCAAGCCAAAAGTGGTATTTCTGTGAAAATGTCAAAAGAAGACATTCTGATGATTGCAAAACTTAACCATTTTTTTCCCCCGACCAAGAGTTTTGTCAGAATTGACTCTTTCATGGGACCAGTTTCAAATTTCAACTAACTGGTATTTCTCAGAAAAGAAAATCTATTGAACCACCCCCCCAGAAACTCCAATATTAATGGAACATACATTTCATACCAATAGCTTGTCTTTCCTTTGCAATATAATATCCTCTGGCTCATGCATGCAGAAGGGGAGATTTGGATTCAGCAAGAGAGATGCATAAATGTTCTTTACTCAGAAGGCCCAGCTCTGAGCCAGTTTGCAACTGATGTTTAAACCAAAAAAATAAAATAAAATCTAGGCCCCCAGCTTAGCACTGTAGCTCTACCATCTTTGTCTGAGATTGAAGGATGACTTCCAGATCCCATTCACCCTGCTTGTTTCTACCCAAAGAACCATACAAAAGTTCCAACCGACTCAAAAACAGGACCAATTTTTAGTCCAAAAGGGCGGTCTGTAGTTACACGGCTCTCCAGCCAGTGTCACTGCAGAGTTATTTGCAAGACTATTAAGACTATATAGTTAGACAGGCCAACAATTAAGTGCGGCTGGGTTTAGAAAAATGAACAACACCTTCAAAAGCTGTATTTTTAAACATTTAATGTTGCAGTAGTATACACCACATGGTCTCTACTTCTCTAAAGGAAGGGAGAGAGGCAGCTGGAGGGAGACAGCTAGAAAATGAAGGGTATCTCCTGGAAGGACCAGGGACATAATCCTGGGATCCTTCACAGGCATCAGAAGAGGGTCCTAGTACCAAGTTGTCTCAAACATGGAAGAACTAATAGGATCATTCAGACCAAGTCCTTGCAGGATTTCAGGTGTGAGCAAGTAAGCTTTCAAGAGAGGTCCTGATCATGGGAGAAGGGAGATACAGGGCAGGAAATCTGGGCAGAGACCTCCCTCGAACAAAACTTTCTGTTCACACATAATGCAAACAAGTCTATTTTCAGTTCACTAACAAAGCTTGAGTAGAGGATTCAGCCCTTGATTTCTCACATCTGGCTTCAAGAGCACGAGCCTGCCCAAATGGAGCTTCTGTTGGTATCCTGCAGACCTCCGAGGTACATGGTGGAAGGACATATTTAATGCTGAATACACCAGTCTCTTCAAGTCTGCAAAGAACTAGTTCTGTAGCAGAAGGATGAGCAGACTTGGCTCCCTAGCTGCTGCTACTCAGTTGCTTACTACATGGAAAGATCTTTTTTTCCTTCATTCTACTTCTCACAAACAAAGTGCCTATTATAATCCAAGGTATAATGTATGCTAGAAAATACAGTATACAGTTTATAGTCACAACAGGAAGCACCTGAGATGACATCTGGCAAGAGATGTCACAAGAGATTCTAAACCCCGCTGCAGCGGTCCGTGCAAAACAGTAGATCTCTGTCATTACTTGAGGGCAGGCCCCAAGGAGAAGGACTAGATCTTGTCAAGACAAGGGCTGTGTCCTTGGGGTCGCAGAACCCGAGTAGCTTTTAAGAACTCATGTCCCTGCACTGGAATTGGATCAGTCTTGTGTGTGTTCACCAGAACAGCCAGAGCAAAAAAGTGCCACAGTACAGTTTGCAACTTTGAGGCTCGGTTAAAAGAGGTTCCTCTTATTAGCCACTTTTTCAAGTAGTGATAGAGTGATTTATTGCACTCTGAGGTCTGCAGCTGGCACCAAGAAGACTTTGATGAAGACTCAGGGTTATCAGGGGGACTTTCTTGAACCCTAGTCTGTAGGTGAGGACCCTGAGCTTTCATGTAGATGAGGACCCTGCCCAAGTCCAAGATGGGACTTGGGCAGGGTAGGGAAGGGAGGGTAGGGAATGATTGCAGGCAGACCTGGACAGGTTAGAAAAGTGGGCAGTACACAATAGGATGCAGTACAACCAGGACAAGTGCAGAGTGTTGCACCTAGGGTGTAAAAATATCCAGCAAACCCCCTGGCTGGACCCTGCCCAAGTAGGCGAGGACCCTGCCCAAGTCCAAGATGGGATGCCATCCCCACCTTTCTCTTTGGAAACAGGAAAGAATAACTCCCTTTTCCCTCAGGGTGGGCACCTTTCCTGTTGCACCTCACCTTTGGGACACTGGTTTCAAGTGAGGAGTTTGCCAGTGACTTTACTGGGGTCCAGTTTCCTATGTTTTGAGGAAATGCTGGGACACTGTTACACTACTGCTTCCCACTGCAGTAACTGCTGACCTACTATGATCAGCACTGGAACAGGCACCCACCTGCTACATCCCTCCGTGACAATGGGACATCACTATATCACTACATCAAGAAGTGGAGGTGGAAATCGCTAACTGTTTCTGGCAACATTAAGCTGAAGTTGACAGCAAAGGAATCAGTAAGTGGCCTAGATGCTATACTGGGTGGAGGCAGAGAGGCATCAATAGGAGAAAGGCAGCTCTCTGACCCCTTCTGCAAATGCACAGACTGTGCCGCTGGATTTTAAAGGCCTTCCCAACAGCTACAGTGACTCCAACCTTCCCTGATTCTTTGCATATAATTGGAGGAGCAGGTGAGAGAAGTTAAGACCACTGGCAGAAATTAAGTGACTGGCAGGCTGCAATTAGATACCACGCATTTAAGTGCTTGGAAATATGCCTCCAGTTTTTTGTGGCTGAAAAAAAAGATTCCCCCCCTCCCCCTGAAAATTCAGGCACTTACAGCATAGAAAACAGAAATGAAGACTAGAAATATAGAGAAAAGGAAGTGAGGCTATAGACAAAGGTGGAGGGAAGCACACATTAGCTATTACAGTGCAAGATCTGCATGCTCCTGAAGCAGTAAAGTTTACTTGGTTGCCGTGCCTAGCTAAAGTTGCAACAAGTTTTAACACTTGCATTGCTACAGAATCACACAGGGGCAACAGTTATTGATATAAGCTGGCCCAAGGCATCATACGATATGGACAGAACTGCTGGGTCTGTCAACACCAGTGTTTCTCAACCTTTTCTGGCTGCAGGCCCCCTCCATAACTTTTCCGAATTTGGAAGCACCCCATTTCAAGACCTAATTTGTGCCTGCCAGTGGTTACTTTCTCACACCCATAGCAGCCTAAGAAGGACCTCATGGGGTAGTAGGGTGGGCAGCAGTGAGAAGGGCATCCCTGAGAGTAAGGCAGGAGGTGGTGCATGGCACTGGTAGGGGCTGTGCAGTGAAGCATATTGGGCAGCTTTAGGCAGCTCATAAGATCCCTGAAGGGGACAGAAGGGGTGCCGGTGGCCACTGAAGCCCAGAGGCTGGTGCCATGTGGGGGCAGCAGAGGCACTTAGATGTAGATTACAAGGCGCAGAATTTAGTTGTTGTAAAAACCATAATGTGTGCTGGGTCCTTTTACTGAAACTTCTGCAGCTACTTCTCCCTGGATCTCTACGGCCAAAAGAGCCCTCCTGCACTACGGCACCAGCAGAGGGTCATGCAGCAGGCCATGTTCGTTCCCTTTAGGTGGTAGAAGCCAAGTTGCAATGGACACAAGTGCAAATCTGCCCACTGGCATGGCTGTTTGAGCATGCGTGGCGCTCGGGTCAGGTCCCAAAGGACTGGAAAAGGGCCAATGTGGTCCCTATTTTTAAGAAGGGGAAGAAGGAGGATCTGAGCAAGTTGTAGGCCTGTCAGTCTCACCTCCGTCCTTAGAAAGGTCTTTGAAAAGATGAAGGATCATATCTGTGGGAGTCCAGTAGGAAAAATAATGCAGCAGGGCAACCAGCATGGATTCATAGCAGGTAGATCAGGCCTGACTAATCTGGTCACAAAATGCTTATGTGACGGGCTGGCTGGCAGTGACCTGGCCCAGGGGTTTTGAAAGGGCAAAAGATGATTGGAGGACTTGGGATTCCCTTTCTGCACCAATCAGGCCCCAGAGACTCACCCCCCCCCCATGTCCCCTGATTGGCCCCTTGGGTCACCTGGAGAGGGATAAAAAGGGCAGCGTGGGCTGACTCAGGAGAGACCAGCGAGGGACAACAAGGAAGGAGCTTCACAGAGCTGGCAAGAGCTGAGCCAGCGGGGTAAGAGCAGTGCGCCAGAAGAGCCTGAAAGAGCAGGACCTGCCAGCAGCAGTGGGACCCTCAGCAGTGCGACGTGCGGCCGGCAGGAGAGGCTCCCTGCTGGGCTCCAGGATCTCCTGGGAGAGGCTGCAGCCAGCAGGAGAGGCTTCCCCCGCCCGCTCCAGCAAGGATCCGAGCAGCAACCTGAGGGGTTCCCAGCTCTGCTTCCAGCTCCTCCAATCAGAGGCTAGGCAGCTCAACATGAGGCCAGGGCTCCAGAAAGGTCAAGACCCCTAGCAGGCTGGAGCAGTGCTGCTAGTGGTGGCTGTGTGGCAGCTTTCCTGCCTGCCATGAGGGTAATCTGAGTTTAAGTCTCAGCTGAGGTGACTTGGGGTGAGTGAGCTAACAAGAAGCAAGTCTTCTTGCAGTGGAAAGGGGCCATTGTGTTTTTTGTCCCTCTCCAGGTACCAAGGCCCAATATTTCCTTGTCATTTGACATTTTTCATTTTTGTGCCTTTTTATATTTCACCAACCCATATTGTTTGTTCTGCTGTTTGTGTTTTATATTTTGTTAACCCTATTTTTTTGTCAAGGATTGTAAGCGTCTAACCTTTGTTGAATCCTGCCCCCTTGGGTCATTGTAGTGTCCACGTCATGCCTATGTTCCCAGTATTAAAAGGTATATGGTTAAGTCCCCATTGGTGGTCTGGCTCTGCTCTGTAGGGGGAGGAGACTCCCTACACCTCCCACAGTGCTTGTGCACCTGCTTTGATCCCTTCAATTGGAGGGGGGGTACCTCTTGGAGTACCGCCTGGGTTACACTTAGATGCAGGAGAAGAGGTGAATGTTGTTTTCTTGGACTTTAGCAAGGCCTTTGATACAGTATCTCATCCCATTCCCATAAATAATTAAGAGGCTGTGACATAGATGTTTACACAGTCCGGTGGGTGGCAAACTGGCTTAGTGGTCACAGTCGGAGAGTGGTAGTAGACGGGTCAGTATTGACCTGGAAGGATGTGGGTAGTGCGGTCCCACAGGGTTCATTCCTTGGCCCTGTACTCTTCAATATCTTCATCAGTGACTTGCATGTGGGTGTGAAGTGTATTCTCTCCAAGTTTGCGGATGATACTAAATTGTGGGGTGAAGTGCACACTCTGGAGGGTAGGGAGCGATTGAAGGCAGACCTGGACAGGTTAGAAAAGTGGGCAGTACACAATAGGATGCAGTACAACAAGGACAAGTGCAGAGTGCTGCACCTAGGGCACAAAAATATCCAGCACACTTACCAGCTGGGAAGTGACCCTTTCAGCAGCACAGCAGTGGAAAGGGATCTTGAAGTCATAGTGGACTCCAAGATGAACATGAGTTGTCATTGTGATGAAATCATCAGCAAAGCTAACCGCACTTTGTCATGCATCTGCTGATGCATGATAAATAGATCCAAGGAGGTGACACTTCCCCTCTATGCGGCGTTGGTCAGACTGCAGTTGGAGTACTGCATCCAGTTTTGGGTGCTGCACTTCAAGAAGGATGTTGATAGGCTCGAGAGGGTCCAGGGGAGGGCCACTCATATGGTTAGGGGATTACAGGACAAGTCCTATGAGGAAAGACTGAGGGACCTGGACCTCTTCAGCCTCCACAAGAGAAGGCTGAGAGGTGATCTTTGTGGCCACCTACAAATTCATTAGGGGGACGCAGCAAGGGATCAGAGATGCTCTGTTTGCCTCTTGGGGTAACAAGGAGCAATGGTCACAAACTGACAGAGAGCAGATTTAGGCTAGATATCAGGAAAACCTTCTTCATGGTAAGGGTGGCCAAAATTTGGAATGGGCTTCCAAGGGAGGTGGTGCTTTCCCCTACCCTGGGGGTCTTCAAGAGAAGGCTGGATGGGCATCTGGCTGGGGTCATTTGATCCCAGTTCTCTTTCCTGCCCAGGCAGGGGGTCAGACTCGATGATCTGTTGAGGTCCCTTCCAACGCTAGCATCTGTGAATTTGTCTGTGACCCACTCCTTCCCACTGTCTGCCACCTCCTTGCCCCAGTCTCTACAAAAGCAGGTGAATGTGTCTGCTGCCTCCAGGGCAGCATCTCCAGAAAGTTGCATGGCAGCAACCACAGCCACCTGCTGTCTATCCCCGCTACTCCAAAAGTATGGGGGAGCAGGGGAACGCGTGGAGCTGAACAGTGTGATTGCAAGGCTTGTGGGCCCCATGTCCACCCACCTGCCCATGTGCAGCAGAGCTCACCACTCAAAGCATCAGGCAGTTCAATGCAGGGGCTGCCTCGGGGCAGGAGATAGGAATGGGAGTCCCCAGAGGACCAGCCATGGGTGCTGTCTCTCCGCAGGATGCTGGCACAGGCACGAGGTGCCTGGCAGGCAGAGGAATGAGCGCATGGCTCCTCACACAGAGGCCAGGCATCGTGGCATTATTACAAGGATTTCTCAGTGCCCCAAACCAAAGCAATCAATAAAAGCAAACTGGCTCATTGCAATGGGAACAAGGTCCATCAGCTCCACAAAGATTGTCAGCAAACAAATCCCCACCCACCGGGACTCCACTGGAACAACCACCATTCTCACACGTTGCCTTGTCCCCTACAGACATGTGGGCTGAAATAGGATGCATTTAGTCAACATCTCCCAGCCTGGCACCAGTGCCCAAAAAGCTTTCCCAGTTCTTTCTCCTCCTCTCTCCCTCCCTCTGCTAGTCTCCTTTTCCCTTCTCTCATATGTTTTCTCCACTTGCTGTCTGAGACAGAGGGGCTGCCTTCCACACAGAATGGACCTCATTGTTCACTGCCCCAGGCACCAACATCAATAAACCACTTTGCCCCAGCCCCCAGTTTAAGCGAGGCTCTGAGTGACAACAACGAAAAAGTACCAACCCTTGAAACAAAGGAGAAACTACCCTTTACCAGCCAGCACAGCTGCCACTCACACATGGGTTTGCACTGGCACTTTCCAAAGGCTTGTCTATTTACATGGAAAGCAGATACGGCAAGAACTTGCTGGTACCTAGCAAACAGGGCCCCAGATGAATTCCTGAAGTCTCTATGGGATGCTTTAGCTTTCGTTTGCAATGAGCTTGCTCACTCTTCCAGCAGCTTAGCAGAAACTTGATCTTGTAACAGGATTTTCCAGAAATGCGTGCACACCCAAAGAATGAGATACATGCTGATGGTAAGAGTGGAAGCCAGAAAGCACTTCCAAAAGTTTGGGCCATAAAAAAGTTCATTGATTTCCCTGCTGACACACTCACAAGAAAGATATCCCTTAGGACCAAGTGATGTGATAAGCCACTGTAAATGAACACAAGATTTGACAAAGCTGGGGCTTGTATTGTGGACTTCTTCCACTAGTGGTCCTCTATGTAAGTGTCCACACCATAGGAACCAGGTCATACAACCCATGAGATTACCATCAATTCAACACCATCATTAATGACTTAGTTCGGATATGAACCAGCAACCTAAGAACAAAGTATTTCATTTGTGATGTTAAAAGTTGCTTGGATTTGGTGTTGCTCAGACATTTCACTGTGTGCAAGGTGCAAGGCCTCAAATGCAGTTCATATTATTCCCTGGTATTTCCACTACTCTTGTTCCTAAATGGCCCTGTGCCATTTGGAAGTGCCTGGCATTGCTAATTCTCTTGAACCCTGGAAGGCTAATGTATTATATTGGTGCGTTACACCTGTATTTAAAAAAAAAAAGAGAGATGTGATACAAATTCCATAAACCAGAATACTTTCATCCCACCTGGAGTATAATTACTTCTGAAAGACGCATGGGCAAAAATATACAAGTATAAGCAACGTTGCTTTAGAATTTGCCTACCTTCACTTCAGGGTATCCCATTTCTGAAGTCACCATCCAATGCAAGAGCCACCTCCTTGGACAGCTACTGCACAATAGCAGCCCATTGGTTCATCCTTGAAACTTGAAGCGTCATTTACAGCAATTGGTTAAAACAATTGTTTTTACATCAGGATGTATGTCCATCTAACCAGAGCCACAGGGCTCTCATTACTGCCTTAATTGAAGAGGCAGTGGCACTAATATTACATCTGCCCCCTGCACCTGCCCCAGGGTACAAGTACTCCCTGGGTTCTCTCCCCAAAATTTACAGTCACAAGGAGGAATCAGAATCTCATTCACGCCTTCACACGAAACATGGCAGCTGCTCCAAACTGTTACTGCTGTTTCGGAGACAAAACACTGAGTGTGACCCTACCACCAACCTATTTTTTTTAGGGACACATTTGGGTCAAATCACTCTCTTAAGGAGTTATTATGAGGTATTCAACGACCAGCATCGACCAGAATGGCTAGTGACAGACATTACACATGACCCAGTTTAAGTGTTCAGAAAGTGGTTTAAACCTGTAATAGAACATAAGTTCAGTGCACATAAACCAGTTTCAAAATGGCTGAAACTGGTTTAAGATAAACCTGGCTGAATGCAGCATCAGACTTAACTGATTTGGGTCAAACCAGCTTATGCAATGTCTGATCCAGACCCTTTGCTGGTTTAAGATAAACCAGGCTCCCCATAAAAACCCGGCATGCTCTCTGGGGTAGGCCCTCTGCTCCAAAA
The DNA here is from genome assembly GCF_001723915.1 of Gavialis gangeticus. Taxonomy (NCBI): domain Eukaryota; kingdom Metazoa; phylum Chordata; order Crocodylia; family Gavialidae; genus Gavialis; species Gavialis gangeticus. The sequence goes on from NW_017728992.1 coordinate 199,601,018, forward strand.
AGCAGAGCTGGCCCCACTTCCCTGCTCCCTAGCCAGAGCTCCGGCAGAGACTGCAGGTACAGCAGGGTCTGCCTGGCTCCCCCCTGCCCCAACCCGCTTTGCTGCTCACTGCTTATGCAAGCCACGCCCCCCCCTCCCATTTACCACAGCATGGACCCCAGCCCCCCAGACCCTAGGCATATGGTATGCTAGCTAATGCTGAGAGGTGTCTGTGCATGCGTCTCCAGTTTCACTGGGATGGGCAGACAGAACAGTGTCTGGCTTAGGGCTTTTTGGAGCTAAATCAACAGGTCAGAGAGGTTATTGTTTTGCTGATGGAGTGATAAACACTTATCTTGCCCCTCCTGGCTTGCTTGCTTGTCAGTTTGCTGCACAGAGTAGGATGAAGCAGGGCAGGAGATTGAAAAGCTCTGTATCATCAGCAGATGCATACACTGAACACACCCCCCTTGCCTCAGAGTGCTAGCCCAGTGCTGGGGGCTGGCAACACTCCCACCCCTTAAGCAGTGAGCGGGGAAAAGCCTGGTACGGTGCAGGCAGACCTCCCTAATCAGAGGTCCTGCCAGGGGCTGGCCATGCCCCCTGCAGCTCAGAACTATTCAAGGGAAGGGAGGGCTGCTCTAGCGCCCCCTGGTTTCTAGCCTGAGCCACTGCAGGCACGTGCCTGAATTTCCTCAGTCCAGAGAGAATGTCTGTCCAGTTACAAACTGGTTTAGCCTAGCCAGGTTAGACTAACCTGCAAAGTTTGAATTAATTCAGGCTCAGGATTTTTGAATGTCTGTTCCTAGCTAATAAGGGCAAAATGAGCTTTGGCCCACTGTATTCACATGCTTGCCTTTTATTTCCTTACAGTGTAGGAGGGTCACTCTTGCCGCTATGACCTTAGAGGTGAAGATATAAATTACAGTGTCCTCACAGGAGCAGAACAGGACTTCCTCCTAATTAGCAGTTGTTGGCCTAGTTCCTCCTGCATTACTGTCTTGTGGCCCTGCCACGGCCTGCTTGGGTCAAATGGAGAGATCCGCTCTTGGCTCCCCGCAAGGGCAGCACTAGCTTCCCTCACTATCTTGATTCTTAAAATCTGCACTTACCACCTACACATCACCACTTATGACCTTAATATGCAACACATGCCACACAATATCTTGCTTGGAGAACTCAAGAAACCTTCCTAGTGGAGCATGAGTGACAGCTCATCAGAATCAAATACCTGAGAGAAACAGTTGCACACTCTCTTTTCATGGGAGGCATTAGCTAAGCATCAGTGCTTTCCCTGGCCTCTAACTGATTAGGGGCTCAATACCTTGGCAGTTTTCCAAGCCACAGCACAAGGAAAAAAAAATCACTCTGCTGCCTTATGTACAAAATCTTCAATTTGTCTTTAATCATCTCCGTTAGGGCATGGTTTGCCTTCTAATCAGTAGCATATTTGCCATTTTTCTCTCAGCACCATTCTCCACCCGCTCTTAGGATCAGTTGCTGCCGCCCATCTGCCTTCCGCCACTTACCATCAGAGGAGAAAAATGTACAGACTTGAGCATTCCTCCCACCCATCTCTGGCTGCTGGGATCTGGTGGCAAGAGGCACTCTGGTATTAAAATAACTTCCCACATCCTCCCGTGAGGGAGGGAAGCCACAGAGGGTGTCCCTCAACCTCAGACAAAAGCAACGGTATGCTCAGCTCTGAGCTTCACAGAATCAGGGCTACATACTCTTCCATGCTCTACATTTGGTGTTGACTTTAAAGGGGGCTTGGGAGTTTCCGTAATTAGCCATGCTGGTACTGTAGCATGCATTTGACAATTCAGTGAAAGTTATCATTGGCTATTCTAACAACCTGAAGAAAAGTCCTGGGTTGAGCTTGAAGCATGGAGTCAAGCATTGTACGAGGCTCGTGATGGCTCTTTCTCCACCTCGTGTGCCTGTGGATTCTTCTCTGCTTCTTTTCCAGACCAGAAGAAGGGTATTTTATGCCTCAACGCTTGTCTAACATCTCTCCTGACTACACAGCTGGTCCAATAAAAGATTCAACCAGACAAACCTAGCTTCTTTCTTTTCGCCCTAAACCGTCACCACAGTCACAACAATATGTAGCATCTTCTTGACCACCGAGTTTTAAGGAAAGAGTCATTAGGAATACATAAGTGTGAATCATAGTTTTGTGAGCTAGAAAGTCTTATAGGAGGTAGAACAGGACAACTAGAGAGAGCTCAATTTAAAAATTAAAAAATCTACTTATGTTTCCCAGAATACAAAACATCAGTCTCCCTGGTCTGACTACATAGCCCTTTGCCATTAAACCTGACAAGGACATGCAGGCAAAGAGGTAGTAAAGGGTGTTATTCTCAAAAGACCAAGGAGTTAAATGTATAGAAGGATAAAGCATCATTATTAAAGCCTTCTTAGCCTACTGATCGGCTGTTGCCTCCTGCAGTCCCAGGGCCAATATAACACACTTAAAGGTATCCTCACAGTAAAGTGCTGTTCTGGCAGAGAAACAGACGTGCTGAAATAAAGCCGAATTCATCCCTGATCAAAATATGATACCAGTTTTACATCTTAAGCTGAAATGGGCATCCCTCCCGCACCAAAGCAGAGAAAGTCTGACTCTTCTGGAAGCATCTTGACTCACGCGAAGCCGAAACTATGAGATGCACAAAATTTGGCCTCCAAGTTGTGGCACAAGTTAGAAGGTAGTCTGAAAAGTTTAGCCATGAAGGCAGGCCATGAAGTTACACTGGGACACTGGATTCTCTTAACTCATCTGTTTTCTATTTTCCTGGCCAGAACTAGGACAATAATAGAGAACAGGGTGGGGGTAGCTAAACATAAAGAAATTATATATAATAAGCATATATGAATGCACATGCTTTGCCTCTCCTCCCCCTAAGCACAAAGCTGAGCATCTACCGGTGCACCAAAAGCATCTCCCTTTCTATTCTGAACCTGCACTCCCAGAATGTGATCACGGACCCACCCAACATGAATAGCAGGCTTGGCCACCGCTGTGGCTTCTTTTCTCTAGGTTTGATTTGCGTTTACTGACAGGACGGTATCCACTTCACAAGCAGTTCAGGGAAGAGAGAACAAAGAGCCCCTTCTCGGCAGGTCTCAAGAGAGCTTGGTGCAGCGAGAGGAGGAGGAAGGATGGAGCCGTCATTGAGTGGAAGTTGCAATGCTCAACTGCCAATGCTCATGCTGGGAGGCCGGGCATGTTGGAGTCAGCTGAAATCCCACGCAGCAAATTCTCTACCTCCCTGAGCAGCCCACATATTCCAGCTGTTGAATGGATACCAGTCTTCTGGCTGACTTCAAACCATATGGTAGCAGAGACAGGGATTCAACAGCTTAAAACCAAAAGAGTCAGCTGCCAGCCTGCCTTTGGCCTACTCAGGCATTGTGATGGAGGGTGATCTGGAAGCTCATTAACAAGGCGGGGAAAACTTCACTGCAACCAAGAATTTACTGGAGCAAATTCTCCTGCCTCTCCATGAAAACCCCTCCTGGGACTGCCTCGGGGAGGAGAGCCCTTTTCAGGAAAAGCTATTTTTCCCCCCTGTACATTTTGTGGTGACAAAGGAAGGGAGGACAATTATTGGAAAGACAGAAAGGAACAGAAGATTAAAGGGCCAGTCCTGGCACAATGATACCATAACCTAGTCCTGTACCACCCCTGAACTAGCGCAACATGGCAGAAAGCATGCATGCTCGCCTGGCATCAGCAAGTCCAGCTGCTCTGGAGTGGGAAGGAGATGGGCGCACCACCAAGGCAAGACATGGGGCACCCATTTAGAGCCAGATTGTGTCAGGCACTAGATCTTCATGTATGGGGGACGGGCACAAGGAGATTTTCCAGCTCTCACATCCTTGCCACTACACAGGGGCCAAACACAATTGTAGCCCTTTTCCTTCCATGGCCCTTCTGCTTACATGTATTTGTGTGCATTTTTGCACTTGGGTAAGATTAAAAGATTGAAAAGGTCAAAATATCAGGGTTTTCAAAGCAGAATGATTTGCAAATTCAAGCTGGGTTAAAAACAGGCGATTCATGCTCGTGCTGATGCCAATAATCTATTACATTTACTAGCTGTTTCGCAGCAAGAAAACTGATATCAGCCAAAGTGTCACGGCTGAATTCAAGGATTTATCTGTATTATCCACAAGAGCTAAACTCCTGGCCTGGACCTGTGTTTTGTGAACCCAGATTTAGCATATAGCACTTACAAAAACAAAAACAAAAAACAAAACAAAAAAGGTCAAACATTTAAATGCACCTAATTCCCACCGACTCACAATGGGCGTGTTCATGAATACGTCATAATTACGGCAGTAACTTAATGTGCCGTAATTGGCACTACTGCACATTATCACAGATGAATGCTTTTTTTGTGATGCTTAATACCCATTGGACTAATCTACTGTGCATTAGCATGGTTTTTGCCAGCCACACTAATGCGCAGTAAAATTAGTCCAATGGGTATTAAGCATCTCATGTAGATGCGCCCAATGAGATTTAGGTTTCCCAAGCACTTGACCCAAAGCGTAAAAGACTTACCCAGGGCCTCAAATTGTTTTGAATAGGGATGGACATAAGCACATGGAGAAATGCTCTGCTGAATCAGTTTAACCTACTTGGTTTTATAGTCCAGCCCTCTCTCCAGATCCAAAGTACACTGACCTCATTATAAATCTTTCCATTATCTTCACCCAGCATTAACCTAGGCCCTTGGGTGAATCTCTTGCTGCATGTGTGAAAAATGTGTGTGATTTTACAGCATTTCTCCTTTAGGAAAAGTCACAGAAGCCTGAGATCTGCAGTGACGATCCTTCCGAGTTTGATCCCTGATACAGAGGGAAATTTGTTTGGGAGTGCAGCTTCATTACAGAATAAAAGTGAAGGATGGCTGAATCAAATATGGATTTATGAGAGCCAGGCACACTCCTCACATAAAGGATCTCACCTGCATGCCTCGGAAGAAAAGGCAATTCCCAGCAAAGGTGTCTTTGATCATCGTTAATTAAAGCAGCTCCCTGGCTTCTTCCCTGCCACCCTTAATTGTATTTCAGCCATTAGTTGGTCTTTAAAGCATTGTTTCCGTGCTGTAGTGAGTCAACAGACTGCAGCAGGTGCTAACACAGTGCATACTTCTTCAAAGGCCAATTTATCATGCTGTTTAGAAGGAAGACAATGATAAAGGGAGTGTAACCCACTCCAGTCACAGGTGAAATCTTGTCTGCAACTTGATTCAAGGATACTGTAGCAGTGTCGCATTATCTCTCAACATATGGCATAGCTATCAATGGGCTTTGGTAAATGAGAATGGTCTCCAGTGACTTCCTTCCTCATGTCCTTGTGTGACAAGGTTTGTAGCAGAATTCACAGATTTGTTCAAATCTGACAGGGCCATGCCACGAGTGCTTCTGCTATGGCCACGAACTTGCAACCTCTGGGCTGTCAACCATATGTTTTAGCACTCATGCCACCCCAACGAAAACTACTGACACCAGGACAAGGAGCGTGGCATAGACAGAGAGAGTAACAATTACATCTGTGAAAGAACAGCACTGGGTAATCTCTCCAGCCGAAGCCCTTATCTATCAAATGTAAATAACTTTGTCCAATTTTGGGCAGGTCTACCCCAGAAAGCCAATGGTTCCCTCAACACACACGGTACTCCTCTGTGGCCATAAGCAGCATAAGGGGCTTGTCACACATTACACTTAGCGCATGCTGTATTTAGTTTGTAGTAAGTATTACTATGGGTTAGAAAGTTTTCTGAGCAGTCACACAGTAAAACCTCCTACCATCTAAATAAAACATGTAACTAAGACCCTAGTGAGCTGTAGTACAGTGTGGGAGCTGGCAGTGACGAACAGCCATTTACGGCTCTGGGCCCCTCACTGCACCAGAGTCTCCAGGGAGCAGTCGGACGTTAGCTCAAAATGTGTTAGGTAATACAATCTGGAGATACTCCTGGCCAGAAAAAAGTCCTAACTATGCTGCACTATGATGGCACTTAGCATGTGCTTTGCTACTTGAACACTTGGGCATTTGTGTTTTAAATGGAGCTAACGCACCCTAAGTGTAATGTTTGACAAGGCACTGAAGACAGGCTAATTAGCTCTGCTTGCCACAACTCGATGGCAGCATTAAGCAAATATCAGCCCACTTTTCCCAGTGTGGTGGCTGGCACACAGCACTGTGATGCATTTAAAAGTGCTGCTCCCTGATGCAATAAGCCTGCACTGCAGAAATACTGGGAGTGGCGACAGAAGCTATACGACATTGAGGGTTACCAGGAGGGGAGATGTCCTGGGACCCAATTCCAATCTGACATCAATTTGACACCAAGGTTCAGCCCCAAAAACCGAAATCAAATCACCCAGACCCAGAAAGCAAGTCACAGCACAAACAGTTAGTTTTTTTCCAAATCCTAGATCACTGCTGAGTCCACAGCACTGCACTGCCTGTACCATTACATTATTGCACTCTCTTATATAGAAGCTATTCTGTACTGCCACAAAGGCTGGGGGTTATGCTAAGAGATGCAATCTATTTTGTCGTAATTTCCTAGTGAAGACATAAGCTCTGCAGGTTTTACCAGGATGCTGATAAATAAGGTTAATCCTAGGTGCCATGTATAGCGTTCATCTTGTCCGGCTAAAAAGTGCCTGCATTTTGTCTCGTCTATCACGTCTTGTCACAGCAAGAGCGCCAACATCTCTTAGCTATTTTGCTGTATCAAATTTATACTGCTTAGAGACAGATAAAACTGAGTCTCTCGGTATACAGAAAACCCTTTGAGATCACAATGCTGAGATCACCTGCCTCACAATTAACCTGAGCCTCCATGAGTTCGCTCAGGGCATACATCAAGGCAGACTTTGCTCCTATAGGTAAGGTAGGACACTGAATCTTTCTTTGAAGCCACTGGAAGGCTTCAGCTATCCAAAGTGATAACTGGAATAGTTGTGTCCAGAGAGATACAAAAAATACAGTATCCAGACATGATGTCAACCTGGAATGATGTTCCCCATATTATTTACCAGCACCAAATTTGGAGCCTATCAACCTCCCAATGGCAAGTTCTCCCATGCGTCAGGGCAACTTTATGGAGAGTACCCTAAAAGTCCTTCATCTTCTGCAGGGGTAGAAGAGGGTATTCATGCAACGGAGTTTGTTACAGTTCCTCGCTTGCATGGGTTCAATGTAGCCAGTCACTGATCCGATAAAATAAAGGCTCAACTTGTTTGGAATTTGAAGGAAAAAACACTGCAAGCATATCACCAATTTGAAAAAAGGGAATACAGCCTGTGGGTGGAACTCATAAAGATCCCCAGCAAGAATGAAACCCTAACCCTACAATTTGCTCACAAAAATAGTCCATCAGCTTAAACAGAGCACTACCTCTAACACCGAGGAAGGAATATTCTTAGCAGGCCAGTGCAACGTGATCCCTTTGAATTACAATGTCTATAGAAAGTATACAGTAAATTGAGGTCGGAGAGTCTTCTACAAATGACAGTAATACATTGAAGAAATTTCTACTGGGTCAAAAATAAAAAAACCATGTTGGTAGTTCTGGTTGGCATGTGAACGCAGGCAACCTAATAACTCTCAGATTAAATTCTCTAGTATTGCACAGGTCCAGAACAAGGCTTGCATGCACCTAAGTCCCATGCTAAACTTCAAAAAAAGTGCCTAACAGGGAACTTAGGCCTTGTATTAGCTCTGGACAAAAGGGGAAACATCACAGCCTTCTGAATAAAACTGAGCACAGCATAAAGCCAGTAGCAGGCCTTATATCCACACAGCACATCAGTAAACGCCTCCAAAACAGAAACGCGCTCTGCTTTTAGTAGGCAGGTAGTTTTGAATAAGGAATACAGCAGCAATACAAATATATCAGATGTCCTGCCCAGGGTTGAGTATGGCCATGTTGAGTCAGTGAAAGGGTTTCCAAAACTGGTGCGGTGTTCAGGTGATGTGAACATAGTTTAAGAGACAACACGTAGACTGCTACTGGCAAACATCTTGGAGGAAGTCACAATTAGGACCTGACCTGAAATGGTCCAATCAACTTTTCTGTGGTTAGAAAATGCTGGATCATTGAGCTCTAAAACTTTACTTCCAAATAGTTCAGGTTGAAGCAAATTGTGCTGAGTCCCAGGCAAAGCTGTTTCAAGGGAATTAACCTTACCATAGTGGCAGAAACAAAGGTAGAGCAGGCTCAGGGGCAGACCTCAGGGGGCGAAGCAGGGGCAGCTGAGAGCCCAATCCCAGCTGAGCTGCCCTCTCCTTTTCCCCAGCTAACTTAGCAGAGTTTGCTGGTTGGCTCACCCACCCGAGACCCCAAACTGCTGGGGCCCCTTCCCAAGCTGAACAGGCAATTGGTCACTCCAGGGACCAAAGGTTTGATGCTGACTGCACCCCACTTCCCAAAATCCTAGATGTTCTCTTTTGCCCCATGAAGGTAATGCGAAAGGATCATGTGTTGGGCCCAAGTAGTGTTTCCTATGAGGTTTCTAATGAAACTTCAAAGGCAATCCTGTTCATTTCCCTTCTGTAGGTAGTGTGGACCGGACAGGATTCCCTCTCGATTGCTCCATAGATATTTTAATAGCAGTTAAGGGAGAAGGAAGAACTAATGTTTCCTTTTAACTGCTTCCAAAGAGAGTCTGCCTTACCCATGCCTGCTGTAAATGAACTGCACCTGCCTTGCCCAATTATGCTTTTCTATTTAAAGTTTGCATCTTTATTTAAATCTTTCAGCATAACGTGCTGCAGAGAGACACATGGTCCACAAACAGCTCCCTAGAGACACAACCCGGCTCCAGGCTCTCTGTCCCAATACTTACATCACAGCAGCAGACTCCCCCAACCAACCCCATCAGTGAAATAGAAGTTAAATCCTAGTCATGAACTCCAGACCTGGATGCCGGTCTCCTGGGGAGGAATACCTCCTTGAGCCAAGGCCTGTGCAAGCACCTCATGTAAATCACTGAAACCTGCATCCAGAGGGTGCAAAATAATGCTGTACAGCTTTGAACTGGTGAGATTATAGAACATGTAAAGACAAAGGAGGAATAGATCCAGAGCATTAAAAACACGCAGCACTTTCTAGGGTAAGGCAATAAGGGCTGACCGCTTGCCTAGAAGGCAGAAAGTGATGAACACATGAGAGGCGGAGAAGCCCTGTGCGTGTAACTTGGGCATTTAAAGGCCACTGAGCTTCATAAAGGCAAGGGCAAGGGCCTCTGCTAGTCTCTCTCCTTTGCTTGGACAAAAAAGGCTATAAAGAAACCTGGAATCTCAGAGGGTTTTAGTTGCACTTCACTCATCACTGCTGTTGAGGGCCTGCCCAGCTGCTTAGGCTTGGCTGCATGCACGCAGCCAACCTTTCTCTTCATCTAATGTTCCTCATCAGTCCATCACAATGTGAGAAAACCAAGAAAGAGAGCGCTGCCCCAATCTAGGGTGTCACAAGTGCCACAAGGGCAGCCTCTGTATGTGTCAGGTTGGGGAGGGGACTGGGAGCCCAGCGGCAGACAGGGCAGAAAAGCAGAGCAGAAAATTAGGCAGGGTGCACAGGGCTGGGAGCAGAAAGCAGAGCCACAGATCAGGCAGGGAGCACAGGGCTGGGAGCAGAAAGCAGAGCAGCAGGGGAAGGGGATCAGAGAGGCACTGCGAGAGGCTGCAAGGCTAACCTGTGGCACGCCAAAACAGTTGCCTCCCCCCTGTCCTAAAAGATAAGTGTCCTCCCTTCTGCTCCAGCATTTAGAGTCCGACTCGGAGCCCACTGGAAAAGATGGAAAAGCTTCAAATGACTTCACAGGGTTGCCCTATGACCTAATTTTCAAATGTGCCTAAAGCGCCAGCAAAATCAGTAAGGGCTGCAGGTGCTTTTGAAAAACAACCTACTAATGACTTCCAGCACACAACAGTATGTTGCTGCCTTGGGTCTGTTTTCTATTTTTGTTTTTTTGCTGTTTAAAACCATCTCCCATAACCACAATATTTCTCCCATTTTGTGGTTTAATCTGCACATTATTTTTTTCATAGCTTCTAATTTTTCCCAGCTCACATCTGTACATTTTCTGATGGCTTCCACATTCCTTTCTACTGTCTGGGACATTGCTTAAGATCAATGTTTTTCCTTCTGCTGCTGTTACAATTAAGAAATCTCATTCAGAGAGATTCCTTACCTGAACTATGCGAAAGAAAAAGGAGTAAGATATTACAACAGAGCAGAAAGGTTATTGTGCAGTAGAAGGTACATGAGCTTGACAAGAAGTCTTGCAAGAAGACGAGGTGCATCTGTTCTAGACTCCCTTTCTGCGAGTTGTTCAGGTTTTGGCATTTGTCCTTCTTTTGTGTTGTTTTTTCTTGTATATAACTTTCAGAATAAGTGAAGTTCCTACACCAGAAGGGGAATGCAAGAGATTTCACTCTGAGTCTCTTTTAAACTCATGAACTTTAGCTTTAAACTTGGCTGGTAAAGATCCCCGAAAAGTCTCGCAGAAATAGAGGACAGACTATCATTCAAAATCTCTGTTGCTCGTGTGCCTTTCCACTGGGTTATTTCCAGAACTATACTGTGCAAATTAAACAGAAACAAGTCTTTTCATCCTGAAACATGAAAGAGGAGCAGTGGCACTCACAGCAGCCAGACCCTGACTGCCGCAAGGCTTTGAGTATCAAAACTGACTGTATCAGGCCCCAGTGCTCCCCATGGGGAAAGTCACCTCCAGAATTGAGGTTCTGCATCAGAGTAACCGTCAGTCCTGCAAGGAGAAGCTGCCTTGTTGCAAAATGCAAAGCAACAGCAACAGAGAGGTTGGAGGAACTAATGGTCATACTGCTTCCCAGGATACCACTCGCTGCCTCTCTGCTCCTACGTCCCATGAACTTGTTTCCTGGCAGACACAAGGCCATATTTCAGAGCAAAGAGTGACTGGTGTGGTTTCGGCTGTGCTACTGCCCTTCACACCACAGCCAGCAGAAATTAAAATCTGTGAAGCAAGAGATACGATTATTAAAAGCTTTCTTATTTAATAATTTTTCAAATGTTTAAGGAAAATGTGAATGAACTGTGGATAGAAGCTCATGCATGCCGGGCATCCGTGAAACCAAGACGCTTCCAAAGGGAAGCCTACGAACTGGTCTCAAACCAGAAGTCCCTGACTCACTCCCAGTTTCAGCTGCTGTTGGTCTGCTCTCAAGAGAAAACCCAGCAGTCTGGGAATATCTGTGATTTTGGCTTGCAAGGGCTAGATCTCAAAAACAAAAACAAAAAAAAAAAAAAAACCCAGCACATCCAGCAACAATCACCAGCACCTCCTGACTAAGATCAGCAGCTCTCTATGTGCTTGCACTAATCATCTCTAATCCACCTTCCAATGCAGCCCCCGTCGAAACAGGAGCCCCATTATAACGCTGAAAAGCGTAAGCCTCTCACTCACCTTCCAGCAAGAAGATGGTGCCAACATGTTTTTAACTATTCCACACCTGCCTGCTCTTGATGCTAAGCCACGTGAGCATAAACCCTATACTGAAGCATGAAGACCCATGGAACATCCCTGGAATTTGTACAGAAATACATCTCCCCTGCCGTCATGCAAAGCCATCACCCAATTTGGTCTGCTAACTATAGTCCAGAATGTAAATGGAGTAGTTTGGTAAAAATATCTGTCACTGACAGTGTCAACTGAGTGCATGTGTTGTTTCCAGAGTGCTGAATAGCATTGCATTGGACTAAAATACTGGTAACTCACTCCCTAGCCAACTCTCAGTGATAAATAATTATGATAGCAAGATATAATGACGGTTCAAAATAAACATCTAGCAGGACCAGAAACAAGTAATTCTGAGAAGCTTTTACTCCAGATCCAGGAGCTATGCTACTGCTCCGGTCTTCCGGGTTTAGCAGTATTGGCAATAGTTGGACTGGGTAAGTCTTCATTGGTCAGCAGATTAGAGAAAAGACACTTCTGCTATTTCCTTTCATTCCAACCCTCTCTGCACCATTCATCTTCAAACCTCAGCTCTCCACCATATTAACCAATCTGAGTCTTGAGACCTCCACTAGCGATGCCTCCACAACCTGTTTCAAGGTCCATTTCAATATCCCATTGTTCATGCCAGTGGAAGGTCTCTTCTAACCTAATCCTGAATATACCACACATCAAAAGGGAAATGGAAAGCAAAAGTCAGCCTTAATGATACAGAAGATGCCTTATGTTACAGCCAGTAAACATTTGTAAACCTGTTTTTTTAATAAAGTGTTGATGAAACCGCTGGTTAACTGCTTTACTTGAAAACACACCCTGGAGGCCCTGACTTGGCCCAACACCACAGTCACACCCCATACTTACATAGACTAGCCTTGCCATTCTGATGTTCACCTAGTCATCCAACCGTAGCATTTCTCCAAAAGCTGAATGTTTTCCACTGCCTGCTTGTTAAAAAACTGTCCCGTCCAGCCTTCCTAATGACCTTTATTGGCAACTCATGGTTCTTGCACAGACACCAACTCACTAGTTCAGTATTTTATCACTTCCCCATGAGCGTCCCCACCTCAATCCCATCCCACCCACTCCAAGGATATTTCTGCATGTACTTCAGGGGTAGAGGGGGTGCTTTAATTACAGCGGCTCCGAGAGCAGCTGTAATTAAAAGGTCCACAAAGTTTCATGTACCAGTGTCCCTGTGCTTCGAAGTGGCAGTGAGGGCCCTTTAACTAAAGTTCATTCAATGAGCTTTAGTTAAAGCACCTCTGCTGCCATTTTGAAGTTTGGGGATACTGATACACAACACCTTGAGGTGCCTGGAGCATGCTAATTAGCAT
>NW_017728992.1:199618865-199647926 GCF_001723915.1 Gavialis gangeticus
TAAGCCACCCTTTCAGCAGGTGGTAGACAGCTTGAATAGTGTCAATCATAGCTCTCAGAATGAAAAACAATACGCCTTTGATAATCCTTAGGATCTAACTTAAGAAGGATGCATAAACTATGACCCTAATCCACGATCAAAATGCCATATGCAGAGAATGTTACATCTGGTAAAATGGACAAATTGCTTTTTGAGAGGATAAGAGAAACTCGGAGACCCAGATGGCAATATGTACTGTAATGCATTATTAATTGGAAGAAGAAGTTTTCCTAATAATAGGCACACATTTCAGCAGATTGTCAAGCCATGCTGGATCCAACAAAATGTACAGATAAATTTATTTGATATAACATACAGCACAATTTTTTCCATCCCACTCTGACCTCAAATGCATAAGACCAGAGGATTTTACTGTAAAAAAGGACTAACCCTAAGGATCTGCATTACATCTAGCCAATAATCAGCCCAACTTCCTTTCATGACACAGTTAATGTCCCTGCCAATTTTCATCTGGGCTGAGGGAAGAAGTCACATCTTGATGCTATTGTGCAACATCACAATGCTTGTGCCTCCAGGCCTAGTCACTCTATGCATAAGAAGCGCACAAGTGCCCAAAGCAATGGGTGAATACATTATTTTCCTTATAATATGAAATCACAGAAGGAAATAAATGAATGCCATGATGCACATTTATGCCACGATGCACACTTTCACACTCAAGTCAGTCCATTAGGAAGCTACATAGTCACCATAAAGTGACTTACCTGCCCAGTGTGACTGCCTGAGCATCTTCACTGTAACCCCAGGTCAAGGTATCACACAAAGACTCATCAGTTTTAGTGTATTCAACCCCAGGATGCAGGGCAGTGTCATCAGGCTACAGAGCAACCTTAACCTCCTCAAAGACAATAAAGACCACAAAGCTCCCATAGCCGGAAACCCTTGCAGCACTGGGTGGAGGCTGAGAGCGCCTATACATGAGCAGGGAGGCTGCTCCGTCACACTGGAATTTGAGCACTTTGGAGCAGACTAGATTGAGTTTGCTGGAGCATGGTAATTACCATACTCCAGCAGCCTCCTGTGTCCCATGTATAAGCAACCCCATGCTCCAAAATGGCAGCAAGGGTGCTTTATCTAAAGCTCATTTGATAAATGTGTCCCCACCACCATTTTGAAGTACAGGGATGCTGATACACAAGATACTCTTTGGACTTTAGTTAAAGCCACTCTAATAAAAGTGCTTCAGGAAAAACGTCTTCACGGCAAGGGTGGCCAAAACTTGGAATGGAGGTGGTGCTCTCTCCTACTTTGGGGATCTTTAAGAGGAGGTTGGATAGGCATCTCGGGGGTCTTTAAGAGGTTAGATAGCCCAGGCAGAGGGTCGGACTTGATGATCTGTTGAGGTCCTTTCCAACCCTAGTATCTATGAATCTATGCTCCCCCCGCCCTCCCCCACACCAACTCCTGGAGCACATGTATAAACGCCCAGATGTTCCAGCTAAGTTTCTGGGATACCAATGACAGGAGAATACCATCCCTCTAGAGATCCCCACATGAAGTCTCCATTGCTTAGAGTAAAAAGGACATATAAGAGTAGTCTGCAAACCCCCCCACAGGCAGAGAAGAACATTTCAATATGCACCCAGAGCTCACAGAGTACCCCAGCTCCGGAGTTCAATTAGCAGATCAAAGCACGTTCTGGCTGTAGAGGAATCAAGGAGCTCACGCAGCTTCCAACATGGCTTACAGGCCTCACCCCCATACAAGGCATCAAGCTTCAGGTCTGTACAAGATTAAACTGCATGTAGGGTTTGGTGAGATCAGAGTTTCCAGCAAGCTGTAACATATGACACTTATAAAACCATGTCAAAATAAAATTGGATCTCTCCTCTCTCTCTCTCTCTCTCTTTCTCTCCCTCCAGTTTTCTACTGGAAACAGACCCTTCTGCAATGTTGTCTTGGCTCTTAAACTCAGAAGAAAGCACTTCTGCGACCACCCATTGAGTGGAAAATTCAAGGAAATAGTGGATAGAAGAGAGGATAGAATCATAAGGGAATAAGAGTTAATAAGGAAAGGTAAGGAGTAAGAAAGGATGTCACAGCTTCACAATTATCCCCTTTTTAAGTCTTTTTTCCCATGACAGTTAAGACCACCACCACTTACTTTCACAGAGACGCCTTCTCAGTTTCCCTCGTATTTTATCAATGGCGTTGTAATCGGAGACGTGGAACACATGAGCAGACTTGGGCTCAGAAGCAATTTCATCCAGTTCCTCCTTCAAAGCTTCACCCACTCCTACCGCAAAAATTCGAATCCCAGCGTTGCGTGCTGCAGTGGCAGGGTGTAAGACATAATCCTGGCTCCTCCCATCAGTCAGAAGGATGGCCACTTTCTTAATGGCCCGGTCACTAGGCCTCCCACCAGCCTCTTTGGAAAAGCTATAGGTGTTGATGTACCGGAGGGCATCCCCTGTGTTTGTATTGCCCCCATCATATTTAATGTTCTTTGCAGCTGCTTTGATTTCCTCACGAGTTTGGTACCTTCCTAGGTCAAATTCTGTGGTTGGCCGATCGCTGTAGCGGACCACTCCCACGCGGGTCTTATCTTGTCCAATCTCAAAAGTCTCCACCAGGTTTGACACCCACTGGCGGACCTTCTCAAAATCTTCTTTGCCCACACTGGAAGAGGCATCCAGGAGGAAGACAAGGTCATAATGGACATTCTTGCAACCTATGGGAGCAACAGGAGGTATTACTGAGAAAAGCTGGAAGAGGAATATCATCCACCGTGCTAGCTGTCTAGGCATGCCTGTTGGGAGTACTGCGGCTGTGCCAGAGGCACGGATCTCTGTCCTGCAGTGGGGATGGAGGTTCCAGTTTCCAGCCTTTCCTTCCCCAGTGATACTAGTAAAAGTCTAGTAGATCTAAGCACCTCTGTAGCTTTGAAATGCAGACCCTTTCTTTTTCTGTGCTACTCATTATATCTCGACTCAATCCTTTGCCTACACTGGCTGCATGTTTATGAGGCTACTTTTCTCTTTTAAAAGCCTCCGTACACTCCCCCTTCCACTCCTTCGGCTAATGCAACACACTGAAAAAGATTTTCATGGATCAAGAGATCTGTTTTGACTTTGCCTGTGCTAACCTTGATCTTGAACAGGAAAGCTTCCATATTCCCTGTTAAATTAATATTATGCTTTATTTATATTAAACTAAAAGCAATTCTTTTCCACAGCAGGATGTCTTGGTGAAGCAAGTTTATAACAAGATTATTCTGATTCAGTTGGCCAGCAAATGTTGACTGAAGGATGATGATTCCTTGAATACTAGAGCTGCTTCCTTGACAACAAAGGACCGTTCCTTTATTAGCATTTCTTTCCCCAACCGTCTAACTGAACTTTTTGGTTTTAGTCAAGATATTTATAACCCAAATCCTGCATAATCCAAAATACTTGCACACTGTAAATCGCAATTCTCTAGCATGCAAAGCCAGACTTGCATACATTTCCCAGCAACCCACAAGCAAGGCATATTACCCAAGGGGCTTTTTCACTGCTTAGCCTGAACATTTGCAAGCTATTTGCAGATCTACATATATATACTTTAGTGCAGGGGCGGGCAATTATTTTGGGCAGAGGGCCGCTTACTGAGTTGGGCAAGCCATCGAGGGCTGCATGACAGGCAGCCAGGGGCAGACAAATATTAATTTTCTAAATTTTTGAGGGGCCCCATGAGCTGGATAGTATGGTCTGGTGGGCGGCATCCAGCCCACGGGCCGCATTTTGCCTGCCCCTGTTTTAGTATAACCACATAAAAGCCCGTGTATTCCCTGGTTTGTCTTTCTACCCCTTTCCCTTCACAATTAAAGTAAAAATCTAGGTAGCTATTTGCCATGGTCTGGATACTGGAGCATCACCACGTACCTGCTCTTTGTGCCTGAATTCTCTCTCCACCCCACACAAGTGTAAGGAGAATCAGGATGAAGGGCACCCACTCTCTTCCCAGAGGGGACATACCTCCTTCCTTCTTTCACAGGCTTGTCTCTTTGCCGTGGTGAGAAATGTTTACGAATCCAATCCCCTGCCTGGGAAAAAAGAGGAGGAAAGTGATGCACAACCATTAACTCATCAAGCAGAAACAGCAACAGTGACAATGTGGTTCACAGGAACCACACCTTTAGGGACATATCTTCTTCAAACTTTCATTTGATATGAATAGCTATGCACTGCGCAGACAAAGACGCAAGGAATTCCTCTTCTTCCCAAAGGATCAGGTCTTTCCGTAGACTCTCTCAAAACCACAGAAGCCTGAGATGACAAAGGGGAAAGATCACCAGATGATTTTATTGTAAATGAGCCCCTCTATAATAAGCAATTAATGCACAGCATTGGAAACCATTCTTGATTTGGGCCTCACACACATCCCTCATCAGAAGGTATACACCTCTTGAGCTAAGTTTGCTGCAAGTCATCATCAGCCACCAGCTGCTGCTTCACTAGATACTCCTTTCAATTCTTTGAAACCACTAAGTGCTAATACTATTTAGTACTTTTCATAATTCGCCATCAGGTAACTTAGACCTTGTCCACACAAGAAAAATGCACCAGTTTAACTTAAAGACCAGATACACGCATTACACTTTTACTGATATAAGTGATCGGAAACCAGTCTATATCCATAACAGAACAGATGTTTGGCACACATCGATTGGTTTAAAAATGGCAAACCCAGGCTAATATTTGCACCACCCTCGCACCAAAGGGCAAACATGCGTTCTGTTTGCTACTGATCTAAACTACGGCACTTACAGAAAATCACGTACCTTAGACTGATTCCGCCTCGGGCTTTTTGAATGGCTGTACCTAGCCGAATAAGTGTCATTTTAAAGCAGTTTAGTTAAGCCGGCATAGACACTCTCATTTCAGCCCAGCTAAATTGAAGCTTGAAAACATCACCCACAATTATATTATTACATACTAGAAACTCAGCCTGGCCTGTTAAAAGATTTTCTAAGCTTTCTAATACTGGACTTGATTTTTTTAAGAAAAAACACCAGCTGATGAATCATTGTGTGTTATCTATACAGGGATAAGGCTTGCTGTGTTCTGTGTGCTGTTCACACACATGCAGGACGCCCGGCCCCAACTTGAAATGCTATCAGCTATGTGGTCCAAATCAACATCTTAAAGTTTCTGTCCCGGGGTCTAAATCCAGTTTTCTTAGTTCACTCCACAGGCTTGTTCCCTTCACTGTTTCCGAGCATGTTGGCGGTAGGTTCTTCTTAAGCAACAGAATGCACGTGTTATGATGGGCTTGTTCATAAATGCTAAGCTATTTTCCCCCTCTTTCAAACATTATATTTAAAGGACAAACATAAACATTTATGATGGAGTTGCCAAGATTTTAATTTAAGAAATCAGCTTAGTAGGCTCAGCATTTGACCAGTCTTGACAAAGTCCCTCTAAACTAAATGAAGACCTAAGCTGGAGAAAAGAATAAACTGCAAGCCAGTTGTGCAGCCATAACTCATTACACCCACATGACTGCGGGGCCCCATCTTTTCAAAGACCCATAGTCACACGCAGTAACAGAGAAATAATGCTAGAGGCGCTTCCTCTGACACGCAGACAAAAAAACACTGGGAAGTGAGTAAGCAGCAAGGAATAAATGCAAGGAAAGGTTCGAAAACAAACGTGCTGGTAAAAGATATCGATTCACTAATTATCCCCGGCAGGGAGCAACCCTAGGTGCTGTCATTCAAACTGTTTCCAGCAGGTGTCACTCCGACACAGCAAGGTTCAGTTGCCTGAGCCAACAAGGAGGCCCACCTGGAAAACTGAATTAGGCATTTATGTCTATCCACCTATACCTATAACAGAGTTAAAACATTCGTGCACGCATGTCGGTGGATGCCCACATGTATTACTGAAATCAGAATTCGTTTTCATAGACATGCCCCACTGAAACTATACTCCCTCTCCTTCAAAGGGCTAACAACCGATGTATTTAAAAGTAGCGCTGAGGTTTTCCTGTCCCATTATTTTAAATATATTTCTTTGCAAACACTGGTATTTTAGCATCAGAAATCTGGTATAAATAAACATCAGTGAAGTCATTCTGACTGACACCTTCTGATCCGGGGTGCATGCGGGTTAACAGCTGGCAAAGGCTACTTTAGAAAACAATGCTAACCCTCAAATGCCATGCATGTCCAGACACAGAGCAATGACGTTGATGATTTCTGGACTAAACTGTGGAGTGGTTTCTAACCTACCCAGGTGCCAGTAGGCCACACTTGGCCTGGTGTCATCATGTCTGCGCCATCTGGGCAGCTTTCTGCATCCAAGACACTTTCCTTCCTAGCAGGTCATGATCATAAATCACGATACTTGCCAATAATTGTATGTGACCAGGCCAAAGAACTGCGCTACATGTAAACTGAAAAAAAGATGGAGAATGGAGCCTGTGGTTCCCTCTCTCCCTCATTTCCCCGCGCCCTTCTTCTTAGTTTGAGGAGCAACGTGGCACTTCACAAAACTGAAAAAATATATTCCAAAACACATTTTTGATACTAAGAATCAAAATCAAAATCAAAACACCGATGCAAAATTTAAGCTGTAACGGGTGGTGACTATGACATATATTGATGTCACTCAAAGCACTCTACGTAATTGTACCAGAATATGTCATAGTGTCAGCTATGGGGACAAATCAACTGAGAACTTCATCCCACACACTAATGAATAACTTTACACAAACTGGTTGGTCTCATTCAAGTGAGCCAAACTACTGATACGAATAAAATTCCACTTCAGCACATCCGCAAATAGAAAGGTTGGAGGCAAGACATCATTCAAGGAGGGGTCCTGCACTATGAATTTCAGTCTTGCGGTTATAGAGGAAGATCAATATTTTTCTCTAAGGCCATTGCCAGATGGAGGGATCGATAGAGGGGTGCTAGTGATGGGAAGATTTTAGTTTCCAGGGAATCCCAAGTTCTTAAAACAGAAGGGTACTTATGGATGCTACATGCACCTAAGAGACCACACAGATGCATTTTTTCATGATGACTCTGCCAAATTTGCTGTTTCTAAAGGAGGGTAGCACAAACACATTTGCTACCTGGTTTTATTGCCCAGCTGGCTGGTTCACTGGCTGAGACACCCTGCTTTACTAATCTACTGAGAACAAAGAAGTGAGAATGCAGTTTATACATGATGTCCCATGGAAATGGCATCCCCAACAGGAAAGTACAGGAATAAATGCAACATGGCTCCCCTAAGCTTACAGCATAGGCCCCTTTTACTTGGTTATTCATATACCATCTCACAGCTGAACAAACGCCACTTTCTATATTCAGAAAACCAAACACAAAGCTTCTAAATTACCTTCGCTTCCAACATCTTGCACGAGTTCAGCCAACATTTTAGACTGACAATGGAACAAGCAAAACACTTTGGGCAAAGCAACCTTCAATGATAATTGGCCTTGCTTTCTTTCTTGGTCTTGACTGACAGCTGGGCTTTGCCCACCTCCCTCATGTGTGAAGGGATAGATGCCTTTTCTAGTATTATTTCTGAATGTTACCTCCTTCTCATTTTTTTAATTCATTTTAGAATAGACTTATTATTACTATTATAATAGGCGTGAAAGGGACATCAATGTAGTCAGCAAAGTATGTTTTCAAAACACAACAGAGGAAGATGCAAGAAAAAGAGATTCCCCTTTTCCTCGCCCTCCCCCCCAAGTACACACACCACAGCCTGGCCCACAAGGATTGCATCCTCCATTGCAGGGTCATCCAGGGAGCCCAGGGTGTTATGCTGGCAGAAAATAAGTGTGAAAGAGGAAGCAGGCCTGCATGTTGAGAAGTGTCATTTGAATAATGGGAAAATAAAGAAGAGAGGGGCAAAGCATGGGATGCAATGGTAGAGTAGGGCAGGAGGAGAAGCTAAGTAGCCAGAGACGTCTAGAAATATGCACCAGACATTTTGAACTCCGATCCCTCCTGCTCAGAGCTGTTTCACAAACACTAGAGCCACAGCAGGAAAGGGAGGAAAACAAATTTCACGTAAGCCAGGGCTGTCCGGCTTCAGGTTGGCTGGTGGCCCCAAACCGCACTGGCCCTTGCTGCATGCTGCAGGGGCTCCCCTACACCCCCACCTCATGCCATCCCTCACTGCATAAGCAGTGTGATGTCTCCCTGGCCACTGCTGTGCATACCCCCTCCTAAGCTGCCCCTGCTGATGCTGCTGAGCAGGCAGCAAACTTAGCAGGCCTCCCAACATGCTGCCCTGTCCCAAGGACTCTGACCACTGCCAGAGTAGCAAGAGCAACATGGGGAGCAGTGGCCAGGAGGGAGCCCCCACACTGCATATTAACCCCTTGCAGGCTGGATGTAGCCCATGGGCCACCAATCAGACAGCCCTGATACATAAGCTATCTACTCCATCTCTGGCCGGTCACAGCATTATTCCCTACAACATATTTTTCCTGTATTCAACTTGGCTTAAGTGACTTGAGTAGCATCATCTTCAATGCCAGCTTCTGAAGGCTGTTCCCACCCAATATCAGCACAAAGCAGTAGATTATGGCATATTACGCACAGATGCTGCAAGATTAATTATTCAAGGGTGAATGTAAGGACCACAGGATAGAGAAGAAGTTAGAGAAGTTGGTAGTAGTCATCTAATTAAAAATAAAAAGTCTGTTATGAAGAGGATGGAGATCAATTACAGGGTCTACATCAACCTGTTGATGTTCAACACTGAGAAGTATAAAGTGCTTCACATGGGAAGAAACATCCTGCAACATGCTTAGAGGCTCAGCAGTGCTACACTTACTAGCACCACAACAGAAAGAGACCCGAGGGTCTTGATAGCCCATAGAATGAGCATGAGCCGCCATTGCAATGCCGTAGCCGGCAAAGCAAACAAAACACTGGCACGCATCTACCGATGCATCTCAAACAAGACTAAGGACGTCATCTTCCCACTTTACTCGGCCTTAGTGAGGCCACAGCTGGAGTACTGCGTCCAGTTCTGGACACCGCGCTTCAGGAAGGCCGCGGAAAGGCTTGGGAGAGTCCAAAGGAGGGCTGCGCATATGGTTAGATGTATGGAGAGTAGGCCATATGATGAGAGGCTGAGAGACTTGGGTCTGTTCAGCCTAGAGAAGAGAAGACAAAGAAGGGACTTGGTGGCAGCCTATACATACATTAGGGGCCCACATCAGGGACTGGGAGAACGTCTGTTCACCAGGGCTCCCCATGGGAAGTCTAGGGCTAATGGTTATGAATTGCTAGAAGACCATGTTAGATTAGACACAAGGAAAAACTTCACAACTCAAGTGTCCAGGGTCTGGAATAGACTGCCCTCAAAGATGGTACAATCACCCACTCGGGATATCTTCAAAAAAACATCTGGATGCTCACCTTGCTGGGGTCATCTGACCCCAGTGGTCTTTCCTGCCCAAGCACAAGGGGGGCTGGACCTGATGATCTCGAGAGGTCCCTTCCAGCCCCTAACATCTGTGAATCTATAAGGCGACAAGAAGTAATGGACTACAATTGTAACAAGGGAGATATTAGGTTGGTTATTATTAGGAAGAACTTTACAGCGATGAGGGTGGTTAAACACGTTAAACCAGATTACCTAAAGAGAGACTCTGGACGTTTTCTCAGTGGAAGTGTTCAAGCGCAGGTCAAACAAGCATTTCTCTGAGCTAGTTTACTCGGGGATGATTTTGCCTTGAGCAACGGGTTGGATTAGATGGCCTCGCAAAGGCCTCCCCCAGCAATAATTTCCTGTTGTGAATGGGAGACTTTTGCTGGAATGGGATAGTTTTCTAGACCACATCATGGAAAGATGGTTCTTCCTGTCAAATAAGGTTGGTTTCATTTGGATTCATTTCTTTACTTGTCTTAATGTCATCCCATTACTTCATCATCACTAAACATTTTGACTAACCCTATAAACCTAATGTCCCAAATATATCTGTGTTCCTAATATGATTTTGCGTTGTCATCCTAATGAACATTGTCAGCATCCATCTCTATAGAAGAAAGCGTGGAGCTTAATTATACAGTACTTCAGAGAAATATATATAGCACATTAATAAATTCTGCATCTCAGTAGTCCATGCATTGTGTGTCTATCTTCAGACTATTGAACTAGGCAATTTAATTATCTAAATTATGCTGATGTGAACAAGAAGTGGACCATATAAGAGACAGCAGAGTAAACTTTATCAGCCTACTCATCCACATGTTTTTTCTATACACTTCATCTGCTAGCATCTCTTGAATGTCTAGGGTGTCTCATTCTTGACCCAAAGCCCACGGAAGTTAATGGAAATTGATTTCAAGGGGTTTGGCTCAAAAGCTGTGTTTAATAAGTGGGACATATTCCAGGGGCAAATCTCAAGGCGATTGTAGAGGTGATTCTGGGGAATGCCACTCATCTACGGCTTGACCCCAAATTTAATAAAGCCAAGGAAAAGCTTCCCTAGGACTTCAAGTGTTGTGGTTTGAATCCAATGTATATGTGAAGAACTTCAGAAAGTCTGTATGAAAGCAAAGTAGGGTTAAATATGACCCATCCACTTGCTTGTTGTCTTTCAAAAGCTATTTCCTCAAGAAGTGTGGTGCTCACCCATGGCTCGCAGGCCAGATCCAACCCCTGAAGTGACTGTATCCAGCCTGCAATGTGGGGCATCAGTGGCAAGCAACCCAACCTGGTGTGCCCCTACCCCTGTGCTCTGTTGCTGATCCCTCAAACTTCATATCGTTCCCTGCTCTCCCCCTTTCCCCTCCCCTACAGCTGGTGCTACTTACACTGTCCCTGCCTTGCTCCCTCCTCATCCCCTAGACACGTGCTGTTACCTGATGTAAGCTCTCTTCGTCTCTCGTTCTATCCCCCCTACCCTCCCCTCTCTAACACTGGCTGGCATCTCCTCCCGTCCCTCTCTCCCTCCCATTTACACCAGAGGGTACTGGTGGCCCATGACATAGCTGGATCGTAAGCACCCAGAAGGCACTTTAGAAGGTGGAGAACCACTGCTCCATCAAGGACATCATTTATTATGAGGCCTATGAGAAATCAATCAGCCAGGATGAGCAGCCAGCAGGGACAGCCAACATTCATTTATAATAGGACAAAAAGGGTAAAAGGACAGATCTTCAAGGGACTCAGAACCATCCTACTGAATACACAGGTATCTTAGCAGAAGACAATTTCTCTGACCTTACCCTCCACTCCCTTCTGTTTACTATACCCAATGACACAATGTCCACCTAATGACACTTAATGTCCAGGCTTAGTGAGACTACAAGCCCGTTGGAACAGGGAGCTGGTCTTTCCTAGCACAGAGGTGTCCAGATCAGAGATGGGCAGGGGAGGTTTAGTGCTACTGCAATAGGAACTACTTGTTCTAGTTAATTCACACACGCAAAAGAAACATGCACAGGCACATAATTTGCACACTCCTGCATTTCTGCTGCCATCCCAGTCACTTCAGGGGCACAATATTTCTAGCCTTGCTTTCTAAAGGCCTCCATGGATTTGCTCAGACCTCTGGTAAAAGTTTCAAGGTGCCTCCATGACTAAAGTGGTCAAGTCCCGTTTTTAGAAGTGCCATAACTCACACACCCAGGGGGACTGAATGAAGTTCACACAAGCAAGCATAATTATGGCCTTTTCTAATGCTGCAGTTTTTGACTCAGTAACCTTGATGTTCTTTTATACACAGGTGTTCACACACAATGCAAACATGCAGGGGTAAAATTACACTTCAGCAGTTCCCAGCTTTCTAGCATGTGCATTCCTCAGATCAAACTCTTTTGTAAATGCATCTATCTCAGACTCTAAAACAAGCTACTGCTACTGGTCTTCTGCCAAATGGAAGCAGTTTTAAAATACTCTGAGTATCAGTTGAGGACTTTGCAATGTATTTTTGCCAGCTGCAGCCACAAAGAGCCTGCAAACTGAAATCTTCATGCAGTGCCTGGAAGCATACCTTCCTCATGATTCGCACTGGGAAAAATAACTTGAGATTTTTATTTTATTCTTGCATAATATTAAACTTATAGACTGGCTACTGCTACTGATTGGCTAGGAACCACACACAAAATGGGTCACTACAATTATCCCTCTCCTCGGTCTATCACCCCACACACTGCAGGGGTCTTCCACTCACATCTTGTGGATTGCAGGCTCTTTGCAGCCAAGGCTGGGACTCGCCATATTACGCTATACTACGTTACTCGCCAAGGAGCAACAGTCTCAAGTTGCAGCAATGGAAATTGAGGTTATTAATTAGGAAGAATTTTCTCACTAGGAAGGGAGAAAAGCACTGGAACAGGTTACCCAGAGAGGTGCCTGGAAAAGCTCCATCCTTGGAGGTTTTCATAATCCAGCTAGACAAAGCCTTGGCTGGGATGATGTAGTTGGGGCTGGTCCTGCTTAGAGCAGGAGGTTGGACTAGATGTGACCTCCCGAGGTCCCTTCTGACCCTCACTTTCTATGATTCTGTATCTCTGAAACACCTCCACAGAGACCTCTAGGAACTGCTACTGTAAAGAGGTTAGATAAATAGGAGCAGTTAATAGACCAGATCTGTCAAAACCCTTTCTCTCTTTCTTTTTTTAACTTAACAACACAACAGGTCTGCAACACCCATCTTCCAGCCACATCTCTGTTCTCACCCAGACAAAATCCAAGGCTCAGGTCTCAGACCTGAGACACCAACCATCAGTATGCACAACACACACCAGTCAGATTGATTTCAACCTATTTGTCACACAGGCTGATAACCGAGGAAAATAAAAGCTTTTGTTTACAGAACGATGCTTCATCGAGGCCCCAGACGTGTGTATCCCCTATGGAGAAAGTTAACCAAACTCCTGCCAAGGTGGGTCTTAGATGTTCCTGTTCAGGCAGACTACCAGGAAGGGGCCTGCATCCTTCACTGCCTCTAGGCACTTCAGTGCATTGCCCATGCAAGCCCTACTTCATGCTTTTTATATCCACGGGGAAGTTCTTCCAGCTCGGCAAATGAAACCCAATCTTTTCTTTTTTAGTACGGTCCAGGATTACGTAAATAAAATGCCCATGTGTCATGCCTTTATATAGCACGCTGGAGCACGCAAGAGAGAGATGGGGTAACAGGCTATATCTGGTTGGAAAATGGGGCATGTTACCAAGCAGAGGGGCAGGTTGTGGGTTTCTGGAGAGGGTTTCTCATACAAGGTGTCCTGCCAGAGTCCAGAGGAGGAGGAGTTTCCATAGGACCCTTCGGAAAGGGCGACTTTCTAAGCAGCACAGCAGCAGAAAGGGACCTTGGAGTCATAGTCAACTCCAAAACGAACAGGAGTCATCAATGTGATGAAGGAATGAGTGAAGCCAACCGCACTCTTTCACGCATTAGAAGGTGCATCACGAGCAGGTCTAAGGAGGTGATACTTCCCCTCTATTCAGCATTGGTGAAATCGCAGCTGGAGTACTGCGTCCAGTTCTGGGCACCGCACTTCAAGAGGGATGCGGATAACCTTGAGAGGATCCAGAGGAAGCCCCTCGTATGGTTCAGGGCCTGCAGGTAAGATCCTATGAGGAGAGACTGAGGGACCTGAATCTTGTCAGTCTCCGCAAAAGGAGGCTGAGAGGGGACCTTGTGGCCAGCTACAAATTCATTGAGGGGGGAGCAGCAAGGAGTAGGTGATACTCTGTTTACCAGGGTGCCCCTTGGGGTTACTAGGAACAATGGCCATAAACTGATGAAGAGCACATTTAGATTAGACATTAGGAAAAAATTCTTTGTGGTGAGGGTTAAATCTGGAATGGGCTTCCAAGGGAGGTGGTGCTCTCCCCTACCTTGGGGGTCTTTAAGAGGAGACTCGACAAGCACCTGGCTGGGCTCATCTGACCCCAGTGCTCTTTCCTGCCCAGGGCAGGGAGTCAGACTCGATGATCTACTAAGGTCCCTTCCGACCCTAAAAATTTATGAAATCTATTAAACCCCTTGCACCAATATGAGCGAAAAGTTCATTGCTATGAACAAGAGCCCACACCCAGAAGGATGTATAGGGTTGAGCTACTATTTAGGCCATAAGGACTCATTCACCACTATTCCCCGCTTATGCTCCTGCCTGAATTCCTCAAACCTTGGACCCAAAATACAAGATAACCCTGCCACACTACTCTGGCACCTGTGGGAACTAAGTATATGGAGACTTATTTCTCCATGCCCCTAATACAACAGCAGCTACACCAAAAAGTGGATCCTAAAAGGACACTTGGGCTTTTCAATGGTGAGCACAGAAGACATTTATCTTCCTGGCGCCCCCCGTGGAAACCAGAACCCAAAGTTTAGTGACTGACTCCTCATATAATGTGGGGAGAGCCGGGCCCCTTAGAGCAGGATCCACAAAAAGCAGAAGGCTGATCCAGGAGCAGCCAAGAAGAAGCCACTGGGGAAATCCTGAAGAAGGGGTGGCCTTAATTCCTACTCCTCCCCAGGACTTGGCCACCTTAGTCCTAATAGGAAGCACCTCCTTGCACCCAGGATTCACATCCTTCGCAGGTAGGTGATGACACACACTGCTTCTTCAAGGAAGTTGGGGATTCATCCTATCTTTTCAAAGGTGACTTGGATGGGAATGTGCCATAGGTGGGCAGCAACTGCGGCAGGGCAAGGACATTCACCCACAATGTGGAGTTCACTCCCTCTTCTGTCTGCAGGTTTGAATCCACTCAGTTCTCACCAATGCTGATAGTGCCCAAACTAACAGAAAAAGGATGCTTGATAACAAGGGTACCCTGTTGAAGTCCCATCCCAATGCAGAAAAGGATTCAAGGAGCCAGAGAGATGGAAACGTGACTCTGGACCCTCACGGTTGCAAAACTCACTTGATGACGGTGAGTCTTGGGTTCGAGTCCCTGTTCCACAGATGGTTACAATATTTTTCACTATAACATAATCACTCCAAGACTGTTTCTGTCTCCCACGCAAAGAGAAAACAGGGGAATAGAGGGATACACCTGCAGTACGATGCATGGATGTGACCCTCCACGAAGGGCTGAGGATACAGATACTCTCTCAAAGCAGGGAACACACAGAGCATTGCGTCGTCTCGTTCAATTGGCTTTGCCCAGTGCCACAGCTAGGTTGGAAGGAGCAGTAAGCGCCCATGGGGGAAAGCAGGGCAGTCAAACAGACACCAGGCTGCTTTTGCTAATTCAAGGCTCTTGAAACATCCCTAAGAGGACATGAAGGAGAAAACACTGCTCATCCCCTGAAAGTTGCTGTGCTCCATGAACAGGTGATGCTGGCAGCCAGGGAGTCCTCCGCTACGTTCAGCCCACGGCTCTCAGTGCAGGTACTGCTGCCTCCAGAGCCACGAGGAGGGGAAAAAAAGAAACCATCCAGCTGCAGAAGGTGATGGGAAAGGATTGACGGTTCAATACAGAGCGCCTGGAAGCAGCAAGCAAAGAGGAAGGAGCTATTAACCATGAACGGCTCTTACTGTCACAGTCCATCACTGCTATGATCCTCACTGCAAAGGCCCGAGGAGGCTGTCTTTGGAAAGCAGAATTGCAGAGACCCCTCAGACAAACAGGGAGAGCTATGCAGCCTTCCCCACGAGCTGCAGCACCCTCCACCCCCCGCAAATGTGACCTCTTGCTCCGAGCACACCTGGACAAAGAGCATTAGCAGGAGGGCTCCTTCCTCCTGGCAACAGCAGGAAGTCTTGACCCCCACTGCCCACCAGCTAATGGGAGGGTCAGCACAGCCTCAATCCATCTGCAACCCCCTGCCATGTCCCCTCTCCCCCGGTGTCGCCATGGCAGGACGGAGACAGATCAATGGTCCTGACATTCGCTGGAAGGAATCCGAATCATCCTGCAATATTTTTGTCAGTTCCCTCCCCCCCCGCCCCCATTCCCCTTAATTCATTGCACTGGGCTTAGCAGCCGCGGCATAGCTTTGGCAGACAAAAGATCGCAGCAAGGGAGAGCACCATTAAACAATGGAGAGAATAGAAGGAGCCAGGCAGACAAAGGGGGCAGATGACACCGAGTCCTTTTTTACTGCTTTGGCCTCCTCGTGCTTTGCAGTCCTTTTAACTAACCTGCAGTACCAAGCTGGTCTTGACAAACTCTTGGAGCTTGAACACATGACCATCCTCCCCATCCCACTTCTCCCCCCAGCCCCACACCCACTCAACGCCACTGAATTTTGTTCCTGAAAAGGAAAACTCATACTGAATTACAGCCATGAAGAGTGCGCATCAAAAGGTTTTTGGGGAAGAATAGATAAATACCAGAAAATTCAGTCTTCGTTCCTTCCTGGCAACATGCAGACAGACTGCAATGACAGCTCCAGGCCCTTGGGAGCATGTGCACATCCCAATGCCAGCTTCAAGGCTCTGATATGAAGCCAATTCAGAACAAGAAGGGTCACAGGGTGGCAAGTGAGGAGCCATACTTCTTATACAGGGGAGCCGGTTCAGAGAGGAGTAGGACCTGACACACGATTTTGGCTCAGCCGTTCCAGTTGGTGTTACCTCCAAGAAGGATAATCATCCTCAAGCTACAAAAGATATCAGTTAATGAAGGCTTTGGAAACTTTAGAGCACTGTGATGGGGTATGGAAGTCAGCATCTAATCAGCAATGATTTGCCACTTTGTAGATGCCATCAGTTCCTTTTAAGACTTAAACGGACAAGTTTTGGATGTACTTTTATAGCACGAGGGCTAGACCGGAAATCCCTAAACTTTAGTTTGAGTTTTTCCCTAGTGCCCGACTACACTGCAGTCAATGTTCTCTAGCTCCTCCTGTGAAATCCTAGATAAGCTTATTCCTATTTTAATGCCAACAGATTGCTGACATCCCATCACATACAGCAGCAGTGGCAGCAGCAGGAGCAGCTGCCTTCACTGTGCAGAGCCAGGGCAGGTAAGACTTCTCGTTCCCCGATTTACACTGGTCAGCATAATCCCCCCAGGTGCTGCTGAAAGAGCGTGCTATGTTTCTGTGCACAAGAAAGAGAAGAACGCCAATAGTAGAAGTGAAAGCAAGAAGATGCCATCATGATACAGCCTAACTACCTGTTTAAAACAAGTCAAGGAACTTCTCTCAGGGTATGAACAAATGAAGCAATTATACTGGTTAAAAAGTGGGTTTGGAAGCCACTGTGGTTCAGCTAAATCCACCGCACCAGTTTCATCTATCCACTGTACCCCAAGGGAAGTAGAAACTAAACCATAATAATGTAACACCCTTTTCATGTGGGGCATATCACTGCAATTTGGCTTCACTTATTGTAGGATGGGGGCGGGCAGATGCAACGTTTTACAATGAATCTGCTAATACATGCTCAAGCCACAAGCTTCCTTACCTTAAAAAAATTTGGCCTAATTATTCATCAGCCTATACTCAGCCATTCCTTTATCGAGCACAGATCTTGTAGTTAAGCTACAGCAGGCAGGAATCCCCTTCCCCCTCACCTGGCAAGATGTCTGAACTTGATTTGAATATGTTGTGGGATGGAGAACCCCCCGTTCCTGGCATAAGTAGCTCTGATGGCAACGTGCAAATACCTGACCCCTAGCCTCAGTTTGCCTAACTTCAGCTTTGAGGCCTTGAATTTCATCAGGCTTCAGCCTGAAACTCATCTGGCTTTCAGAGCCCGGTAAGCATCACAAAGTTAAGTTACTGGGGGTCAGGGAGGGGTACCTTGAGGCACACGAACCCCATCGCACTGCCTTTTAGAGTCTCTTTGCAAACTAAAACTCACTTTAAAAGGAGCTCCAATACAGATATCAAGCACAGACTCCATTAGCTTGTGTGACAAGAGCAAGACATTTCTGTCTTAATGCTGGCAAGCTACCTATGCTTTAGCTGCTCGATCGGTGTGCTCTAAACAATGCTGTTGTGTTTCAAGCAGCTGCTCATACACTTCATCAGGGAATTCAAATGCAAGGTGATACAGAGCCTGTAGACTGAGAAACGTAGTGCATTTGTGTCCAAATGGACTGTAAGTACCTCCAGACGGTCCTTGCAAAGCACGGCTGGTCTCCATAGTAACCGCCATTCACTGTAATTTCCCTTGAATTTTTTTTTTAAAAGCTCCTTACAAAAGTGCAATTTTTCCTCCATTATTTATGTATCTTTAACTTAATGGAGACTTTTAGCCCTTCATAGCAGATGGATTATTTTCCTTTCAGTATCTGCCGTTTCATGTCCACTTGGCACACTCTTCACATGAGTTGCTCGGGGGACGTCCCGTATGCCGGGCTGGAATTTTGATGGAAAAATGAGGAACATTTGAGTCCAAACTGCTGAACTGTGTCTCTTCCAGGATGAAGCTTTGAATATACCACACCAGCATAATGACTTGCATCTTTCAGGAGCATCTGTGATGCCAAAGAGAGCTAAAAGTCACCACGCTTAAGTGATGCAACATTCCCAAATATTATAATGGGATCAGAGTATGCCCAACTCCCATTCAAAGGTTTTGAAAGTCACAGTCTTTCATGCTTCTAGAGTACTTTTAACTGTATTCACAAGGGTCCAGTTCTGGCACTTTGACTTACATGGACAAGCAGAGGAAGGTACTAAGCACTTTCCAAACATGAGAGCCAAGTACAGACATTCAGAAGGCCCAAGCCTTAATTGATTCAGTCTTTGCAGGTTTGTCTAAGCTGCGTAGATGGAACCGATTTGCAAGTGAACAGACATTCACTTCTGATTCCAGAAATGCAGCCACATGCCTGCAGTGGCCCAGGCCAGAAGCTGGGGGGTGCTACAGCAAGCCCTCCCTTCCCTTCTGCAGCAGCCACAAGGCAGGAGAGAAGCTGACCGGGGACGTGGCCAGAGCTGGGTCAGGCAGTAGCTTCAGGCAAAAGAGGGGCAGGGAGGGGGATTAAACTCCCCTGTCTCCCCTTTCAGGCACAGGGACCCCAGTTAGGGTCTGCCCAGCTTTCTGCCCCACTGGCTGCTCTTGCAGCAGGGCGCATGGCCAGAGCTGGCTGGCATGGCTCTGCCATCTGCCCACCTTACCCAGGGCTGTGGGACTGAGCTGGGAGGCCTGCAGGTGCTGCTGATGGGGCTGGGCCATGGAAGAAGGGCTTTTCCCAACCAGCAATGGACTGGGCTGGGCCCATGGGAGCTGTGCACCCAGATTGTTCCTGGCTCCCCATGCTCAGGCCAGGCTGCGCTGCAGCGACAGGGCTCTTCCCAGCTAACGGTGGCTTCATGACAGCCTGGACCAGTGCACATGGGCAGCAGCTGGCTGGGCAGCAGCGCAAAGGCAATGTCGCTTTGCAGCCGGACTGGCCTCGTGGGACGTGCCCACAGCTGCCTGGGTTGGCTTGGAGGTACCAGCAGGCCAGAGCCTGGCAGATTTCTGCTGCAAGGACTCATGTGCCCACAGCCTCACCGCACCCCCTGCATGGTGCCCACCCAGAGAGCAGCAGCAGTGGCAGTGGGACAAGCAAGTTAACCCTTCCCTGGCTGCTCTCCTGGGACAGACAGCACAAGCAGCCACCAGTAAATGGGGGGAAGCAGGGGGGTCAGTGAGTCGGGATCTGGGGTGCTAGGAGGACAAGGAGGAGGCAGTGGGCCCAATCCAGGCCAGTGGGGTGGGAGCAAGGGTGAGGTGTATATTAAAGTGGCCACCACTCAACACCTTAGGGTAACATGGATTGGAGAGAATCCTGCCCTGGAGAGGCATAACTTTTAGCTGCCTAACGAGTGCTTGAAAATAGGTTCATGTGCAGACAACGCAGGTGTTAAGAGCTCCAGGAGCTGCCCCAAATTACTGTGTAACAAGGCCCTAAGTGAAAGATGCCAATTCATTTTTCTGTAATAAAACCTACCTAACTGGTGTGGCTTTATTACTTAGTGTGGCCATCCCGATAAAAATCCTTTATATCACAGTTATATTGTCTCTAACTATGTTGTTCCAGGCTCTGTAGAGCCCAATCCATTGCCCAACGAGCACTCCAATATGTCTATAGTCACCACTGAGCACAAACCAAACGGATGTCCTGCCTTGTATTTTTCTACATCTTTCTCGTGCGATTCCTGTAAATATAAATGCAATAAAAGAAAGGACCATTTTAAAGATCAAGTGTAAAGATAATGGAGTGAAATGAGTTAATGAATAATCTGCTCCCCCCCTACACACTGCATTGTGTTGTGAGGTTATCACTAGTTTTATTCGCTGTGTGTCATGTTAAACTATTATAATACCTGGAAAGCCATCAAAGTTGTCATATTGTTCCTCACAGTGTCCTGCAGGCATATGATTATCCCTACATTCTGGTGTACAACATTGGCCTTAAGACAGCCGATGAATGACACCGGCAAGACTCAATTTCCTTGGCAATGATTCAAGAACAGGGACCGTAAAGTAGCTTCAAACAAACATGAGTTATTGGGAGGATCACGCGAGTGCTGGCAAAGTATTCTAGCGTAACACATTTAAGTCTCATCAAATTCCAAGAGGCAGGCCTCAAATATTTGGTTGTAAAGGAAATAATGGTATAATAAAATCTGAGAGACCAATCACATTCAGCTCTGCTGCTCCAGTTTTATACCAGAGCATATCAAAGAGATTAGTGGCTTTAGAGTTATGCAAAAGAAGAGCTGCCACTTTATACAATCTGAACAAGATGCCAAATAACAGCAGGCCTCTCTTTAAGTAAAGATACTTAAGGGGAGTAACAACCCATTCTGCTCTATGGTATCAGGGTATGTCCACCCCAATGTAGATGGGACACTTCTGAAAGCAGAACTCAGGCTTCATGAGGCTGGACTGTGCTCTCATTGCATTCAGGGGAGTAGGGAAACAGGGGGGGGGGAAATGCACCAGAACCTGGCAAGTAAAACCTACCAGAGCTTCAGGTTCAGTCTAAGGACAGGACTACATCTCTGGATTCTCTGCCTGTTTGTTTGCAGGGCTGACAGACAACACAGAGGCAGCAAACCCTCTGGCTCTCTGCAATCATCCAGAGAAGTCAAATGCACCTCTCCAAGGGCCGTAGTCATCTCTGGAAACACTGCACGGACTGACCAGCTGGAACCATGATGAACGGGCATCTCCGATACAGCTAAAGCACCACTCCGGGCTTCTACAGGGGTGGTGCAAATCATGCACCACTCCTTGTTCAACCCTGTCCCTGAACACAACATCTAGGTTTTAATCCCAAGATGCCTGTTAATTAGCACCAGCTGCAGAGGTGGTTTGAATTAATGACACCTATTCATTAAGGAAAGTACCAAGACCCACTGAGACTCACTTCATATTAAATGCTGATGGGCCAGAGAATGAGACCTTTCTCCTTGATAATAGTCATCTGGATTACCACTAAACCCAGAGTCCTAGGAAGAGTGTTTTACAGCAACACTCTGGCTCACTGACTTCCTCTACGCACAGAAAAGTCTGAATGCGTCTGTTTTAATTTCCCATAACAGCTTTAAAAAAAAATGGTTTCATGTGGGATTTTCCAAAGCTGCCAGTGCTGAGCTAAGAGCTGCCTCTGTAATCACAGGGTAAAATTCATTTACTCCAGAATGGGAGGAGAGTGAAATCGATGTAAAGTGCTTTGGGAAAATCCCACCTTTACCTTCTATATAACCCAAGACAATTGCTGCAGCTTAGGAGTCCAGCCTTTCAAAGGTCACTCCTGATTCCACCACCCTGACTCACCTGTTGTGGTATTTTCATCTGAAAATAAGCCAGTTTTAAAGCAGTGGGATAAAGGAAGACCCATGAAGTCCTGCTAATGTCAAATGGGCACGTTGAAGCCTAAGTCAGTACACAAGTCAGGAGAGCAGGATCTGTTCCTAAATTAGAAGGCCATAATATAGTTCTCAAAGTTCCTCTGCTCTGGACAGGGCACACTTTCAATGCCCAGGAAGCCACAAACACAAATTGTTAAATCTGTCTAGATGTAGATCTAGATTTTATAGGGCTCTGTCAGATCACAGAACTATATACAAGTTTAATTTAGGCAGGATTCAACCACAGGGGAGGAGAATGTGAATTCTCAATCCGTCTTTCCCTCTGTTAAACTGCTGTTAAGCCATGTTTCCAAGGAACCTTTTTGCTGGAAATGTGTAAATTCAAACTAAGTTGGAGAGCTCTTCCACAAAATCCAACAGGCATGGCACAAGACCCAGCCAGCACCAGAAGCAGCACAGTTTTATGTCTAAAGCACAGAAATATAAATGAAAAATCTGTGAGTTCTCATATATAGTTATTCGGCAAAGTTGAGCATCAACTAACCTGTCCATGCCTCAGTCTCCCCATCAAGAAAGTGGGAAAAGCCACCACTTCAGGATACCCTGGCTCCAAAATACAGACTGCAATGGAAGTGCTGGCCAATATTCACAAGGGCAATCACCAAGGCAAGCATCTGAACTAGTGCCTAGATTTTCCGAAGTGCTGAGCACCACCTGCAACTCTCACTGAAGTGACTAGATCAGTTAGTCTGTAAGGTGCACCTCTACCCTGCCTTGTTAAGAAGCTAAGAACAATAAGAGATCAATCTCCTTTGAGTATGAAGCAGAGGGCCATCTTTTCAAGGCTATCAAGAGTTTGGTCACCACATCCAAGTAAAGTTAATGGAGGTTGAGAATTAAATAATTTGCTCCTTTGAAAAAAATCTCTGTCACTGCCTGTAGGACACCCAGATTTGAAGCCTAACGTTAGCCTTGTATATGTTGTTTTCCTTCTCCTGATGTACCCCACAGTGATTTATTGCCACAGAGTTGGAATCCGTGCCGATTCTTCTGTGATTTATTACAACTTGGCCAAGAAGGCCACAAACCTGTCTTTTGTGATAAATAGGCAACAAATGTACCACCTGCTTGTACCACGCCATCCCTCAGACTGAAGAAGTGAGCCACTTGACTGTGTGTTTTGGAGGGGGTTTAAAGCAAAATAAACCCAGTTTTTAGCAGTCATAACATTACATATTTTCTTCCTGAACATCTTATCTGGCAGCAACGCACCTAAAACCTATTTTAGACATGTGACCAAAGATCTAGGCCTCCTCTACACGTTACATTTATGTATGCATTCATCATGACATAAGTGACAAGGGTGGTCTACATGCACAGAATTTAAGGTGCCATAAAATGGCAAACCAGCCATAAAAATGTTCTACATGTATGGCTGGTTTCCAGCCTTAGATTGAACATGTAGCAGGTCCAGGCTGTGGCTAATAATCAGCTGATTATTGGCCCTGTCCCCAGACCTGCAAGCACCTGGCTTCCCCTGCACTGGCAAGTAGAAAAGGCAAGATCTCCCATCCCAAAATCACATGACCTACTATGCACACGTGGCACATGTGCAATGCGTTATTGTTGAAATCAGGGAATCCGATCCCATGGCACTTTTAAATAAATGTGTGCCAGGGATTGGGGACAGCAATGCATACACAGCTGGTACAAAAAATTGAGGAGAGACATGATGATATCTCAAGGTAAGTATTCAACGTTGTTGCTTCTCAAAGCAGCACTTTTCAATGGCTCACATGGGAGATAGGTATTTCATGGGCAGCATTAAGTAGATGGAAGAAAGAATTGAGTATTATTTCTGCATCAATGGCCCATCTGCCCCTTTGAAGGCAAACTTATATACAGCCCACTACTCCAACTTCTGCTCCTCTAACTACCCATTCCCAGTTCAGCACAGACTAAGGGTATGCCAAGGAGGTAGGTCCACAGGGACCAGTTGAACCTCATCACTATGAACCCTGGCAACCCTTCAAACAGACCCAGGTGAGCATTTATCTGGAAGAACTGGATCATGAGAACAATCCCAGAAACAAGACAAATGGTCTCAGATTGTGAGAAGAGAGCCCGCAGAGCAGAAAGAGCACTAAGAAAGCAAGGTGAGCATCAGAGAGAGATAGTGCTAGGGCAGCAAATGAAGTGAAGGTGTTTCTCCAGAGCAGGAGGAACTGCAAAAGTGGAAGGAGTTTGGTGCCACATCTACCAAGGTGAACGAGAAGGAAAGGTGCTGGACTACAAGTCAAGCTAAACATCACTTCAAGCCAGCCGAACTAATCAAACATCAAGTGAAACAAGTTAGCAAAAGACTTCTGACCTCCAGAATACACAGGACTGGCTGCAGAAGAGGGGGGCGTATGCCCTAGCAGCAGCTCACCTCTCCATGGCATGATGATGGATCTGCTTCCTCCGCTTCCCTACAGCCAGTGGTCCTCCATTGGCTTGTAGGTCACTTCCATGCTCATGACACTGAGGGCAGAAAACCACAACTCCTCCTGCTGTACAGTACAAAGCAGCAAAGCTTCAGCCCTTCTGGACTCTCAGTAGAGGTCTACATCCCTTCCCTTTTGGGTGACATGGGGCAGACCATATCTTTTCTATGACTGGTCCCCTTCAGGCCTTCCAACTCTTCTGTCTCTCTTACCAGGGCCTTGTTCAATGTTGCCATCCCTCCAGTTTCCCCAGTACAAAGAGCCTTTTCTGGTCCAGCCTAGGTCTCTTCTCCAGGATATTAGTAGCTAAGCTCCCCAGAGGCTCTGTCTCAGGTCAAGGCCTTAGGGAAAACTTCACCCCCAAGATCTTATTTCAGCCTTGCCTCTCTCCAAACCCAAGGGCGCTCCAGTATCTTTGGGGAACTTGGTGAAGAACCGCACATCAAGTATAACCCCCTCCTCGGGGTGCTATGCAGCAGTAAGCACCCCAGATCTGGGTTGAACATTCACTGTGGAAAAATGTGGTTTTTCCCCTTTAAAGGAGAAAAGCACAGATGGGATGGCCAGAGCCCCATTCCGCTTCACGCTGCTGCTGGGGAACGCAACGCTGGTCCTCCCCACCACGCAGCAGCCCCAGTCCCAGCCATAGCCAGCGGTGTGGAATAGTGTATGGTAGGGAGATGCACTGCATGAATGTTGGAGGCCATCCCCACTCTGAGTCTGCAAGGGGCAACTGGGGACCCCCTGCAACAGGGCTGGGGGGAGCAGAGGGCTGCCGGTGGGGAGTAAGGGGTACCAGCATGGCTGGGAGGGTGGGGGACTGTGGGGTCAGGAGTGAGGGGCACTGTCAGGGCCCCTTGGCTGCAGATCGGGAGTGAGGGATAGTGGCAAGGACAAGGGGCTGCGGGTTGGGAGTGAGGGGCACCAGTGAGACGGGGGGAGGCTGTGGCTTGGGAGTGAGGGGCAAGAGCATGAGCAGGGGCACGGCACCAGCATATCAGGGCTGCTCAAAACCACAAAGCAACAGAGGGGACAGCCGCAGCTGGACCCACATCCTGGTGAGCAAAGCAGGTAGGGGGAGCTCAATTGAAAAAACTAAAATCAAATGCAAACATTTATAGGTATTTAGAATTTATTGTATTATAGTGATTGAAGCACTGGAGGCTTCAAAACTTGCTTTAAATTGTAAATATATCAATAAAAACATTGTGTTCAACTGATACCTATATATATAGATATATATAGATATATACACACACACACACACACACAGATAGATAGATAGATAGATAGATAGATAGATAGTGATATTATATTTTAGTCATGAAAAAAAGCAGATTTCAGGGTTTTCAATCAGAGAATTTGGGATTTTTAAATAGAGAAAACCAGAATCCTTGGTAATCACCAAAAATGCTATTTCATGCTTCTCCCTGGGAAAGAGCCCAGAGTTCAGCTGTTATACCCCTGTGATCATATGCTCTGCCACTTGCGCTTCACAATACCCTAAATCCCCCAGCAAAATCCATCCTCCCCTGTTCCTCATCAAATAAAATCAGGTGCTCAAAAGAGTCAGAGCCTGGACCCGGCAGGGACTCTATCCAGTTTTGCCTTTAAAAGGAAATTTTGCACAGGGGAAACTGAGGCAGAGAGATTGAGTTGCCTGAGGCTACCTTGAGCATCTGTGTTAGAACCAGGAATTATACCTGTACTGCACGGCTCCCAACAGGACAAGTGCATGAGATTTCTGCGTCTGGTTAAACCACTGTAAAAAGGACTGTTGTGGGCTTTGAAGCTGCCGGGACAATTTAAGCAGTCAGGAAGCTCCAAATTCATCTGTTTTATAACCTTAGTAAGTCAATGACATTTCATCAGGACTAGTCAGATTAGTTGGCTAACCCGTGGCAGGTGGTTGATGAGGTAAGGGAGCTCAAAGTAAGAGAGACAAGTGTCCTAACACCTAGGCACAGGCAAGGAATATTCATTACAGTCTGATTTCATTTACGCATTTCAGACAGAGAGCGATCATTTTTGCAAACAGTTTTTGACTGGCAGCAGTAAATGCATGCCCTGCAGAACATCTTTATGAAAATTCATAATTAAACAAACATTATTCCATCTAAAATAGGCAAAAGTGGAAATGGACATTCAAATTAACTGTGCTTTTCACTAGAAGTTCATGCTGAATCCTAGCTATGGCTTTACTTAGCTAATGTCAGTCCCAGTGAAACATCGCCAAGCTTCCCTACCTCATCAACCACCTGCCACTGTTTAGCCAACTAGTTTGACTGATTGGCTGATAAAAGGTATGACCTATTCACCATCCTTTGCGTTTGGTGGTGTTGAATGTTTGGAAAGCTGTTAAGGGGCTTTTTCTTTTCAACACACCAGGTAATACTGGACTGGGGGAAGAGCAGAAAAAATCCCCCATGAATGCTTTATATATGTGCGCAGTCCCTTCCATTACAATGTGAACTGCTCGGTGAGTGACAGGGATCGTGTTGGGTGAACTTGTTCTTCTGGGAACATGCCCTGCGTATCATCTTTATGAAAAATCATAATTAAATAAACTTTGTTCCATCTAAAAGAGGCAAAGGTGAAAATTCAAATTAAATGTGCTTTTCACTAGAAGTTCAGGCTGAATTCTAGCGACAGCTTTGCTTAAGTAATGTCAGTCCCGACAAAACATTGTTGACTTACCAGGCTTATAACACAAATGAATTTGGAGCCTCCTGCCTGCCTAAATTGTCCCAGCAGCCTCGAAGGCCACAACAGGTTTTTTTTCACAGTTGTTTCATCGGACACAGAAACCCCATGCTACAATAAAGACGGGCCGCGTTCTGCCATAGAGGTGGCTGCATGTCACTGCGCAGCGGCAGGAGTAATTGGCATCTGTGCTTCAGTTCAGTGAAGTGGTGTATGGCTTTTTGGGAAGAGAGGTGCTGCATACAGAAAAGTGGAACATGGGACAGAACTGCCATCAGCCGTGATAAACACCACCGAGTCTTTCCTCAGCTGTTCTTCGGAAACAGATGTAGGTAGGAACGGGTAAGCTAGAGGGCCACCTCACTGTCCCATGGTAAGCAACTTAGCTTCCCAAATGAATGAATGCAATGACATTACCACTCACGTGGAGTCCCCATAGCAGTTGGCACCCAGGGTCCCTATAGGATGTGTCCTATAAAGACATGCTGCTAGAGCGGAGCAGGGGCTAGCACACCTAAGGGGAGGAAGCAGCATCCATCAGTGCAGCATGGCCCCTGCCTAGGCTTCTCGGTGGTGCCTTTTCCTGGGAACCCTAGAGACTTGCAAAGCTGGGAGCCTTCAAACTCCTCTCTCCAGAGGGGACAAATCTCCTGAACACTCAGGCTCTCCCCTCTCTATTCCTGCACTAGAGAAGAGGAGCCTCACAGATCACTGCCTCCTTAAAAAGAAACCCTCTGGGTAGCAAATGAACAGTTGAGGACACAACGTAGGGATGGAAGTGAGGGGCAAGTGAACTGGAATTAGACAGTTGTAACCTATGAGCACCACTCCTGCTGATCATCACTGATGCATGACTGCCCCGTGCTCTCCCTGGCTGCCGTCACTTTTGGGACAGGGATCATCTCTTTGTTACGTGTTTGTACAGCTCCTCCCCATAATGGGTCCTGGCCTCTGGGAGCAACCGCAATATTTGCAGTAAATAATAGTAAGTAATTGGGAAACAAAAGGAGGGGAAAGAGAAGGATCTACAGACAAGAGGAGAGGTGGAGAAGCCAAAGATAAAAAGAAGTGGAAAGCTATGGACAGAAAGAGAGGAGGAAAATAACCCAAGTGGAAATAGAAAAGATCAGAGGCCATTATGCATCTAAGGGCAGGACAGCAGGAAGATGTATCAGCCCAATAACAGACCTATTCAGTGTCAGGAATTAATCATAAAAAGTACTTACCCATATAATTAAAGAGAGCCTACCCAAAGCCTAATGAAAGACACAACTCTGAGCAACACGCTGCAGGTGGCACTGTAATTAAACAGCAAAACAAAGCTGAGTAGGGAGGAAATTAGTCTGCAATAGCTCAAGCATGAGGCGAAACATCAGACTCACACAAATATCCTCAATCCATCTGCTAGAATGGGCCACCTCAGTCATGCCCCTTCCCCGAGCTGCTTTATTAGCTAGCCTAACACTTCTTTAAAAAAACAAAACATATTAAATGAGTTTCCTGTCTCCTGTGACAAGACAAAGCCAAGATGAGGCCACGCTCTGGCTGTGGCTGTGGCAACCAGGTCATTAGATGCCTGGTTTTTATCCTTAACACCCTGGGCTCTGACCCCTCAGGTCTGAAAAGGTAAGCAGAGTCAAGCATGGGCTATGAATGAAACAGAAAATCTGGGGGCATCAGAAGGAACCCATTCTCTCTTCCCACTGAGTCACTTTTCGGCCCACATCCCAATCTAGGCATCAACTGGGGAAGGCCCTGTTCCCCCAGGCACCAGCCTGGGTTAGTAGGAATAATGGCCACAAATTGTTAGAGAGAAAATTCAGGATGAACATCAGGAGACATTACTGTATGGTTAGGGCTGCCAGGCTCTGGCATGGGGTCCCAAGTGAGGTGGTGCTCTCTCCTACCTTGAGGGTCTTCAAGAGAAGGCTGGACAGATATTCGGCTGGGGTGATATGACCCCAGCACCCGTTCCTGCCCAGGGCAGAGGGTCAGACCTGATGATCTGTTTAGGTCCCTTCTGCCCCTAAGCACTATGATACTATGAACCACCCACACTCTTGAAGAAATAATCTACATATTGACTGCATGCTGTTGAAGAACCAGGACAGCTCATTGACAGTCT
>NW_017728992.1:199652926-199653642 GCF_001723915.1 Gavialis gangeticus
TACTATGAACCACCCACACTCTTGAAGAAATAATCTACATATTGACTGCATGCTGTTGAAGAACCAGGACAGCTCATTGACAGTCTCACAGCATATTTCCCAGCAGCAAAAATGTTGAGCCCATTGTCAAACCTTACAAGGGGTTGCAAATGGTACCTAGCTAGTGTGCCTGCCTCCCCCACAGTTACATTTAATATTTCACTGGCTGCCCTGAACAACTGTATGGTGGTGCTTGTGAGCTGTCAAAGAGCTGCTCCATAGAAATGAAGAAGCAAGCAAGCCACTCCTGGCTAAGATCTTTGAAATGAGTTTTGAGGTATTGTTTTCTAACCAAAAAGGTGTCATTTGGTTAAGTACAGTCAAAGAGCCCAAGGCTGAATCAATTAAATCTTGTCAGATTAATCTAAACTGCGGATATTGAACCGATAAGCAAGTGAACGGACATTCACTTTTGATTCCAGAACTGAAGCCACATGCCTGCCGTGACCCAGGCCACAGGTTGGGGGGGTGCTAGAGCACACCTCCCTGCTTTGCTGGAGCAGAAAGCTTGGGCCAACACTAGCCTGCCCACCCTGCAAAGCATCCTGGGACGCTGGGGGACTGTGCGTTAATGTGAATCTGGAGGGGATCTGAAATAGAAGTTCCATAAGCTCATTTAACCTAAATCTGTTAAGCTTGATACTACATCCATCCAGGTTTATCTTAAACTGGCTTTG
>NW_017728992.1:199653675-199665956 GCF_001723915.1 Gavialis gangeticus
TC
Organism: Gavialis gangeticus; assembly: GCF_001723915.1. Classification (NCBI taxonomy): domain Eukaryota; kingdom Metazoa; phylum Chordata; order Crocodylia; family Gavialidae; genus Gavialis; species Gavialis gangeticus. Next base: position 199,653,678 of record NW_017728992.1, read on the forward strand.
TGTTGTGTTACAGATTTGAACCAGTTTCCGATCACCTCTGCTGGTTTGTGTCTAATTTGTGCCCCTAGCTTTAGTTTCGAATAACAACGAGGACAGTCTACACGCACACCTTCTCTGTGCCTTTAATACTGGAGTAGGTTGCAATGATTCACAATTATAAGAGCTATTCTGCAATACAGGCACTCAATACTCACTTGGCTCAGAACCCTGAGCCAAGGGGAATTTCTAGGCATCCCCAACTCTAACCTTCCCTCTTTGGAGAAGGCGGTTTAATTTGATATGAAACACTTTTCTTTTTATCTCAAATCAATGCAAGCTTTGGAAAGAAATAGTTCAGATTCTACCAGCAAGCTATGTTATCCAACAAGCTTACACAAGTAGCAGCTGCAAAAACTTGTGCCTGAGTAAAGAAAAGTCCAACAACCAACAAGTTCTGGCAGAGGTTAGATCGAAGTGCATGGGTCTAAAAACGTAATAAGTGTCAGGAAACCTAAAATTCCTCAGCTTGTGTTCCAAGTCCCAGAACAGTATTGTTGCTTTGACACTGTCGCCTAAAATCATTAATAACCAACATTCAGTGCCTCGCAGTCATTGAAACCAGCTGCCTAAACTGAACGCAGGGGGGGTTCCTCCGCTTTGCAGAAAGCCAAGGATAGATATCTAACAAAACCCATCAACACAAAATACATAGATTGCAATAAACCTGGGGAAACCAATGATTGTATCTGCAGCATAGTAGATAAGCTCTGAAATATGAACACTTCCAGAGCAGAGCAAACATCAGTTCATTAGAAAAAAATCTGTCCAATACGGTAATGAGGGCTGAAAGTGCTCCTGAACAGTTAGGTCTCTTGTTTGCCATTGGCAGATTTTCATTCATTTCTAACAGAATTTCTTCTCACATAGCTTATGTATAAGTGCCCCCTCCCACACGATCAGCCTCAGGGTTTACACTGTTTCTGGCCAGCTCTGTATCCTCCTCTAACACAAATTCTTCTAAGCTGTGAGTAAGACTCGTGAGAAAGTCTGGACAGCTATTACTATGTAGATCATGGGCTTTCCAAGTCTTGGGGGTCATGTCCAGCATGCCCCATCCCTTACTGAGTGGTGCCGGTTAGAACTCAATGGACTACACTAAATGAGAAGTCCTGGTAGGGGAAGACATTAAAAACTACTGTTATAGAACCACTTACCTACTCATAAGTGATTTTAAGCCAAAAGATGAGCAAAGGTAAGGAACTCATCCCCCCACAAATGATTTTTTGAATTATTGAAATTGAAAGGCTTGTCCTTCCAAAGCATCAGGCACCGGACACTGTGTATAGAGGCTATGAAAGACTCAGCATAGTAGATCATGCATTCGCCCGGGGTCCGCTCCTGTGCCCAGTGAAATGAAGGCAAAACTCCTGTTCACATCAGTGGGCATAGGTTTGGTCCTGTAGTTCTTATGTTGTTTCTGTACAGACAAGTAAATGGTGCCCCAATACATGCAATACTGAGTTAAATTAACTTTCCTCAACCTGCCAGGAAGTAATGTTCCAGTTGTATAACCAGTAAATTCACAGTAGTTAATTACTGCGAGAGGTTGGTTTTTTTCTTATTCCACTCCAAATTACAACTCTGCTCTAGAATACAACTCCCTTGCAAGCCACCAGCTACCCACCCATCCACCCACCCACTGCCAGATCTAAAATTATTTTCAACAAGGTAATAATAAAAAAGCATTTATATAGCTCTGCATTCCTTGAGTGCTGTGCAACTACAAGTTAATCCCTCAAAAACCTTTGTGAGGTTTGAAACTAAATATGATCATTCCCATATTACAGATTAGGACAACTGGCAAAGAGACAGCAACTGATTATCCCACAGCCATGCATGCTGGTTTTGATTCAGCAGATCCTTCCTGTTCAGTGAAACCCTTAAATGCACGGACTGACTTCAGTGGGACTTAACCCTGAGCCCATGCAGAGTTCTAGCTACCCTGTCACTCATTTAACTCCTGATTGCACAGTGAACATAAGCAGGAGGTTTTCTCAAACAGGCTGTTCACGTCCACAGCCACTTTGGGTCCCTGGTGCTCCTCTATCTGTGCTTAAAGGCTGGGGACAGACATTCAAAAAGCCTAAGCCTGAATTGATTCAATCTTTGCAGTTTGTCTAACCTGGCTAAGCTAAACTGGTTTATAACCATACAGACATGCCCTCTGGACTGAAGAAATGCCAGCACATGCCTGCAGTGGCTCAGGCTTGAAGCCAGGGGCCACTAGCGCAGCCCTCCCTTCCCTTCCACACAGCTGAGCTGAGGGGGGTGTGCAGCCAGGCCCAGCAGGACACTATGATTAGGGAGGGGTCCCCCCCCCAAGCAGCCCAGCAGGGAGTTGATAACATAGTGTTTATCACCCCTAACTCAGTGTTTATAAGTTCATTAAGAAAATGAACAGCCTCTCTCATTAGTTCAAGCTCTTCTTAAACAACGTTTTTTCCAAGGAAGGACTGGAGGGACATTACCAGCTACCTGTTGATTATCTCCAAAGAGATTTTCCTGTCTGCTCTTGTCCCATCTCCCACAGCACAGACCATAGCCAGCGTGTGGTGTGCTAGCTAATGCTGAGAGGTGTCTGTGTAAGGCAGAGGGGAGGGGGGAATCCCTGATTGGCAGGGAGTGGTGAGGGGAAAGGGAGAGCAGGGAGAAGTCAGGCAGATGTCTGCAGTCTCTGCCATAGCTACAGCCAGGGACCATTCCTGATGGGCTGGAGCAGACAGCAGAGCCCCGCCCAGGGCTGAAAAGCATGCTGGGATGCTGGGAGACTGTGATTTAACTTGAACAAGGAAGGGGTATGGACAGAAGTTGCATAAACTGGGTTGACCAGTTAAGCCTGATACTACATTGAACCAGGTGTATCTCAAACTGGTTTCAGCCATTTTCAAACTGGTTTATGTGCCCTGAACATTTGTTCCGTTACAGGTTTAAACCAGTTTCTGATCACTTAAACCAGTTTATGTGTAATGTCTGTTGCTAGCCAAACAGTTGTAGTGGAGCCACACTGCCAGGGCAACCTCAGTCAGCAACATGCTCCAGCAACCAACAGCAAAGAGGCAGTCAAACACTCTCTGAGAGCAGGTCCTCCATATGCTCTGTTTGGGATCATGACATACTAAGTTGCTCAGCCAATACAGCTCAGCCAATCATAAATAATGATATTTCTCACTGTCACCACCGTATGTCTCCAGACCTGAAAGTGCCTTACAAATACAGGTGTTCTAAGCATCAAACCACCTCTGTAAAATGGGTAAATTTTCTCTTTGAAAGATAGAAGAACTGGAAGCCTGTACAAGATATGTGGCAGGTACCCAGCTGTGCAGCACCTCTACTCCAGAGCTGAATTTAAGATAAAGATTTCTTGACTTCTGACTCCTTTAACTCTGGTAATCAGGCATACACCCTCCCAGCAGCTTGGCTACATTCAAAGTTACAGCCTGCAATTGGCCAGACACCCACCTTGATAGGCATCACAGATCAATGAAGATTCAAATCTCAAAGAAAAATTGTGCAGCACTTTTGCAATGTAACTTGGCAGTGGGGGATACTTGTCTGATTTGCCATGTGAATTACCTGAAACCCTATTCTGCTCTAAAACTGCCCATTTCGAGTGAAACATATATAAAATTTTATGGCTTTGTCCAACAGTGATGAGACTTTGGCTAAAGGGCTCTACAGGTTTGAGGGTCTCCTCAATCCATTCCATCCCCTTGAAAGAGCTCTAGAGCAAGGGTGTCAAACCCATCTGGCCCCGAAGTGCAGAGCTGGTTCATAGGCTGGATGCATAGTGAATGGCCAGCCTGGGTCTGGATTAGGTTCAGGCCCATGGACCCCACACATGCCAAATCCAGCCCATGTAGCACTTGCTCTGACCAATCCAGAACTGTGCCACATGAGCCAGTCTGGGACCCACACTGCACATGCTGCCTGCCCTGCACTAGCCAGGACAGGTGCCAAGTGCGATGCATGACCCAGACTGCCCAGGGCAGACACTGTGCAGCACAGGTCCTGGGGCAGGTGCTGAGAGTGGCATGGGGCCAGGCTGACATATGCCGTGTGCGCCTTGTGGGTCAACCCCAGACCCACAGGGAGCACTGAGGACTGAATGATGGGACTCCACAAGTTGCATCTTTGACACCCCTTCTATAAGGGATCTAAGCCTTACCAAAGCAAAATATCTGCATGAGTCCAACTAACACCAATTTTCATGTGGTTCAGCCAAAACAGTCACCCTAAATCAGGTTTGTATATGCATATTGTTGGCACCTGATGCGGCTTCCATCAAAGTCAATGCAGATATCCTTTACAACTCCAACGGGATTAGGAATAGGCCCATTAAAAAACTCATCAGGTACAATGTCTAGGGAGTGAAGAGCAGAGCAAAGCAGAGAGGGACCTAGTACAAGATGGTCACCTGTGTCCTCACTTTCAGGCCACCACCCTGTTGCTGCTTAATCCACAGCAGGAATCTCAAAACACTCTCACAGCTGCGCATCCATGGTTCATTAGCTGCTGTACACTGCAGTTTCTTTTCCTATGCAAGCACACACCACAGAGTCTCATATCATGGTCAACATCATAGTACCTGATCCCCAATCAGCAGGGCATTAACACAGAGAAAACAGTAAACAGGAGGAACCCAATATTGCAGTCCGTGTTCATTCCTGTTTTCCCAAGTGAAACTTCCACTGGACGGACTACAGGACTGATCCTCAAGGGTGGAACAAGATGGGAGGAGTAGAGGAAATGTATCACAGCACAACCATCACTGGGACACGCAGAAACCTCGATGTCAGCTGGAATCACATGCACAGAAAGCAAGAGGCTTCAAGCCACAAGGATCTAAATGCCATGACGAACTTTGAATAACTACACATCATCAAGGGAAAGGCTGGGGGTCTTGACCCTGCCTCAGGTACCTGAGGTACATGGTATAACCAATAAGACTTGAGCAGTCGATACAAGGTGATGCTCACAGCACGTCGTCCTTCCAATAGGTGCAATTTTCTTTAAGGTTTTGCCTTGAAGGGCGGAAAGTTTATGGATGATTTTAAAAAGGAGAGTTGCAAGCAACCAACCATGATTAAAATTAGGGCTCAGGGGAGAATGCTATAAAAATTTTTAAAAAATTCTTTGAAGCAGATGTAATTACAAAGCAATCCCCAAGAAACATTTTAATGAGAGTTTTAGCACGCACTGAAGGCAAAGGATTATTTTTTCTGAAATATTGTAATCTCCAGCATCAAAAGCTAGCTCTGGCATGTAACAGAGATGTCTGCCCTAAAACTATTTGGAACGACAGCAAGTGGAGTCAGGAAAGAATTCACACACGCGCCCTGATCTCAAAGCTAGGTAAATCCACAAGATTGTCCTTACTCTGCACCCATCAAAAAAGCTTAAAACTATGGAGCCAAATTCTGCCATCTGCAATGATGCATGCAGTACTTGCCTCCACCAGTAGTACCCTGAAAGCAAGGGTCGAAGAATCAATCCATAACCAAAGCTTCTCCACTTCAGTCATGTAAGTGGCATCACTCAACATCAAAGAGACTACCGTCTCCTCTAATAAAACGAACAAGATTTGGATGCAAAATGATTAGGAGAGATGGACTATTTGTACTCAGCAGAGCACTGGCAGGGAAGGTGCTGGGGTTGCTCTCTAGGAAACTTCAGATTGGAAAACCTGGCCTCTAATCCTGACTCTGCCACTAATGTAAAGGAAACTTCAGCAGGTCAGCATCAGAGTCCAAGTCTCAGTCACAGTAGGATAAATCCAGAGTCTGACCAGTGTAGACAGAGTCCCTCCAGGTCTATGCTGACATCTCTAGGATTACAGCACAACTGTTAACTGCTCTGTTCCTCAGTTTCCCTCGGGTACAGTTCCCCATTAGGGTAACACCCCCCTGCACTTCTTAAGGGCCATGCTTATGCAGCACAAGTGAGCCCAATAAGCACAGTATGTTTGCAGTGATTCCAAGAATAAAATATCCCACTTCACCTCCTAATCCTAATCACCCTTGAGCATCATTTGCTCATGTAAACAATCCCATGATTCTTCAACCCTGGCTCACAATTGTTACTACTAATATTGTGTTAATTTTGTGATATTGCATTTAAGAGTAAATAGTTTCATTCTACATTTTAGCCCCAAAAGATCCCAAGGCACTTTGCCCAATACTTGCATACACAGCATCTGTAAACTGTGACCACTACATAATCACAAAGCAGAAGAACAATGGGAAACATTCATGGCAGTTGGAGAAAGTGAAAATTTGCCTATGAAAACTGAAAAACAAAGTGGGGGGGAGCCATGGACTGTTTAAGACTAGCTTTATTTTTGGCTGGCATAATCACCTACCTAATTCATGGGTGCAATTACTCTGACTACCTTGTTAAGTCTAGTATTTAGTCTCAAAAAACCTCTTCAAATATATAATCGGTCATTTGCAATACCAAGCAGATTTGTGCATACACATTCAGTAAACCTGGACATAAATTAAGTGAACAATGGCACGCACAGATTTTTACAGGTGCATACTTCTCCAAACCTGTCCATGTTGAACAGATGGGATTTGTTATCTTAAGGTCTTAATCAGAGCATATGTACACACACACACACACACACACACACACACACACACACACACACACAGAGTCAATAAACTCATTAAGAACATTAGCTATGCTAAACTACTAAAAAATAATACCGAGTTAGCTTGCAAGAGTATTCTCAAATTCTCCCACCACCCAAATGTAGTGCCACATTATCAGGTAATATGTAGAACTATAGAAAGACATTAAAACTATTGTTTCAAGTATGATCTGAGGAATCAAGCTCTAACATGATGATTATAAAGAAATGCTAGTATTTAAAAAGCCTGAAATACCTTAAACCTTTAGCTTTCCTTAATGATGACGTTACCAGTTTCTTAGTCTTTGGGTCTGTGTCTTATCACAGGAATCTCACAGTTACACATCAGCTGGCTCTCATCAAGCCAGTAACATAAAAGAAAGAAGTTGATAAGGTCACATAACATAGTTTGAAAACACAGTTAAAACTTTGTAGACTGCAGGGAAAAAAAACAGTTGGGCTATGCATGATTTAATATAGCTCACTTTGGTTCCCTTGTATTTTTAACTGCAGATCCTGTTGCTACATGTCTATAAAAACTTCTGTTCTCGGTTTACCCACTGTGTGCAAAAAAGGAAAAAAACTAGATCCAAACTAACAAAAAGAGACATGTTGTCTTCAGTTCTACCATGCAAAAAAGAATCCTCTTACCTGCAGAAAAATAGCACCAGCAAACTTGCCAACTGTTGCTCAACTCCTGAGCCACATTCAACACTCAGCTGGACTGTACTTTGTAGTTGTCAGCTAAAGTGGAGATTCCCACTTTCTCCCCAAAGAGAAGGGGTGGGGAAAAATTCGCACCAAACTCAGCAGGGCATTGCAGGGAACAACAATTCTCTACATCCCAGCAACCAGGAACAAAGTGGGGGACAAGGGAAAGAGACAAAAAGAAAGACAAATGAATACAGAGAGGAGGAATCCAAGCCCAGAGAGAGAGATTTCCCTGCAGCGGCAGCAGGGACAATGCTCAGCATGAAGCCAGTCTCTAAGGGAGAGGATGGAAAGTGAAATGAAGAGGGATCCAGGAAGGGGGGTGGAGGTGGGGCCAGGGGAGGAGGGTTTGGGCACTGGATGGGGAAGGGATGTGGTCAGGGGGAGAGGGACAAGGGGTAAGGGGGCAGGGAGCTGGTGTGGGAGAGGCAGGGGAGGAGGTGAAGTGGGTGACTTGAAGGAACAAGGTGGATGCTGGGGTATGTTGTGGGAGGGGGAGGACAGTAAGAGAAAGGGGTCTGCTCTGAGACGGGACACTGGAGGGGACTGAAGTGAGAGGGGAGCTAGAGAGGATGCTGAGAGGAGGGAGCTTGGAGCTGGTTTGGGGAGCAGCAGGGGAGTGGGGAGGGAAGGTGGAGGAGAGGGTGGTTAGGGTAGGGGGCAAATGGGTGGGAAGGCCAGGGTGGGGGCTATCAGGCAGCAGGATTCAGTTTCAGAAACGCTTCAAGCAGCAGCAGGGGGCTGACAGCTCCTGGGCCATTTATAGCCCAACTTGGCAGAGTATTTCAGTCTCTTTACAGTCGCATCCGAAATAACTCCCTGCTGGAAGGGAGAGGGTGACTGGTAGGGAAGGGGAGCCTGGCAGCCCGTTCAGGCCGTGAAACAATTGGCACCCCATTTCCCATTTCCTGGAGACCTGAGAGGGTGCTACAGTGTTGGGATGAGGGGGATGTATCCCCCAGTGCCTTTGGGGAAAAATACCCTTTTCCAGCCTGGAGAACAGGTGGCTTCCTCTTTTACCTCTCCCTGAGCTCAGTGTCTAAATTAAAAGTCCTCTGCTGGGATATTTTTGGTTGAATTTCAGCCCTGGCCTGTATGCCGGAGCCATCCATCTTCCCTCCACCCTCCACCCCACAAAGCACAACGCAGGCAGTTATTCCTGTACAGACCCAATGGCCACAGTCAGGCATCATGAGAAGTGTACAGGTCCTGGTGAGCTTCTGCACAATACTGCTACAATACAGAAGAGGCGATGCAAGTCATTGAACTGCACTGAGTCAGCTTTCAGGTCCTGCCGCTGTTCCATGCTCTCCTGTACACTAGTACCTTCTTCAGGTGTTATCCACTGAGCAAACTGCTACTCAGCCAGTGGAAAAGTGCCACCATCTGCCCCATAGCGAGCAGAGGGTGAACCCACGATCCACATGAGTGGGCACTTATGCCAGTGGTTTTCAACCTTTTGTGGACCCCTAAAAAAATTTGAATGGGGGTGTGGACCCCTTTGAATTGTAAGTGTGGTCATAAGAATGCATATTCTGGAGACATCTTACTCACTCCCTTACTCCCCCACCTTGGAGTCTCCCTTGTTACTCACCCACTACACCTTGATGTTCAAAAGGAATAAAAGAGAAAAGAAGGAAGGTGAATTGTCACGGTCAGTGGTAGGACTTCAGAGTGAGCTCTTTCTTCACAGGGCTCCACCTCCCCTACACCCTGCTTGTACCCCACCTATCCAGGGTCAGGCACATGATCTTCCTGGACCTTTCATCCTACCTGGTTGCCAGGCTATACCAATCAGTCCTTTTTAATCATTTGTCCATAGGACTTGGTGACTAACAATCCCAGTTTTGCTGACTCATTTAGCAAATGAGCTGTTTTATAGTTCAGCTGTTGGCAAGGCTCTCACTGTCTGCTCACCACATCAATTGGTGCTTATTGATATTTCCCAAGTCAATGAGTTGCCATCACTCAATTGAATCTATATTTAATCAATTTAACAAGTTTTCCATCACTTGATTTAATCTCTCTTCATACTTCATCAATTGATCATGTTCATCCTTACTCAATACCTATTTATATTCCAGCAAATAGCAAGTCCCATTATGCAATTAATCATTGTCTATGCCTCATTAATTACTGAGTTCATCCTTACTTGACCCTTACTTATTCCATCAATTGAGGCATTCTTGGGGCGCCTGCTCATCCCCCTCACTAGATTTAGGCTGGGTCAATTTGCAAGCCACTCCCTCAATACCTCCTGATCCATTAATCTCAATTATCCTGCCACCATTTCAGGGCCCTTCATGTTCAGACTCATCCCCTCTGTTATCCCACCTTTCTGCCATGTCTCTCAGTGCAGCCCCTCTGATGGAGGGTTTTTCTCTCACTGCCCAGTTTTGTCCATGGCTCCAATTTCCCATCTCCCATCCTGGCTCTGGCTTGGTCCCCAGCTCCTGCCTCTGATCCTGGCCATGGTTCTAGGCTCTGTCTCTGGATCCTGGCAGTTTCCATGTCTCCACATGGTTTATATGAGCTCCACTTCTCGCATGCTTTTCCCTTCTCCAGCAGTTACTAAGTGTGCCAGTAGCCCATTTTGACTTTCAGCAGAACTCCCAGCAGCCAATTGGAGCCTGCCCCAGCTGCACATAACAATGTGCCACCCAGGCTGACCATGTCAGATGTAGTCTGTCTTCAGACGGCTGGCCGCACGTCTCCAGCAGTCATGCCACAGCCCCCAGGTCCAGAGGAAAGTTTCTCTATTGATTCAGCATAGACCATAACAGGGCCTGAAACCAATGTCCTGTTACAGTGGGTATTCACAAATGTTTTATAAAATCATAGAAAATTAGGGTTGGAGAGACCTCAGGAAGTCCATCCCCCTGCTCACAGCAGGACTTTTGATTGATCATAATCATTGTTCATAGTCATAGGGGGCTCCCAGATACAGGGGCCACGTGCAGCTGGACTGAGAGTCCTGTACCTGGTAGGGCTCTTGGTCCCTGCTGCCCCTGTAGACCCAGCGGTTTCAAGCACCCCTGCCATCCACTGCAGCCCGCAGGTTTCACATTGGGCATGATGTGCCCCTGCACCTGGGAGCCCCGTCAACTGAAAGGGTTCCTAGTTTCAGAGGAGACCCTGATAAACATGCAAATTAAAGCTCAGTAGCAACCAGTTATAAAGTCCATACACATTTTCGAGGTCAAACTTTATAGCTGGTTGGAGCTTTTTATGGTGTGATAGCTACTTTGCATGAGTAACTGGTCTCCAGTTAATTGCACAGCACCTGTAATATGTAGAGGCGGCCTCAAAGACACTGGAAGGTTCAGGATCATCTTTTCTTCACGTTGCAAAGCACATGCCAGTCTATTCAAATGGAAGGGATTGCTTAAGTCCTGTATTTTGCAGTCCACCCCATTTTGACAATGAAAAGAAACTGCTCAGTTTGACTTTTGTTCCCAGATTGTTACGTCTTGTCATTCTCAAGAACTGATATGGTCTATATTGTAAACATATTATGGAATATTTATAAGTGTTGCTTTAATATATGCTTTCATGTGTTTTATTAACCAAAACACAAAAATGTTGCCATTGGCATTATTAAAGCTCTGATTAAAACTAACTTTCAGTTCAAGGGTAACGTAACAGTACCCTGGTATATTGGTCTTAGCACTATGGTACTGCCCTGTAGGAGCTGACACACTAAAATGAAATAGCTGCTGGACTTTTTTTTTCCATAGCAATCTACCTACCATATGTCGGGTCATGCAACAATGTTAGTAGCGTTGACTGTAGCTGGTACTAACACACCTGCAGAGGACCTACTGCCTTCAGAGCACAGGAATTGTGTGTGCACTACTCCTTCCTATAGGGATCAGGTGGGCGGGAGTGGGGGCAGATGGAGCCATGCAAACTACAAACCCCTTCTCATAGATTTCATAGACATTAGGGCCAAAGGGACCTCGTAAGATCATCAGGCCCAGCCCCCTGCCCAGGGACAGGAAGTCAGCTGGGGTCACTGATTCAGGGCGGTTGTGATTTGCTTTATGTTTCTCTGAAGGGCACATCCATGCCCAGTCCCAGTGCCCCCCTGAGCAATGCAAATGTGTACTGTCCCTTTCTTAGGGCAATGCCTAAAGGTATAAGACAAACCCTCCTTCCTTTGAACAGCCCTGTTAAGGGCATGTCTCCACTTCTGACTTATTGTGCCAGGCAGCGCCATGTTGAAATACACAACCCTGCTCCTTGCACGTTACTGCCCAAACTGACTGGAAGCAGTGTTTTTGTGTTCACACTCAGAAACAAAGCTAATTCACTCCCTCCGCCGTGCTCCATAAGACAGCTAAACTACTTCCAGTCTGGGACAGCAGCAGGATCTCTGGATCACTGTATATGTGTAAGAGGTCTACTCAGGTGCCAGATGAATCCACTTACATGGAGTCCTGTGGCCATCACACCAAGACCTTCAACACATACATCTAGGCAAGGAGGAGGAGTGGAGGCTGCCCAGGTTGTAGCTTCTGCCAGAGAGCAACAGATAAGAACTGCTGCTGACTGCCTAACACCTCAGCAAGGGTGTATTTTTGTCAGGGAGGTGTCCCTTAGCCTTTCTCCAACCAAGAAGTACCCACAAGGCAATGATGGCTAGGGCCGTGAGGAGTCCTATACTCACCTTAGTCTGGAGGTTAGAATATTGTGGTATTTTACAGATGCTACCCTGCCACAAGTAGCCCTGCCACATTGCCACCAGGCCCTCAAGTCAGATGCAATTTACAGTCATAGGTGACAGAACTGGCCCAGACTACCCCATGCACCCCTCCCCATGCTGCACCACATGTGCTGGGATCTTGGCGCAATGGGGGGGCAGGGATGCTGCCCCACATGGCTGAGCCAGGGGTGTT
>NW_017728992.1:199670956-199674473 GCF_001723915.1 Gavialis gangeticus
GCGGGGCTGGGTTTTGAGGCATCCTATACTCACCATTTACAGTCATACTCAGGACTCTGGGAGAGAGTGAGCATATTCATGGGACAGACATGCCCAGGGTGCATCCAACCCCCTGCTCAAAGCAGGGCCATCCCCAACTAGAATTACTATTCAGCTACTGTTCCACATCCCCTCTAGATTCAAGTTAACTCACAGTCTGCTCGCATCCCAGGATACTTTGCACATCTTCCACAAGCTCCCCCACCCCACCCCCCCTCACAGGGTGGGCAGGCTAGCTTTGACCCAAGCTGTCTGCTCCAGCCCAGCAGGGAGGTGTGCTCTAGCGCCCCCCCAGCTCTGGCCTGGGCCACTGCAGACATGCAGTTGCATTTCTGGAACTAAAAGTGAATGTCTGTTCACTTATCAGTTCAATCTACACAGCTTAGACTAACTACGAAGATTGAATCAATTCAGCTTTAGACTTTTTGACTGTCTGTACATAGCCTAGATGTTTTACCCATAAAGCATTTGTAGAGGTGTGACAAGAAGCTTCTGAGCCCTTGGTGGCAGTGGTAGCTGCAGCAGTGGTGGTGGCTAGGCTTGGGCGGCAGCTACAGCCATTCCTAGCACTCCATCAAAATCAACGCCCGAGGCTGGTATCCTGGTCACCCGCCCCTAGTTATGCTGCTGGAATTTGAGGAACACTGACAGTGACATGGCTCTGGCTCAGACTCCCGATATGCAGCAATATAGCACACTTCTTGATGCATAATTGTAAGGTTTTCCCCATTTTGCTATTCTGATCACACTGATTCATTCACATCATTACTGAATGGTTACTCCTCAGTAGCTACGCTGTATGCAGATCCCTGTGCCTGACTGATTGACAACTACTAACTAATCTGAATGCAGATATCGGTATTATCATCCAACAGTCATTTCTCAATAACTACACTGGAATTGCGCGATGTTTCTCTGCTGTAACTATTTAACATATCTTGATTCTGGTGTTTGCCAGCAAAGAAACTACCTCTGTTCTTTTTTCAAAGGCAGCATAAAATGCGCTTGTATGGTAATGGAGGAAAATAACATAAAAAAAAAAGACACATGTTTAGAGTCTAAAAATAGAGTCTAGAAAAGGCGAATTAGGTATTTTTTTGTCCTTCCTATTTCACCACACAAGGGACATTGATGAATTTAAAAGGTGGTGAGTTCAAAACCATTCAAAGGACATAGTTCTTCATACAGTGCATAATTCAGACTGTGGGACCCATTACCAAAGGCATGCGTTGAGGGGAAGGACTTAGCAAGATTATAAAGGGGGAACCAAACATTCATATGGGAATCAAATATATGCAGCATTATAGCAGCAAAATGTCTGGAGGGAGTGTTTAACCTCATGCCTCAAGACTTGAGCCAAACCTTACCCATTAGATATGTAGCCAGGTTAGAGGATTATCCCCCATCTCTGCTGCACCGTGTATAACAATTAGACAAAACAACACTGAAAAGAAATACTCTGAGAAGGCTGAGAAAATATATTCCAACATGACTGAAACAAAACATTTTGATCATTTTCCATCAAAGATTTTGACACAACCAATAGGCTCCGATAGATTCATGCTCAGAATTTCCCAACAGAAAACAGGTCTATTAGAAAGTTCCCAGCCTCCACTATTCATTTTGATATAGGGGACTGAAAAAGAAGCTGCCAAGAGGAATGTAAAGATCTGGAAATCGTAAGCTTTTCATCCGTCTGTTTATTGTCTGGTTTTCATTAATATATTATAGGATTTGCCAGTCGCCTCTCCTAATGTATAAATAACTCATGCTTTAGAAATCTAGTTGCTAAATCCGGCACTGAAGGTAAATGGCTTGGTGCCACAGGTAATGACTTTGTAAATCATAATACCTTACCACCATCCCTGTGATTTACTGAAAGGGTTTATAAATCCAAACTAAAAACAAGTAATATATCTATAAATCTCACAGTAGCTTTTCAGCAAAACACATTTATTAAAGAAAAAAGTATACTAAGCTTTCAAAACATGCTGCCTGCTCTTTCTTTGTTCATTACTTGGGTACCTGACTCACACAGATTCAATTCCTGTATTGATAACTCCAGTTTTATCTAAACACCATTACTTACGAAGCAATTATAAGCATCATTATAAAGCCCTTATGTCTTCACAGTTGAAGATACTTGCCTTCTAAGAACACCTGCTTTTCCTAATGAAGTTTTAATCCTATGCCACAAAATCTACCTGGTCCATGGTACTTTTATGGCATTTATTGCCATAATATCCAGGTTATAAGTCTTCATACATAAGTCAGTCACTGCTACAGGATTTAATACTGTGCTATCCTTGCATTCAGTATAGCTTGGAGCAGAAGAAAGGGAAAAAATCTATTTCATGACAGCTTGATTTTAAAACAAACAGAGGTTGTTTGAAGCTGCTCAGTGGTTTGAAATGGTAGTGGGATGCCTGGCCTGGTGGAGTGCAGGTAACACAATCCAATATAGATAATAAATCCAGTTTATCATGGGGCTCTCTCAGTTGCAAGTTATAGAAGCAATGCAAAAGGCTGATGTATTTAGTGGTGTTTAGCCTGTAGTGATACAAAACAGCAGAGTTTTGACTCAGGCAGGAACACATACTGCACCATATCCTCAGATCTGATTGAATGCTTGCAGATTCACATGGATAACCAGTTCAGTAGCTTCAGTAAATCATACAGGTGATGTTATGTTCCAATGCAGTTCTGTAATTAAATGATTTTTTTCTCCAATTTTTTTCTGTGGCACTGAGTTACTGTGCAAAGTAATAAATCACCGTACACTTGAGAACAGGCCACTCTTTTAATGACATTGATACAATTCAGTGCTGGTGTTTCTGTTTAGATCTGTGACTCACTGATGCAGTTAGCTACTGAATTGCACAGTGGGGCTTGCTGAAAATAATACTATTTATTGAATAGCATTTCTTCATTTTGTTTGGCATGATGCTTGGTTTCCAGGGTCTGTCTGCAGACCATTTCAAGCTCACATCTTCCCTAGCACATCACGATCCATATCAGCTGGTATAAACCAGACTAGCTCCAGTGAATTCAATGGAGAAGGGTTGATTTGTACTTCCTGAGGATCTGGGTCCAAATCTTTGAGATGTCACAAACCTCTAAGAACCAGATTAATTCTTCCCTGGCCCTGCAACCACTGCCAAACTCAGGACTTTGGATCCTCACTCTCCATATAACATTGTGGCAATTCAGGGCCAGGTTAACTTGCTTCTTGGTGGTGGCACCACTCTTGCAGCAGCACCCTGCTTTTGCTCTGTTCTGCACAGCCAGAGACCCAACCCCTCTACCCCTTACCCCAACCCCTCAGGGTTCAAACCCTTATTGCAGATGCTTATGGGGGACAGGGTTCAGAGCAGTACTGAAGAGCAGGGAGGAATTTAATTTGTGGCACACCAGCCAAAAAGGTTGGACACCACTGGTGTAATTGGATGGGCAGACTTTTAGACCCAAAGGCTGAAGG
>NW_017728992.1:199679473-199685634 GCF_001723915.1 Gavialis gangeticus
TGCAGATGCCTATGGGGGACAGGGTTCAGAGCAGTACTGAAGAGCAGAGAGGAGTTTAATTTGTGGCACACCAGCCAAAAAGGTTGGACACCACTGGTGTAATTGGATGGGCAGACTTTTAGACCCAAAGGCTGAAGGTCCTCCCTGCTCCCCAGCTGGAAGGATTACTTCTCATACCTCAGGAGTCATGTTCTGTGCTCCCCTCTTCACTCTTGTTGCTCACTCTTAGATCCCTTCTAGTTTGACTTTCTTAAAAGCGTGGCCCCCACAAGCATCCGCAGACCTGCAACTGAGATCTCACCAGTGCCTACGGGAACAGGACAGCGACCTCCCACGTCTTCCAAAAAACCTACCCATCAACATGCTCCAAAAGGAGAGAAGCCATTCGGGGGGCAACGCTTCTCTCCTTTTGGAGCAGGCTGATGGGGAGCATGTTGTGCGACACCTGAGTCTGGGCGTTGTTGAGTCAATGGGACAACATGACAAATACTGTCCATGTTTTGGGAGGGGCCATGCAAGGGAAGGGGAGTTTGGGAGCAGTAATGGTGCTTTTCACTATGTCTCACTGTAGACCATCACAGGAGCACCAATACTGGTGACCTAGGAGGAGACCTTCACATTCCCACACTGGTGACCAAAACCAAAGTGCTTCCTGAGAGGCCAAGAGGAAAGGACAGTTCTGGAGATGTGGAGGCAACTATTAACCACAGTCTAAGGAAATATACACTGAATAAACGCCTTCTTTCACCTAATGCAATGCTGATTTTAAAGTTTCTTATCATTCCCATGTGTGGCAGACACATTCCTACACTGTTCCAGTGCATTGGGAGTATTTTCTGGTCATAACAATGCATTGTTCACTGGTACATTGAAATGCAACATCAGGACCTTTAGAAGCAGTAGACTGCATGGAGGAGAGAGAGAAGAGAAGGAGACACAAAAGGGGACAGGTCCAGAGGGAAAAGCAAGAAGTACAGAGTTAAAGCTACCCAGATATGAGAAGCCTTTTCATCAGCAGCATGTGTGTGTACATGCATGCACACCCACACATGTACATGTAAGTCTGAATTAATGTTATGTGATGCCTCTGGGATTTTCCGGCATGGGCACCTTCTCTTTTTAAACCCACAAAACCTGTTAACCTTAGTCCTGTGCGGGATGGGGAAAAGACAGGACAATTTTTTGCTAGTAGAATAGATGGCCGCTCTTACTGAAAGTCCAGCCTTACTGAAAGTTACACAAAGATAAAACATAGAGTGGGACGAGCCTAAGAACTACTGGAGATGTTACAAAAATGAGAGAGAGAGAAAGAGAGCAATGGGTCCCATAACTCAAAATGGTTATAAGACCAGGGCACATGACTAATAAAGAGAGGCTAAGGATAACTGGGCTTATTTAGTCTGCAGAAGAGAAGACTGAGGGGGGATTTAATAGGAGCTGTGAACTCCCTGCAGGGGGGCTCCAAAGAGGATGGAGGTGGACTGTTCTCAGTGGGGGCAGATGACAGGACAAGGAGCAATGGGCTCCAGTTACAGCAAGGGAAGTTTAGGTTGGCTATTAAGGAAAAACTTTCTCAGTGGGAGGGTGGTGAAACACTGGAACAGGTTAACTAGAGAGGTGGTGCAATCTCCATCCTTGGAGGTTTTAAGGCCCAGTTAGACAAATCTGTGGCTGGGATGATCTAGTTGGGGCTGGTCCTGCTTTGAGCAGGGTTTGGATTAGATGTGACCTCCTGAGTTTCCTTCCAACCCTCATTTGCTGTGATTCAATGAGTTTATGAATAGCCATGGCATAGGCCTGTTTGCTTCATAGTTGTGGAGAAATAAGGGTCAATTTATACAACCAGATATTCTAGAATAATTGTCTCTGAATAGCTTCATGTGTGGTGGCTCTTCCCAGAGTGGGCCTTCCTCCAGTTTATAGCTTAACCCATTATGAAAGTGGATTATACATACACAGAAAGGAGGCACTATTATTCTGGAAGAATCAAATTCACACATCAAGTTCTTCCAGAAAAATCACTGCTCATTAGATCTACATTTTACTATGAATCAATTTGGTCAACTACATTTTTTTGTGATTTTTTTTTTCTCTTTCCCAATTTGGGGGATTTTTTTTCCCCATAAGCACGTTGGGGATTGGCATGTTGAAAACAATACACACTTGTCTTTTCAGGTTGCCAATAAGAAAACAATGGTTTTGTGCAACTGAAGTCTCATCCTTCAAGTGCTTCATGCCCATCATTGTGCCTATTGCAAGTTCTCACTGGGATTCTGGGTAGGATGGAGAACTCTGATGCCAGCAGGAAACATTTGCAGGATGCATGCAAATTATTGGATACAATCAGCAGTCATGGTCAACGCAACTGCATAGCAGGAAGGTAGCTAAGAAGAAGGAAGCTGCTGTGCTGGAGCAGTCACCCCCTGCCCTTATTTGTGCCAGGTACAATGCTCCTCCTCTCCATGTCCACACACTCCAGGTGCATATACACATGCAATTAATGTGAAGCAATAAACTCTGGAGCAGTTTGAGCCAAGGAAAACTATTCCTAGGTTCATTGTCTGCACGTGCACCCAGGACAGCAGGAATTTGAGTCGGAGCAGAGCACTTCACTCCAGGGTCGCTCCTGCCCTGCTCTGCCCTGGGCTCCAGATGGCAGTGTCGGGGCTGGCTGGGGCACAAGGGTGCTGAAAGCATGCAGTGGTGTGGCTAGGTGGCAGGCAGTAGTCTGGCTCCTGCTACCTGGACTAACTGGGCACAATTTACATCTATGGTCAATGTCTACATGTGCATTTAATTGCAGTAAACTACTCTGCCATAAGATAGTATTGTCCCTGACTACTAACTTACATGGAGTAAATTAGTTTACTGTGGCCTAATACCATTGCACATGTAGATGGTGGCACTTTACTCTGCAGCAAATTAGTTTACTCCACAATAAAGGCTGGTAGTGGCCCCCAGCATGCCGGGGCCAGGTCTTCTCAGAGTCGCTTGGGAATGCAGCCCAAAGCATATGTGTAGATGCAGCCTCCTTCTCCCCAATATTGAAGAAGAGGTATAAAGCCTAGCTTTCCATCAGCTCCTAAAAAGTACCCATCATGCTTTTTAGGAAATATTTGAGGCCCATTTATACCCTGCTGCTGAAGAAAAGGGACTTTTATCATGGGTCAGAGATTTGTTGCATTCATTTAGCAATGAGTCCCCTTGCAAAACCTCCTTTGCAAATCTTAATTAAGATGCTCTTCAAGATAACTGTTTCATGTAGAAACAACAGCCTGAAAGGCTGTAAAGCAAGGCTGTTGGCATACAATGATATACTGAACAAGGCGCAGGAAATAGAGTGCCTGGCAAGATTTACTAGCTAGGTTAATGGCACCCCCAGCAGGGAATAATTCAAGGGAGGACAGTGCTGGCTAGGCTGAGGGCATGACCGGATTGTCCGAAGAATGGGCTAATTGTAAGTGCTGCTGGAGACTGCACCTGGAGTTTAACAAAGCCATCCCTGGGTGCCTTCAGCCCTGAATGATGACTTTCATCCTTTCAGCCGCACCCAGGTTACACCCATTAGCCCCACAGGGGCAGATCAGCTCCAGGCTCCAAGTTGTCTGATGCAGCCTGAGCCATACACAACTCCATTCACCAAATCAGTAAAAGCAGCACTGCAAGCACAACACTGCATTGTTGCTTGATCTCTGACTTCCTTTAATCAGGAGGTAGCAGCACCGTTTAAAGTGTCAGAGGACTGGGGATGCTCTGTGTGCTTTCCCTGAGGATCACCAAGGAATAGTCCCATTATCCCCACTGCTCTCCCTCTGCCTGTTCAAAGGAAGCAATTGTCATCTTACTTTTCTTGATCCTTCCCTATGCTTCCTCTCCTTCTGTCCCCATCCATTTGATTATCCAGAGCAACCCAGCCCAAAATGAAGAGGCCAGACCTGGGACTAATCCCTGCTGTAATACCACTGGAGTCTACAGGGATGAACCCCAATAAGTTTCATTTTATTAGTTAACCATAGCCGTGCAGTTCTGTAAAGTACAGTTCGGTCCTTCAGGAAAGCATCAGACATCTAGTGACAAAATTCAATGCTTACAGGCTTGTCAGCTGAGGAAAAATGGCCAGCACAGATACGGCATTAAAGACTGTTCTCTTACCTCTATGCTCTGCATAGATAGGGATGTGGAAGAATTACTCTACTGAAGTCGTATTAGTTTTAGAGCACGGTGTCCATATGGGGAGTTATCCCAGCATAGCAGTAGCAGAAGAGCTGGCTGTGCTATAGCTGCACTGATCAATCTTCCCCTTTGCTGTTATTCTAACAGGCACAGAGTAGACGGTCTGTCAAAAGAAATATGGGGCTGGGGGAGCACATACAAGAGCATCTGGCCTGCCCCCCTGCTCCCTGGTGAGATCAAGTGTACCTGATACACTTATCTTACCCAGTGTGCAAATATTCCAAAAACAGGGGACTCTACCTTCTCCTGTGCCAATCCCTGACTGACCTTTCCTTATAATTGCTCCTCAATATCTAGTCAAAAGCTTACTTGCAGTGACTTACGCTACTAACTTCTTAACTTACCCTCCACGGATGAGGAGAATAACTGATCACAGGCCTCTTCAACACATCTTAGCTATCCAAGGGATGTTATTACCTTCCCCCCTTAGGCTAATTCTGTCTTCCCAGGTCATGCTTTTTTAAACTCTCATCTTTCTTGCTGCTCTCCACAGGGCTGTCTCCTATGCATCTAGCTCAAGTGTGGGGTCTCGAACAAGACACAAGACTCAAGCAGAGCTAAAGTACAGCAGAATCACCAGCTCACTTATCTTACTCAAATATTTTCCTTAAAACACCCCTTGACTGACATTCGTCCTTTCTGGAACAGCATTGCAACATGGATTAATATTCAGTTTGTGATCCTCTACAAGCCCCAGATGTGTATTTTGCAGTGTTGTTTGTTGCCTTGCCAGTTAATGCCTTGTATTTGAGCATCTGATTTTTTTCCTTCTTACGTACCTTTGGCTTTAGTGAAGTTCAGGTTATTATTTCAAGCCACTTCTCTGATTTCTAACAATCACTTTCAGTCCCTTTCAGAAAGGGGTTGGCTGCAAATTTAATAAATGCGCTCCCTTTTCTGTCACCTAAGCTGTTGATAGAAATATTGAATAGTTCAGGACATCCCCCTGCAGGGCTCCGCTTGATATGTCCTCTCATTTTGACAGGGAACCATTGATACCTGCTCTTTGAGTCTGGTTTACAGCTACTTGGCACCCACCTTTTAGTTGATCTAGAGCAGCTTCCTTAGTTTGAGTATCAGCATATCATTATAAAAGACTTACTAAAGTCAAGATATATCATGTCTTTTGCTCCCCCCATCCATTAGGCCAGCTACCCTGTCAAAAAAGGAAAATAGATTAGTTTGACAGGACATGACATATCAGTGAGCCCAGGAGTATAGTAGGCTTAGACACATAAGTGAAAAATGAAAATATCCCCAGATACCTTGGACAGGATGAAACTACTTTCTTAGACAACAGACATAAACCATCATGTTTCCAGGCATATGCCGGCCCCATTTAACTGACAATTTAAATGATACTTTCCTTATGCCCAGCTTTTCCCATCACTGTCTGCTGCCAAGCGGTTCACATTTTCCTTTGAAGACTGTGATGTCCGGTATTGTCAGATGGCCTGTTGGTGCGACCCTGCACTTGGTGGTTCAGATAGGATGTGGACCATCACCTCTGAAATACAGGATAGACACACATCAATTCATATGACAATACATTGCAATATAATCCAGGTATTCATATATATATTCCCAGAAAGTCTCACCCACCTACCCTCTCTCCCCCTTACCTGAGAAAGGCATTAAACTAGCAGAAAAAAAAAATGATGCATGCAATAATGTTGACTTGGCAATAGCCCTGTGGTGAGCACATACTTTTATATGCCAATCCAAAAAGGCTTAATTCATCCTTGGTCTTGCATATCCTTGCAACATGCACTGCAGTACATGCAGCTACTGGCCTCCTGGAGCAGTGATTTCTCCCAGCGGGAAGAAATGGTAGTAAACAAAACGCCCTCCTGCGTTCTATCGACACTGCCACTTCTGGAAGCAGCAATAACGCACATTTTGTAGGCCTTTGGGGGGGGGGGGGGGGG
>NW_017728992.1:199685894-199693170 GCF_001723915.1 Gavialis gangeticus
TGTGGGCTTGGGGGGGGGGGGGGGGAGGTCTCTCTTTATGTTACTGTAACACTTTGGATGAGCTAACCAGCCCTTAGACCCACATGGGAAAGGAAGCCCAAAGATTTCACTGGAAAGCACCCAGTTACAACTAGTTGCCATCTTGATGCAGCAGATGCTGAGTTTTGCTGACGCACAGGATGTGCTGAAAGCCATACATAGATATTAAGGCCGGAAGGGACAACCAGACCATCTACTCTATGACCCAGGCCAGGAAACCTCATCCAGCTGCCCCTGTCCCAATCCCAGTAAATTGTATTTATCTAAACTGTACGCAGCGTCCTTCGACAGCAAGTCCCATGGGGGCAGGGGCTGTCAGTCATTATACCCTGCCCAAGGGAGGCTCCAGTGGAGATCAGGATCTCTTGGCATCACTGCATTATCAATATTCACCTACATTATGAACTTTGGAAGAAGCGTGAGGAGCAGAGAACGGGGTTTGGGGACTGGCTGGTTTTTCCTTTGGGAGCGGGTGGCAGCAATTTCCACTTATTTATTCTTCACTTCTATGCACACGAAGCGACTGGATTTTTAATTCCATGGGGTGAAAGGGGCTGTGCCTTCATCAGCACCAAAAAGAGAGAAATCCCTAAACAGCTCAGGCACACACAGCCATCCACAGTGCTCCTGTTGGGCTGCTCTATTCCCGAAAGAAGTGAGCCATCTGCTGGGCAGCTGCTGTAGAAACCCGTTTCAGGAGAGCCTGGCACTGCAAGAGTCCCTGATCCTTTGCTGTAACGTGCAGAGGAGGGCAAGGCAGAAACAACACCTTGCAAACACGCATTTGAACTACTGGCACATGATAGGTGAAGAAGTTCCCTGGACTGCATGGAAATACTGAACTGAAAACTATACAGTCTGTAGGAAGATGGCATGGCACCAAAGGGAAAGGGAGCTGGGTAATGTTCCCAGCAATTCCACTCATCTGCCCTGTGATCCTGAGTGCATCACTTCCCCTTTGTCTCTTGTCAGCTCCTCTGGAGGTTAAGGGGAACTTTCTTGTTTTGTATATCTATCCCTACAGCTTAGCATCAGATGAAATGAGCTGCTCCTTACAAGAGCTTATGTGTCTTTGATTTAGTTACTCTATATAGTGATAATCTACCCTGCTTTCTGCCTGTCTATACACTGCAAAGCACAATGGACCTCAGTGAAGGTCTACGGATGCTTCCAATAAAGGTATCAAGAATAATACATTTAAAAGCAACTCTGGTGCCTACAGAATTAGGAAGCAAACAAAATAAGATGATGAAATGGAGTTAAAAGGGACCACAAGAGTGAGGTTGCCTTCATTCTATCAGGTATTCAACAGGCATGCCAGTCTCATCTATGCTCCCTTCATATAATGGCTGTCAAATAAAGATCAGAGGTAAGATGATCAAAAGCACCTACATGATTTAGCAGCCTTGGCTCAGTTTTAAAAGGTGACTTTGGCACAGACATCCTTTTGAAAGTTTTATCCTGGGGTAAGGAGGAGACAAGTGGAAATGCAAGGGATGTCTTCTTGATAGTCTACCTCATTTTAAGATCGGTCCCAGTTGTCGTTCATATTGAAATACCTACTCACTGGGTCAGCCAACTTAGCAGGATGACCCCATGGAAGAGTGGAATGGGAGAGTGTTGTGTCGCAGAAACACAAAGGGCTTTTTACACATACTCTTCCCTGTAAATACACCTTCGAATTGAAAAAGAAAGGTGCCAATTTTGAGATAGGCAAAATAATTCCTGGCTGATTTGCCCTCCCCCTGTGTTTTTCTCCCATAAGCTTTCCTGAAGGACTTTGAGCTAGATCCACACAAACAGTCGAAGACTCCGAAGCTGAATTGATTCAATCTTTGCAGGTTAGTCTAAACTGTGTAGACTGAACCAAGAAGCAAGTGAACAGACATTCACTTTTGATTCCAGAAATACAGCCACATGCCTGCCGTGGCCCAGGCCAGAAGCTGGGGGGCACTAGAGCATGCCTCCCTGCTCAGCTGGAGCAGACCGCTTAGACTAAAGCTAGCCCACACACTCTGCGAGGGGAGGTTTGCAAGGGAGGTGCAAAGCATCCTGAGATACTGGAAGGCTGTGAGTTAACTTGAACTTCTGGGACAGAAGTTCAGTAAACCAATTTAAGCTAAATCAGTTAAGTCTGATACTACATCCATCCAGGTTTATTTTAAGCCAGTTTCAGCCATTTTGAAAGTGGTTTTATGTGCACTGAACTTCTGTTGCATTACAGATTTGAACCAGCTTCCAATCACTTATACTGGTTTATGCATAACTTCTGTTCCTAGCCTCAAAGACCCATATTGATTCTTGCAACTCTTCATGTTTGAGGCACCCAGGGCAAGATTCCCAAGAATATTTAAGAACTTCTGATTTCTTTTGGAATCTAGTCTCTGGCTCCCAGGGCAGAATCCACAGCCTTGCATTGGGTGCCTAGGCTCTCTACACAGTACCTGGTGAAGAGTTAGGCACTTCAGAATAAGATACAAAACAGTCAGCAGGGAAATATGAAGGACATTCAGCACTTCTCTGGGATTCATCTTCCTTTGGCACTTTACTCAGGACTGCCAGGAGGTGCATCCATTTGCTGATGTTTTACAGCTCCGAGTTTGATCCTGAGGTTAGCACTTAAGGGTTGTTTTCAGACAGAGAGAAAGAGGATACTCCTTTATTTGAAAACTCAGCAAAATGAGAAGCTCCCATCCCTCTCTGTATAGTGCTTAGGGCTGTAGCTTATTGGTTAGAGCATTCTTATGAGAGGGGGAGGCCTGGGTCCTTATCCCTGCTCTGTGGATTAGTCCAGGCTAAGCACATCATGGTCCCTCACTCTCCTCTCTCTCTGACCCAATGAATCCTTCATTCTCTTCTGCAAAGTAGAACAGATGCAATAAGAGAAATTGAGAATTCATCCTCTCCACCCTACAGAATAACCCACTACCTGTAAGTGATAACATATCTCAGGGTGACGGGCAGTATGGCCTAGGGTGCAAGTTTGCAGATGACACCAAGCTGGGGGGAGTAGTAGATACACTGGAGGCTAGAGCTAGGATTCAAAGTGACCTAAACAAATTGGAGAATTGGACCAAAAGGAATCATATGAGGTTCAACAAGGAAAAGTACACGAGTGGTTTCTTGTTCTGCTTCAGCTGCGTCTGTCCGCGGGCGCGGGCTCGGCACTTAGGACAGAACAATCCCATGTACCGGGACAGGCCGGGGACTGACCAGGCAGCAGCTCTGCAGAAAAGGATTTAGGGGTTACATTGGACAATAAGCTTAATGTGAGCCAGCAGTGTGCCATTGTTGCCAAGAAGGCTAATGGCATTCTGGGCTGCATCGGTAGGTGTATTGCTAGTAGATCAAGAGAAGTAATTAGTCCTCTCTAGTCAGCACTGGTGAGGCCACATCTGGAGAACTGTGTTCAGTTTTGGAGCCCCCAAAAGGATATGGACAAGTTGGAGGGAGTCCAGCAGAGAGCAACAAAAATGGTGAGGGGCTGGGGAACATGACTTATGAGAAAAGGCTGAGGGACCTGGGCTTATTCACTCAAGTGAAGAGGAGACTGAGAGGAGACTTAATAGCAGTCTTCAACTACCAGAAGGGGTGTACAAAAGAGGATGGATATTCTCAGTAGGGGCACATGACAGGACAAGGAGTAACAGTCTCAAGTTGCAGCAAGGGAAGTTTAGGTTAGATATTAGGAAGAATTTTCTTACTAGGAGGGTAGTAAAACACTGGAACAGGTTACCCAGAGAGGTTGGGGAAGCTCCATCTTTGGAGATTTTCAAAACCTGGCTAAACAAAGCTTTGGCTGGGGTGATTTAGTTGGGGATGGCCCTGCTTTAAGCAGGGGGTTTGACCTCCTGAGGTCCCTTCCAACCCCAACTTTCTATGATTCTATCATTCTATGAGCCTGGGTCCAGTTCCACAGGTGAGCATTCGGTGTAATCCAAGGATACCTGCTGGCTGGGGATCAGGAGAGGAGAAAGGCAGGATAGCACCTTCTTTGTGGATCCAAACAGCTTAGGTATTCTGGATGCACCAACCTGCATGCACAGAGATGCAGAATTGAGGGTGCCAAAGAAAACTTAACGGCTTCAGGCACCTGTGGGGTTAAGCATAGGTCTGAAAACCATGTACTTTGACTTGAGAAACCTGAAGTCCACCTTTGACCCTGTTTCTGGGCCTCTATCATCATCAGCTCAGTAGTACTCAGGGGAACTACCTTGCTTTGGACCAACTGAGGATATATTTCTTCTGCCCATATTGTGCTTGTCATTGCTCAGGCCAGGTGGACACCTCTGCTCACCCTTTTGCAACTTAAATGTTCAATTCTTGTTTAACATTGGCTATTCATAGCTGTGGTGGGGGAGGCTGTATCTGAGAAGCAAAGAGCCTGGAGAGTATTGCAAGGTGAAGCTAATTAATATCTTTACCTGGGTGAGGCAGGGTGTCCAATTAGCTAACGGGGCTGGAATAATAATGACTTGTTCCATAGGCATTGGCAGAATCCAGGTGCAGCACACCGCTTAGAAATGACAGCTTGACGAGAAGCAAGATGGTTGATTTACCCTGTGAATTACCACAGTGAGGGCACCCAGGCCTTGAAAAGCATTTATTAACTTAAGACCCAAGTTTACTTTCCACCCACACAAATCTGGCATGCTCCTGCTTCGATTGCCTAACTGCTGACAGTCGGTTAGAGTTAGAAATGCTGAATCCTTGAAAAAAATGAGATACTGAAAATGTTAATTAAGTTAAAGGAATGAAATGGGATACTCACTTTCAAGGGAAAGTTGTCCCTAATAATACAGAAGGCTTCAGGTTATTAGGACTGAAAGCATATTAAAATGGATTTTATTCTGCAGTATTGATACTGTGCATGGGGAATGGTTTTATATGTCAATACACTTCCTAGTAGGGCTGTGCAAAATTTCATCAGCCGTTTAATTTCAACACTGTTTCAACTCATTTTGAGCTCAAAACAGTGAAATCAAAATGAAAGAAAGGGCTTTGAAACAGCCTTGAAACAAAACAAGGGCAGTCAAAACGTTCTGAAAGTTTCGAAACGTTTCGAGTTTCAAAGCTGAAGCTGGGCTTGCCTGCAGGGAAAAAGAAAGTAAGGAGAGGGAGGGGAAAGAGAGGGGAAGGACAGCTCTGATATCAACTGTGTAGCTGACCAATGACTGTGATCCTTCCCTGAGGTCCCTTCCAATCCCAGTGCTGTAGGGGAGGGATGGAAAAGCAACATAAAAAGCATCATTGCTTGAACTGAGCTGCTTTCTGCCTCGGGGTCAGTTACTGAGCTGTCTTCCAGAATCTCAGCAGCATTAGACAACAAAGGCTACTGTTCATTTCCTACTTGCTAGCCTAGCAAGTGGGATTCAGCAATACCGTTTGCTTGCTTTCTATCCCCTTATATTATATTATCATATTCATTGATTGATTCCTTTCAATTTATTCCTCCCCCCAAATCCTCTTTTTGTTTAGTCTATTTCGATTCTTTTCAAATCTGTGCTCTCTCTCACAGCCTGCATTCCATTCACTGTGCAGCAAAGCACAGCATAATTATATTGCATATTATAATATAGAATTTATGTAGGAAAACACATACATACATTTATATATTTTTATTTGCTTTATTACATAAATACATACATACAAACATACATTACATAAATACACATGCATACAATTATCTTATCTACACATATTACATAAATCAGATAGATAACATTACAGAAGAAGAGAAAGATTTTCCAGCACACCAAGGCAAAGACAAGACACTATGAAGCACACCATGAAGTGTGGTGAAAAGGCAACTGGCAAGCCTTCAGGAAGGGGTGGAAGAGGGGGTAGAGGGAGATCTGTAAGTCCCATCCCCTCCTAACTGAGATGCAGCTCTTTGCTACAACAAGTAGAGATGTGGCTTCTACTAGTTGTACAGGCAGCAAGGAGAGGGCATCAGTGCCAGTGCCACTGCCTATGCCTGAGTCTGCATCCCCTCCAAGAGCACCAGCCATAACACACCTCCCCCCCCACCACCACCACCATGACAACAACAAGCAGAAGCTGGATACCTTGTTGTCCAGTACAGTCCACGTGGGCTGCCATTTGTGACCCAATGGTGAAAAGGAGCGTATGAAGCCTCCAAATCCTGAATCAGTAGACGGAGGTGCTGGTGAAGAGAGTCAGGTATTCAGGACAGTGGAATCAGGGGAGACATGGAAGAGGGGGATCCACTGTCCCATGCTGGCATGCCATCCACCAGCCAGTCTCCTCCTCCACCACAGGTGCTGCCAATGTGGGCCGAGGGCATGGCCCCACCAGACCCCACCATCAGGCAGGTAGTGCTCATGCCTTGGTGGTTGCCTATCTCACCGAGGATTTGGAGCTACTGCTGTGCAACCCCTTGGCCTACTGGGGCAAGCCACAGCCTGATGTGGCTGGATCTGGCCACAGTTGCCTGGAAACACCTGTCCTGTCCACCGACCAGTGTTCCAAGCAAGAGGATATTCAGTATTGCTGGGGATGTAGTGACACCCCACCGCACCTCCTTGGATCCTGGTTTGGTGGAGCAGCTGGTGTTCCTCAAGGTAAACCTCCCACTGCCAGGGTTCTCCAAGCTCCATGGGCATATTGAGTGAATGGCACCCTCTCCTCACTCCCTCCACACCCATTTCCTTTTTTCATTCTTTAAAAATCATTTAATGCCTGCCTCTCAGAGCTGGAGGGGTCACTCACTGTATCACCAGCTAGCAGGGGAAGAACATGTCCCTGCTGTGCTCGCTCCCGTGCCTGGACGAACTTGGAGGTATGGGATGGGGCTATGGGGAAGGAGGAGCCCCTGGGTCCTGGGCATGACCACTAAAACTGCACTCTGGCAGGGTCAGGAGGCCTGGTGGGACTGCCAGTGGTGCAGCAGGCCCAGGAAATGCCAGGACCGAGGATACCCCTGGTGAAAGGTGGGTAGGAGGTGCCATAACCTCCAGCCACCACATGCACACACACAGTCCTGGATGGGGAAAGCCCAGACTTGTCATGTCTTTAACAGGCCTGTGGCTTGCTGATTGCAGTGTAGTTGTGAGGCTCCAGGTGAGCTCAGCTTAGCTGCCTGGGATGCCAGCTTTCAGGTTGAAAAACCCATATGTCAGGCTGAGGAAGCACCTGCAGCTGGTGTTCTTGGATGGAAGGAATAGTAAAGAAGCCAAAGGCTGGCATTCAATGCAGGCAAGAAAGCCAGACAGTG
>NW_017728992.1:199693207-199696298 GCF_001723915.1 Gavialis gangeticus
TGGGGGGTGGGGGAGAAGGGGGATGTAGCAGCACAGGTACCTCCTGTAGGTAGCTGCTTATGTACCTCCTAGGTACAGAGGCTCATGGACTCAATATTGACATTGGAATTGTGACACACTGAAACCTGCCAGACATCTGACTCCCCAGGTACCTCTCCACTTTTACCTGCACTGCCTTCTGGCTTCCTGTTACAGGCTGACTGAGGACGAAATGCAGGTGCACGGGGGTAGGTTTTCATGCGAGGTGTGAGAAAGCCCAGTTCCATCATGCTGAGGGCATGATTGTGCAGACGGCACTTGCTCATCACAGCTGCAATGGGCATTGAGGGAAATACCTACATACAGCCCACCCCAAAAATTCACTACTCTGCCCTCTGAGAGGGAAAATCAAATTGGTTCATTTCTTATGGTCAAAGACTTCCATCAGACTCAGGTAACTTAACAACCCGCCTATCCCCATGACCGTGCATCACACTTGCTGATCTCAAGTTTATTTGATTTCCGGAACTTCCTACGTTTGCAAGAATTAGCTGATATTCTCACAAGGGGCCCAAGTGCTTCCTGCTTCTCCTTGGGCTAAAAATATGCAAAAGGCCTTTTGAAACACTGCCATTTCCAGCAGGAACCAGCAAGCGCAAAACAAAAAGGCACTTCAATTGTACATTGCACCTCCAGCAGCATTCTACTCCAGTTGACTCCCAGTTTTAGCCATAGCTTCCAGTTGGTTTTATTAGATCCAAACTAATCCCAGCCCACCCCCCCACTCATAGTTTACAATAAACTTCCAGAAACACAACTACATCCAACTGCCCTGGACAGAACCCCCTGCGCTTGACCAGCAAAGCTGAAGTATACAAAGTGCTAACAATTTCCCAGCATTGTTTACTGATGAGTCTGCTGCAATTACTTGTGAGCATGTTACCTATGGGGGCTTGTTAAATATTCACAGAAAACAACTGTGTTCAAAATTATGCCTCTTGCAAACTGAACATTAAGGCCACTTGTTGGTACACAAGGCCTGAGAGTATTAACATATTGATCCCAAGAGCTAGTCCTGTGCCAGCTCATGTTTAATATTACAAGGCTGTTTTCCAAGAGTCTAGCAGACCTGTGGCATATGAACTAAGGACTAGGAACAGTTCAGGGCAGTAATGGACAGAGTAAAGGGTAAAGTAGGGTCCAGCATAGGAGCCAGGACTTCATCTCTTTTATCTCAACTCATCACCCTGAAAGCTACTGTCTTAGAGTAATGGCACTTTGCCACTGTGTCCCAATCAAAGACAACTGATTTTCTTTTTTTTATTTACTAGTTAGTTAGTAGTAGTACCCACAGACCTCATAACGGTGCCAGGGATGTGAGCACTGGAGAGAGAGGAAGCTAAAACACAAGCTGGATTTTTTAAATGCCTTTTAAAATATCTCACCAGAGCAGGGTTTGTCTTTGCTTTACCCATTTATTTAAATAATCCCAAGCACAATTGTTTCCTGATCCTAAACTGGTGCTTAGGTATTGGAGTATTAGGCATGAAATAATTAATAGTAAAAAGCACAGGAATTCTCCTTTTCTTTTTCTAGGTCCCCATTCCCAACAACTAATCCAGATTTTTCACCAGGGTTTATTCTTCAACCTAAAACACCCTTTTCCCTGACTACAATCTGGGCAAGGGGGAGCCAGTGAGAACCTCTCAGGGAACATCAAAGTCCCCAGGAAAATCCCACCAAAGGTCCATTTACAAGTATAGTACTCCGCATGTGTGCCTAGAGTCGTGCTTGGGGGCCGGATGCACTTGATATTGATTGCCTTCTGCTCTGGACTGCTCGAGGGGATGCTCAGCTGCACGTTGGTAGAGTGTCTTCCAATTGCTAGAGATGTCTTCATGTCTTCCTGAGGCTAGCTTCATGCCTCACCCCAAAACGTGTTACTCTACCCCCATTGCCTTGCCATGTAATAGCTCTTTTCTAACATGCTTATTTAATTATACGCTGTGCCAACCCAGTGGTTACCCCACCACTGGAACTGTACCCACTACTTATCACATCCAGTCTCACTCTTATCTGTCCCAATCTGTTTGCTGTATCCACCCATTGTCTCCTTTTTGTGCTTACATTGTCAGATCTTCTGGGGAAAGAGAAGGGGACTCTGTAGTCATGCTAGTTTGCAATGGTTTTCTGGCCTATACTGCAATGTTCTCTGTTTTAGGCTCAAATTATACAATATAATCAGAACCAAACAATAAAGATAGCTTAGGTAATTGGGTCCTACAGGCCGCACGTATATGCTGGGGAAGCAAATTCTTAAAATGCCATTTTTACACAGTAACTTCCTAGATCTTTGTAGCTTAAGTAGTTATGTCAGCCTATAGGGATTTCTTTTTTTGTTTAGCTGCTAGAACTTAAAAGTGCCATTAAAATTTCTTTTATGGGTGAATTATATTCCAGCCCCTTTGACTGCCTCCTTCCCTCTCAATGCTATTTAAATATGTTCCTCAAGTCACATTTTTATTTCAGCAATAATGGCATGAAAACAAAGCAACTCAATTGACTCAAAATTGGAGTTATATTGGATTTACAGAATGTAAATGAAAAGCAGTGTTTGGGCCCTGGTCTATTATGCACACCTTGGCATGCTCAGTTTGTACTCTTTCCAACATTCCTATTTTATTCTAATATTGATTTATCAAATAAGTATGGTGAATTTTTTTTTAAAAGGAACTCGTTTGAAGTTGCCTTTGCTTTATAAATTGAATTTTATGTATACATGATGCTGCATTTTTATTAGCCATCACCTTATACTCTGGTGTAGTATTATGTAATATTGAGTTAAAGGGCTTTTTCCTAGTAGAAAGCTTAATATCAAGAGGCTCCTATTCACTAGCACGGAGGCTGCTCCAATGTGCTGGAAATCCAGGCTCGAATAATTGAATCTGCTGCAGTGTGCTAATTGCTGCGCGCCAGCAGCCTCCTGCGTCTTGTGTATCAGCATCCCGGAGCTTAAAAATGGCAGCGGGGGCATTTAAATGAGCTCGTTGAATGAGCTTTAGGTCAGGCGCCCCCCCCCCCCCCATTTTTTGAAACGGGTCATGAACAGAAG
>NW_017728992.1:199696388-199710540 GCF_001723915.1 Gavialis gangeticus
CATGGGGACATGACATGAGAGGCTGCAGGGCTTTAATTAAAGCAGCTCTCTGAGCCGCTCCAATTAAAGTGCATCCCCCTCCTCCTCGAGCACATGTAGAAGTGCCCATAAGCTTTAGCACTGTTAAAGAATGATACAAGAAAGTACCCTTTTTCCCCCTGCTGCTATCATCACATATTTTTTCTATTGCTGAAAATGTTATGCACTATGGAAATAAATATATAACATCACATTTCCAGATAGACTGGGCTTATAAATCTGGGAGAAATAAGAGAGGAATTAATAGATTAATAGATTTTTAAGGCCTGGAGTCACCATTATAATAAGCTAGCCTAACCTCCTGCATAACACCGATCAGTAAACCAGTTCATTAATGTCACTTTGAAAAAAATTACACCTGTGTCTTGTCCAAATTTATCTAGCTGCAGCTTTCAACTATTGGAGCTTGTTCTACCTCTTCTGCTACATTAAAAAGCCATCTTCTATCAGCAGTCATTTCTCCAGCAAGGTATTTGTAGACCCTTCTTTTGGGCATACCAGGTAGATCAAGCTTCTTCTCTCTCACATTTGGGGTTGCTTATGTTTTCCAGGCTTCAAATCATTCAAGCAGTTTTTACTCTTTCTAGTTTCCCAACATCCTTTGCAATGTGTGAACTTCACAGCCAGCCACATCCTTCTAATAATGCTCTCACTAACATTGTAATCAGAGACTACACCACCTGCCTACTCATACTTTACGTTCCTTAGTGTATGCATCCAAGGATTTGGATGCTTTTTTGGCTACAGCATTGCACTTGAAACGTATGTTCAACTCGCTATTTACAGGGACATGGGAGCCCTTTCTGGCATCACTATGTTCCCAGACACAGCCCACTATGTTTTTAGTGGGACCTGCATTCTTTGTCCTAGACAGATGC
The DNA here is from genome assembly GCF_001723915.1 of Gavialis gangeticus. Lineage (NCBI taxonomy): Eukaryota > Metazoa > Chordata > Crocodylia > Gavialidae > Gavialis > Gavialis gangeticus. The sequence continues at coordinate 199,697,306 of NW_017728992.1, forward strand.
CCTGTATTAAAGCATATGTACACATGAGCTCACTTCTCCCAGCACTGCAGGACTACCTGTGAAGCTGACCTGTCCCCTTCCATTTTACCAGCAATGAATATATATTTTCAACTGAATCATTTATAAATATATTGATAACAAGTGGCCTGAGAATAGGAATCCCTATGGACACATCTAAATCTTCCCTACCATCATAGGATGAGAGTTCCCTATATACAATTTCTCTAACTAACTATAATGAATGAATTAGAAATGGAGCTGTTGGACTGCAGGGAACTCGATGGGAATTGCATTACTAATTTATTCCACTCCCTGAGCACCACTTGGAAAACATCTCCCTTAGTTTCTCTGACTCTTTATTTAATTTTTACGATTTCTTGTGCTATAGCTGACAGTTAAAGCTCACTTGATTCTATTTATAACATCTTGAATGCACAGCCTCCGGGTTTATTGCCTCTTGGTTGATATGACTGCAGTTTATCAGCAGATGCAGGTTTGAGGACAACATATTTTACTTCAGTAGCACTAATGCTGTTGTGCCCTAGCCTGCTTTCTTCTCTGCAAATGGTCATCCCTCTCTGTGTGGAAGTGCTGGGGAGAGACAACGGGATGCAGAGCGTCCTCATGGAAACTTCCACCCTCCTGGCAAAGCATATAAAACAGCAGCTTCCCAGTCACTGCTCGTCTGCCTTCCTTACCCCGATACACTTAAAGGACTGAAGCTAAAATCTGTTCCCCCTCTTGACTGGTTTCCTCCTCTCTTTTTCTGCAGTGCATTCGTTAGTCCCATCCCAACGTCTTGGATCTCAGTTACTCAAGCAAACTCTCTAACCTAAGGGCTGGCCTGTGAAGGAGTCTGAGTATTTGTCAGTGCCTGCTGGGGGAAAATGAGGAACGGCCAATGAACAGTGGAAAATGACTTTTATTGCATACTGTTGCTCTACAAAATGGTGGCATTGTTCACATGGCAGCTGCGCGATGGGCAGATCTAATGTATTTTATTCGGCAGGCGTTGCATCTATGCCTAACGCTCTTGTGTTCTTCAGGCTCCGAATTATGGAGCAGCAGCATCCAGGGACGAACTTGGGCACCAAGTTCATTCTTCATCCACCTGGATGATGTCCCCTACAGCCATCCTTCGGGTAGATTGTCTCCTCTCAAGGGTGTTTCCACCAGTGGCGTTTTGCCCAGCTCCTTGCTCCCTGTGCTTCTTGGCCAGGCTCTCCACGAGCCTGCTTGCATCAGTGAGGGTCTTTTGCGTTCTCTGCCCCACGATTTTCTGCTTTGCCTCCTCTGTGGTTGGAGCCATGGCCTTCAACGGCTTGGCTAGACTGTGCTCTTCATGCTGCTCTTTCATCTGCCTTAATCTGAAGCGGCTCTGGGCGGTGGTCTGGCAAGGACTGGGGCTACCATTGGGAATGCTGGCATCTTCGTGTGGGTCAGGTACTTGTGTAGCATCTCGCTTGGCTTTGGGAGTTAACTGCTTACGGGATGTCACCGGGGTATCTTCAGCATCTGAAGCTTTTGCCACCTTGGAGCCTGTCTCTGGGGGCAAGATAATTTGCACCTCATACAAGGGTTTGGTGCCTTTCAGTGAACGGGGCTGATCTTTGTTTTCGAGTGTAACCTTCTCATTCAGCTTTATCTTCTGCAGGTTTTCCAGTTCTACCTGGGCCAGATTTCTCACCCTTTTCACATGGGGCTCACTGCTGGCGGAGCCAGTTGTCATTAGCTTGAGAGCAGCCCTTTGAGCTTCTGCCTGCATGCTCATAATCTTCTGGAGTTGGGCTTCTTTCACGTCCCGGGGAATCTCCAAAGGAGCCAGCTTCACCGGCCTTTTCAGAGCAAGGTTCTCGGTGCTGCACACCTCATTCGCACGAGACAGGTTGGGAGAAGTGGCTCCCTCTTTCTTTAGTTTCTCAGCCCGGAGTTTTTTCTCTCCCTTGTTCTTAGCCTCTGAAATTCTTGGAGAAGGCGGGTGAAAATTAATGGCTCTGGGCTCACTCCCCATCTTTCCACCTGGCGGGATGATGATGGGGTTTTTCCCCGGTGGCAGGCTCTTGACCATTACTTCACTAACTTTGCAGTTCAACTTGGGCATCGGCTTTTCCTCTGCTGCTGGAGCAACCTGCAAGAAAAAGCAAGCGTGAAAAGAAATCACTGCTGTGTGCAATACTTCTAGCCACCGTCAGCTATTAGGAATAAGATGATTGTAGAGCTTGCAAAAGTAGTGCTTTGACATCCCTGCAAACCTTAAGGCACTAAAACCACAACACATCAAGCTCAGAGGTGGGCTAATAATGCACCTGCCCCCACTGCAGAGATGGTTACACTGCCACTGGTTCAAGACGCAGTCTCCCATAGTTGAAGGGTGCCACCACCAAGGCTGGTGAGCTTACCAGGCTGCTTGCAAGGAATCCACCTCACTTATGCTGGCTCCAAAAACAAAACTGAGCAGTTTAGTAACATGTTGTATTCCTCCCTCCTCCACTCAATCCATTCACCAGTCTCTGAGCAGTTCTGCTCTGTAGTCCCAGTAGATATACCAGAACTAGCTTTAAACTAGCTAGTTTGGGTACCAGTAGGAGTCCAGGTGTGGCAGTATGGAAGTGAGCACAGGATGTCTGCTCAAATACTGATTCAGCTGACCCAGGTGGTTTTACTCTCTATGCTGAGCTCCAAGCTAGTCAAAAGCTAGTACGTCTACACTATACTGTGGGCACAGCAGTGACTTTATCATTAACATATAGAGTCTGTGCCTTTAATGTGCGAGCTCCTCCTGGAGTGAGCAGGCCTTTGTTTCTGTCTGGGAATTGCCTAGCAAATCCATGAAGAGTAGAAAATAATTGCTACGTTCATTTCTATGGCATATTCAGTGAGTTCCAAGTACCACCCAGAACCAAAATGGCTCCCGAATACAACTCTGAAACATGGAAGATTGTGAATTTTAGCTGATTTTGGATTTAAACTTCATTGATGAACAACAAGAAAGATTTCTACATGCCCTTGCCTATCTGCCATCTGCTACCACCAGGGAAGGATATGGTGCCTTATCTGCACAGAGAGCAGATATCTCGGTGCCTTATCTGCACAGAGAGCAACTCCCAAAGACACTCTCATGAACCCAGATGAACAGGCTTCCACCTTCAGCTTCCACTGTACAAAAATGAAGTTTATTTTCTACCTATGGGGACTTTTAACCATCTTTTAATTTTCCCTGAGCCTGAGGATGGGTGTGTGCACCTGACAGCTTGCAGAAAAAGAGCATTTTTGTGTGACTTCTTAGTTGGTCTAATACAATGTATTATCTCTGAACCAAGAGTTCAAGTCTTGCATTTCTTTTTGTCTTAGACCAACACAGCTGCCAAATACATCCCTAAGTACTACCCGCTGCTCTTTATAGTATAGATGTGGTTTGGTTTCCAATGTTTTTGTCTCTTAGAAGATGAGATACAACAGTCGCCAAGTGTTGTCTTTTTGCATTTGGCAAATACTGGCTTCCATTCTCCACAGCCTCCAATCAGTGCAGGTGCCCTAAATACATGCCCTCTCCTTTGCCTATTAGAAGAACCCTCTTTTTTTTTTATCTTCATTATCATGATGCTCTCCCCTACCTTGGGGGTCTTCAAGAGGAGGTTAGATAGATATCTGGCTGGGGCATTATGATCACAGCACTCGTTCCTGCCCAGGGCAGGGGGTTGGACTTGATGATCTGTTCAGGTCCCTTCCGACCCTAGAAACTATGAAACAATCATCATCATCAAAATACCAGCAGCTCTATAGAAATAGGGATTGTTACTCGGTTATGGAGGCAGCTTGGTCTAGAAGATAGGGGACTATCACAGGACTCAGGAAATCTGGGCTCTAGCCTTGGCTCGCTGTGAGCTCTTGAGCCAGCTTTTTTGATCTCCGTGCTTCTGTTCCCTCTCTAAACTTTTGCTCGTATTCCTCCGATAGACTGTGAGCTCTTTGGGGCCAGCGCGGTCTCTTACTCTGTAGGACAGTGAATTAAGTGAAGCCCCTGTATTTATTTGCATGTTCTAGCCACTCTCATACAAATGAATCATTGCATGATCCTATAAATTATTGTTCCCAAGCTGGCTGGAGAGCATGAACCAGTACACTCAGCAGCCTCCCAACCATCGCCTAGTCTGACCCTGAGATTCTAGTTGCAGTGAACTACAAAAACATCTAAGTTTTGCTCACAGTACCTTGGCTTATAATTATTATTACAAAAAATACAAACAAAAAATCCCCCTCAGCAGCACATTTTTAATTGCCCATATCATGCCTTTCCCTCCTTCCACTGAACAGATCGGAGCTCTACGCACAGCCATCTGAAAAGCAGATTGAAAGCCAATGGAGACACAGTTAAAAGTCTGTCCTAGAATTACACTACAAACAGCAAACAAGGAGGGAGAGAGAAGTTGGTCTGGGGGAAGAAAGGATGGAAGGGTAATAACGATTTAAGCATCCAGGGTGAATTCCACATACATCAATGATGATCACAAAAAGGGGAAGTCATACAACATAGTTACTTAGTTAACCTGAGATGATGGGTCCTCAGTATTAAATTACCTCTAGGATACTACACCTTGCAAAATCTCTAGGCACCTAACCTAACACTAGTTGTTGGCTAGCAAACAACTCAAAACACAACTAAACCCAAATGGAGCCAGGCCCATAGTATAGCCAGTTGAAGCGAGTGGCTGCTGTACTGCTTGCTAGGAATCCATCTCACTATTGCTGGCTCCAAAAATAAAACTGAGCAGTTTAGTAACATGTTGTACGGTACTTTCTATGAAAAACCACCGCTAAAATTCCAAATTGGCTCCAAAGTTTTTTCCCCTTACCTCTTTCCTGCTTTGGTCTAGTTTTGGTTTTTGGACAAGTGAGGTTCAGAAGTTCGCACAGTCCTTGCTGCATTCACCGTGAAGAAAATTTCCCCTTCTGAAGAGCAGCTATAGAAATGCTCTACCCCACCTAAATCCCATTAACGTCCTAATATGAATGCACTTAATGCCTGTCCGAACCTAATGCGCAGGAATAAATTTCACCTGTATGTTCCCTGCACACATTACTTAATACCTAGGCTGAGTGTCCATCTGTTATAGACATAATACTACTTAAGGCTTAATTAATTAATAGGCTTAATCTTGCACTGGTAATTGCTCTGTGCACAGAACTCCCATTGCAGTAAATGAGACTCATGTACAGAGCAACTATTTCCAGCTCTTAGGGTCAAAGCGGCAGTGCCAAGCCAAGCAGACATTACTTTTTTGGTAAGAAGCCACAACAACGTAATTTAAGCGCTTTCCTCAAATGGCTCAGATTGAAGGTGGTGTCCACTGAAATCCTGCATATTGATGGCAGGACAACTACAGAAATCACATGGCTGCAGACAAATAGACAGTTCACACCGAATTAGCAGGTAAAGAGACTTGTCCTGTGTCAGTGGTAACTGCTTATACACCTGCTCGTACCCCAAGGGTAAGTGGAAACGAAACTGTGGTTGCTTTGCCCTGTTTCCCAGTCTAGCTTTCACTTACTGTGGGATAAGAGCAGGCACACAGACAGTTACCAGGGAACACCAGAGGTGTGGTAGACCCATCCTTCCCCACTAAAGCAATGCAAGTTGTCCTGTTGTTCAAGTCCTTGGTGAAAATGGCTTCCAAATAAAATATCCACTTTAAAATTATGTTTTATTTTCACCCAGGTCCCATAAGATATGCAATTTGATCGCCAGGCACATGTTTCTCTAATGTTCACTTTTACCTTGATTTCAAGACAGTCTCTGCTGCAGTTTTGAAATCCTAACTATTGAGTCTGCATCCGGAGGACAAGCTTTTCAGACAAGCAGAAGTGAATCAGGTACTTTACAAAAATCCCACTACAAGCTGGAAGCCCTGGCTCAGTGAAGAGGGGACCAGTCCTGTTAGATCTGAGGCCTTTTCTGCACAAAGGGATGGAAGTGGATGGCATGAAAGCGCTATCCTCCAATCTTGACGGCTGGGGTTTTCTGTGAATGGCAGTGTCAGTGGGATGCACATTGATAGCCCACAGCTGCCAGCAGGACCATAGCTAAAAAAGGTCAGGTCCAAGGTATGTTCTCTCTTATGGGTCTTGGGCTCAGTTGTCCCTGCCAAAGGTGCTGCATTGCAAAGCAACAGGGGAGAGTTACAGAGAGTATAGAGCTAGATAAACTTGGTAAAATCCTCCGTGCCTGTTTCCTACACACCACTACCTCTAGCTAACTCCAACACTCACACAACTTTCTTCCTCTTGTGCCCAACTGCAGGTTTGACAAAGGTACTGGTATTCAACCTGTGGTCTGTGGACCCCGGGGGTCTGCTGACTATGTCTAAGGGGTCCACGAAAGATGACTATGATCAATCAAAAAATATGTAATTAGCCACGCTTACAATTCAAAGGAGTTTGCACCTCCATTTGAAATTTCCAAAGGGGTCTCCACCTCCATCTGAAATGTTTTAGGGGTCCACAGATGAAAAAAAAGGTGAAAACCAGTGTACTAGAGGAAGAGGCAACCTCCTACTGGGATTATCATGCAGGTAGCAATTTACAGCATATCACATTTGCTGAGGCTCCTTTAAATGTCATTGCAGAATATTTTCCGTCATTTTTTAAAGTTCATGCACTCTGCTCATTGAGAAGAGATTTCTAATCTATTATACAAAAAGCCAACCCCTTCCTACATAAAAATGCATTAAGCCCCTTTGCTGCAGGATAATCTGCAGTGAGAAACATTTGGCTGTTATGCAACTTGGACAGTTTTCTTCCGGTCATCACGTGTCACAGCTGACGATTGCAGTTGGGAGAGAGTGACGGAAATACCAAGGCAAGCTAGTCCATAGATCAAATCCTTCAGCTTATCCGCTTCCGAGCCAGCCCCATAGGGCCCCAACTTTCTGTAAAAATCCTGTATTAACTCCAAATCATCACTGTGGGGCCCAGATTCTCCCCGTGCTTCAGAAGTGCTAGTTTTTTAAACCCCACAGTGACCTGTTCAAAGAGCTGTCATGCAAAAGGATGGGGAGGGAAAGAGAAAGCAGTGATTTACTTGAAATGTCCAAGCACAGATGGCTTTGATCCCATTGTACGGTATACAGATGCCGTGAGTGACACTGGTGACTGTATACAAAGATTATCCTACATAAGTAGGCCAGAGCTTCCTAATAACTTCCCAAACCAGAGCAAACTTACAGTGCCCCTCTACTATCCCCAGCTTTGCTGATTGTCACGAATGCTTGTGTTCTGTATTGATATCTTATTCAGTTAGTCTATAAAGATGAATATCAACCCTGCCTTCGGACTAATGTGGCAAACCACCTGCATCATAAAGCACAGAGCAGCCCTGTCAGAAACGTGCTCATGCCCTTGTAAAATCATTATGCAACATGATGCCATTTTGTGCGCATAGTAGATGCCTTAAAAGAGGAGTTGGGTAAAATCCTGTTCAAAATGAAGTGACTGCATAAGCACGGGAATGCCAGGCAACGTAGACCCCAGCACTGGACATACAAATGCCGACGGGTACACAATAGCACCAACACCCTCACGTTAAACAACTCATTCTAGAGCAGCAAAGATCTAGAAAATCTTGAACTGGATTGTCATGTCGTGCCTGTGTGCATGGTGTTAATGGTGTTAACCTTGTGTAACAGTGGCAGAAGCCAGTTCAGAAGCAGGCCCATTGCTCCCTTGCTGTAAAAGATCCCATGGCAGAGTTCATCGGTGACAGCTGAACAGCAAATACCCTCAGTCCCAGAGGAAAGCATGGGCACATGTTGGCTGGACTTCTCTTGTAGACATACTGAAATAATTTCCCGAGAATAATGATAAGCAACCGTGGTTCTCAAATGCAACTTGAGGAAGGATAAATCAGAGGTGAGAACACTAGCCAAGTCCTTGCTCCACCAGCATGGTGCTAAATAAGATCTGTTGGCTCTTTCTTCACCACATTCTGCAGCTGTCAAATTAGGGGGATGAGACTTGTTATTTCCCACAGGTATTGTGAAGATAAATTCATTGGAGACCACTCGGGTACTATGGGAATGAGGGTCACATGAGTTTAAGATGAACAGCTAGATTCAAGTTCAGACCCCTTAAGAGGCCCCTTTGAGCTTTCACAAAACATGAGGCATCCAAAACTCATTAGCTGCTTTTGGAAATCTTGGCCGATGATACTGAAATGTTTGTGTAACACAGAAGTCAAAGCGCTTTACAATGCTGAATTAGTAAAGTCTCCTTGATACAAACTGTATGGTGTGACTGATTGTTTGCAGGGATGAAGGCATTGCAAACATTATTTTACGTATGGGAGCACTGTCTTACCTTATATATGTATAGGTGGCATCATTTCTGGATTATATTTAATATTTGCAACAGGTAACTGGGGCGGGGGGGACATACAAACTTAATTCACACAGATATTCAGAATGAGGTGTTTTGATCTTTGGATGAGCAGCACTACAACATCATTATTGCCACCATCATAACCATCCTTTCCATTACTAGTTTCCCACCACATGGATGGGGAGTGACACTGCCCTGTTTCCCTCTGTATTGACTCATAAAAACCTAACAGATGCATGTCCTTCCTCGCTCCCAGGACTAGCAAATCATGGAGCCTTCAAAAATAGCAAGCTATTTTAGGTGCCTTTTGATCTTATCCAAGACCTCCTGTGTCACGGCTTAGCATTACTTACTTAATAAGGTAAACTGTTATTTGACTCTTTGCAAGCTTTTCTCCTGATTATTTTGCCCCGTTCATAGTATTATGGAGTAGGCATGAGTCTTGAGACCAATCATTTTTTAACTGTAATCCTGAGCCTGATCATGATCCCTGTATAGCCATAGGCACGTCACTGAGGCTTATACTTTCAAGCTGCTGTGTCTACGTAGGGCCTAATTCCATATTTAGGCCAAGGTCAAGATTTGCAAGAATGGGTGCCTAAAATGAAGCGCCACAATCCAGATTTAACCATGTAAATAGATAGCCCCATTTTCAGTGGGCCTTGCTGAGCACTCAGCTCTTTAAAGGCAGGCCACTTATTTGAGAGCCTAATAAGAATTTAAAAGCTTAACTGTAGCCTTGAATATCTTGATAAGGATATAAGAAGCCATCAACTCAAACTTGGTTTGAGTTTCCAAAGTGCTGAGCCCCGTCACTCCCATGCAGCAAGACCCCAGGAGAAAGTCAAGACCCACACGTGCAGACAAGCCCTGACTGCAAAGTGCAAACCCATGCCTCCTGCTGGGGATGACATTATAGTCCTGGCAAGAACGTCCCCAAAGAAGCATGACATTTACAAAAACAGGAATGAAACATAGACTCACTTTAAAACTACCTTCTCCTTAAAATAGACAGGTGACATGAAGGCCAGGTGGGCAGAACTGATGGAGACAAATAAAAACAAGTCCCCGTTCCTCCCACATTTCCACCTGGCACTATACGGTCAGGCAGATAGAGTTGCTTCATGTCATAAAAATCTTTATTTACAAAAAATAAGGTGCTGCTCAGCACCCGCACAGATAACAGAAGCAGAAGCAGTGATACCCATTCAGTCTGCAGACCTTCAGCCCAAAGCTATCACTTGCCCCTGCTGCCCAGAAATGAGTCTGAGTAGGCAGGGCCAGGACTTCCTGCACTGGGTCTGCAAAGAGAAGAGTTGGCCACACCATGACGATGCACCCCAAAACTGTGAGTTTTATAGTAGGGCTGACAAGAGGACCTGCGGGCTATATGCTGTTAGGGCAGGCGCTATGCAGTGAAGAGGTGGGAAACAAGCTATGATCACCCCAATGACATGGAGGAAAAAGCAAAGGCCTCACTGAACTCTCAAAATTGACCCCACGTGCCTACTTTTCCCAAAAGTCTTCTCTCAGAGGTACAATTAGGAGCTGCAATGGCAAAGAACAGGGAAAGGAGAGAAGAAAAGAGCAATGAGAAAGCACTCACTACATCCCACTGCTCTCTGGGTAGATCTCCAATCTGCCTGGCAATTAGTGCAGAGGTAGTCTTTAGAGTCCTGCTCCAAGCTTTAATATTGGATCCTTACCCCCTGTAAGGAAGAGTTATTATCCCCATGTGACGGGCTGGCTGGCAGTGACCTGGCCCAGGGGTTTTGAAAGGGCAAAAGATGATTGGAGGACTTGGGATTCCCTTTCCACACCAATCAGGCCCCAGAGACTCACCCCCCATGTCCCCTGACTGGCCCCTTGGGTCACCTGGAGGGGGATAAAAGGGGCAGCATGGGCTGACTCAGGGGAGAGACTAGCAAAGGACAACAAGGAAGGAGTTGCACAGAGCTGAGCCAGCGGAGTAGGAGCAGTGCCCTAGAAGAGCCTGAAAGAGCAGGACCTGCAGGCAGCAGTGGGACCCTCAGCAGTGCAGTGCGCGGCCGGCAGGAGAGGCTCCCCACTGGGCTCCAGCATCCCCTGGGAGAGTCTGTAGCCAGCAGGAGAGGCTTCCCCGCTCCAGGAAGGATCTGAGCAGCGACCTGAGAGGTTCCCAGCTCTGCTTCCAGCTCCTCCAGAGGCCAGGCAGCTCAACGTGAGGCCGGGGCTCTGGGAAGGTCAAGACCCCTAGCAGGCTAGAGCAGTGTCACCAGTGGTGGCTGTGTGGCAGTATTCCTGCCTACCACATAGGGGATCTAGGTTCAAGTCCTAGTTGCAGTGACTTGGGGTGAGTAAGCTAACAAGAAGCAAATCTTCTTGCAGTGGAAAGGGACCATTGTGTTTTCCCCCCCCCCAGGTACCAAGGCCCAATATTTCTTTGTCATTTTTCATTTTGTGCCTTTTTATATTTCACCAACCCGTATTGTTTGTTCTGCTGTTTGTGTTTTATATTTTGTTAACCCTGTTTTTTGTCAATGATTGTATGTGTCTAACCTTTGTTGAATCCTGCCCCCTTGGGTCACTGTAGTGTCCACATTATGCCTATGTTCCCAGTATTAAAGATGGTTAAGTCCCCATTGGTGGTCTGCCCCTGCTCTACAGGGGGAGGAGAGTCCCTACACCTCCCACAGCGCTTGTGCACCTGCTTTGATCCCTTCAGTTGGAGAGGGGGTACCTCTTGGAGTACTGCCCGGGTTACACCCATCTTGCAGATGGTTTTTCTCAAGCACAGAACAGCAATGGCCCAAGTCCACAAAAGGATGTAGGGGGCTACAGTGGGGCTTCAGGTACTTCAGTCCCAGAGTATGATCCTCAAAATCACTGCCCAGAGTCTGTAGGGGCTTTGGACAATAGTATTGAAGACTGAGGCTCCCAGGTGCTATGATAATCTGGGCCCAACCAACACTTAAACATAACTTTTGGACTTCTTCTTCTGCAGTAAGGCCCCCAAAGTGCATACCTACTCCCACTCCATGTGCACCAAACCTGGAAAGTAGGCAGTATTAATCAGCTTAGCCTGGGCACAAACCCACAACTGTTTTCAGGCTCTTGGTCTCAGGCATGATCCCTGGTGCACACTCTGGGCTATGTAAAACCAGATGCGCTACCTCATTTCAAGGCTTTGGTGAAAACAAACGGATGGGACGCACACTTCAGCTCCACTGCCAGGCTCACTGCAGAGGCAAAATAGACATGCTCTAAGACCAAAAGATGTGGGAGCAGCTCATCTGCTCCACCTGGATGATAGTAGATTTTTGATGCCCCTCCTTTCCCAAAGTCACTATCCAACTCTACCCCTTCCTGCTTTATTTGCAATCAGGTTGATAGGGCTGACAGAGCAATGTAGCACCTAGCTGGGAGACACAGATTATACTACTGTCTCTGATGCTGACTTGCTTTCTTACCATGGGCAATCACTGAATGTCCCTGTGCTTTACAGTCCCTGGAGGTTGCATGGCATATTTTTGCCAGGACAGGGATTCTTGGCCATATACTTTTCTACTCTAGAAATGACTACAGTTCAGTTCAGTTCAGCCCAGATTTCAACATAGATTGCAAAATGCTGGAGGACCTTCCAGATGGTAGACAAAATACATTAATTCCTATCAGGAAGACAGAATTAATATGAAGGTAATATATTATTTATGCATAAATAGACAGGGCTATTGCATATACACTCCAGGCAAAATTGTACCATGAGATAGGCACACACAGCCCACAGTTACCTCCGTTTTAGGGCTACTATAACAAGTAACAAGTGAATGGAGAGGCTCTGAATCCAAATTGGATATGCCCCTGACTGTAGCTACTGTACTGTACAAGCAGGCTTTCTTCATAGAAATCTAACAGGAGAAAACAACAATGATAGCCAGCCTGCAGGCTTGCTGCTACATTTGCACTGACATCAGATCAAACCAGATTAAAGGACATGCACCACTCCAGAAACATAGCATGATATTTTAGATCTGACCAAAATCTTGCCTCAGTTCCACCTGCTTTGCTGACGTAGCAGGGGAGATGAGCTGCCGAAAGAAGCAGCTGAGGATTCCTCTAAACAGAGGGGTTTAGTGGGAATTATCTCACTGTTCATATAAGGGGCATGTCGAGGTAAGGAGGAAGCATGCTAGGGATGCTCCATCTGATCCCCAGGTGCCACCACGATCCTTAAGGAACTGTGGCATATGGCATATTTTCCAGTCACTGCTTTCAATTATGTATTAATTGATGATCTGGTATCTGGCTGGTCCAGAATGGAGAGAACAGAAAGGTGGCTTGAAGTCATCTTTCCCTACCACCCAACTTTTCTCAGCTCTGCCCAGTGTCCCCCTGGCACTGCTGAGAATTTGGTCAGAGGCCTTGCAGATCTTGTGTCCTGGTCTGATAAAGAGCAGTAAACCTATGGAAAAACAACCAAATAGGGTCTTCAAGATCTAGGGCTTGGGCCAGAAGTTGCACATAAACTGGTTTAAGTGATCAGAAACTGGTTTAAACCAGTAACAGAACAGAAGCTCAGTGCATATAAACCAGTTTCAAAATGGCTGAACCTGGTTATGATAAACCTGGTTGAATGCAGTATCAGAATTAACTGATTTGGGTCAAACCAGTTATAAAACTTCTGTCCCAGACCCCTTCCTGGGTCAAGTTAAATGACAGCCCCCCAGCATCCCAGCATGCTTTCCAGCCCTGAGCTAGGCTGTGGTGTCTGCTCCAGAGAACAGGGCTGGCCCTGCCCCCCTGCTCCCTAGTTGGAGCAGTGAGGGCTGGCTGACGGGGGGGGGGGCACGCCCAGCTGGTGATGCAGACTAGCCTGGGGCAGG
>NW_017728992.1:199715540-199718098 GCF_001723915.1 Gavialis gangeticus
CCCGGCTGGAGTCTGGGGATGGGAGGGGGGTTAAACTCCCCTTCCCCTGCTCAAACTTACTGCTGGCTGCAACTGTGGACTACAAATCCCAGAGGCACCTGGAAGCAAGAAAAGGAAGAGATAAGCAACCCTGCAGAGTCCTGCTGCTGTAATTCTGGACTGCAAATCCCAGAAACCTCGGGGGCAGCAGGAAGAGGAAGTGAACACACAGCCAGAGAGCTATGCTCTAGTGCCCCCCAGGTTCTGGCCTGAGCCACTGCAGGCATGAATCAAAAGTAAATGTCTGTTCACTTCTGTTTCAATTTAATCTGTGCAGTTTAGACTAACCTGTAAAGACTCAATTGATTCAGGCTCAGGCTTTTTGACTGTCTGTACCTAGCCTAAGAGAGTTAGAAACTGTTACAGTAGGAGAAAATCTGACTGTCCAACCAATCAAACAAAGCACTTTCAAGAAGGTGACATTGCCAAATCTATGAGTATTAATCTGTGCAATAAAAGACACAACTGGGAAAATCAACCCAAACAAAACAGAACCTGCAAGCCATTCACCTAGGAAATTGTTCATGAAATAAATGCCTCCAAAACACATTCAGATCAGCCTGTGAAACAGACCCAACTTCCATGGTAGTCAGTGAGCATATTTTTCCACTTGATGTTGAGGGTGAAATTCCCTACAGTGCCTTCACACCACCACCTTGCCTTCATACCATCTAATCCTCGCAAAACAGGACCCAAACAAGACATAAAACTGTGTATCAGCTTCTGCTGGGCCTCAAAACAGGGATGCATTCTGCATGCTTTCATCACAAAGTTTTTCCCTCTTAATTTAGTATGTAAGGTGAGTTTACGAAGTTCTCTAACAGGGGCAAATTAATAGCATGACAATTTGGAAATAACTGCTGTGTTTAGATACACTGGGCACATCTACATGAGATGCTAACTGCACACTAGCCTAATAACACTGTGCAGTAGCGTGCCAGGCAAAAACCATGGTAATATGCTACTGCACAGTAGTATTAGGCTATTGCACAGTTAGCATCACAAAAGCCCGTGTGTCAGCACTACTGTGCACTAGCATGAGTTACTGCGCATTAACCAAATACTAAACTTAATGTGCAGTAACTATGGTGTATTAATGAATGTGTACGCACACCCTGTGTTCCACAATGAACATGGTTTTATTCCAGAATAACTATTCTGCATAGTGGAGTTGTGCCAGAATAGCTAAATTGTATCATAATAGCTGTTGCAGATTAGTTATCCTGGAATATATCTATGCCAGTCAATTTACCCCTGTATAAACAAGGCCTATAATTGTTTCACTGTGAGACCCTGAGGCCAAATTCTCCTCTCCCTTGCCTCCCCCTGGTAGATACAGCCAAACTAGCTGTTCCTCATTTCCTACTATTTCAAGTCCAGAGTACAACTACAAAATGAAGAAGTTATAAGGCACAGGTGAATAATCATATTATTCTTACCCCATGCGTCTACCCTACTTGAAGCACCACAAGCACTAAAGCCCTTTCAGAATTTCCCTCACATAGCAGGTCCATCCTAAGTAGATCATCGCTATTTTCCAAAGTGAGAAAAGCATCCAACAGACTAGCAAGAGGAATGAAGACCAGTGACACTACAAGCTTTCTCAGGCTGCCCTGATAAGAAGTCAAGTTTTCACATCATGACACTGGTTTTATTTTCCTACAGAGGGAGGGACACTCAGCTTTCTAAAGGATGGAAAGTGGAGATAGCATTATACTAAGAAATCACAGAAACTGATGATGGAAAAAGGCATGGTAGCTCATCTAGTTCACTCTTGGACCAACACAAAGCAACTCCATAAGGCATTGAATCTGGTCTAGTTTTAGGTGTCTTAAACCCATTGTTGTCAGCTCTCAGGATTTAGTGCAACTGTTATAATATCCTCTTAAAGCCGAATTTTGGGGTATTAGTGAAAGTCACCGATTTCTTTAATAAAATAGTTCTAGCCACAATAATTACACAAAAATATTAAACATGACCCGCTAAGGCTTAAAAATTGAAACATAGATATTACAAGTTCTACTATTTCCTCCAGGTGAACTACTCCAGTTCTATCAGCATTTATGCAAACCTGTACCTGGGGTCTGCACATTTGGTATTGTGCTTTTGTTGTCAAATGTTGCTCCACTTAGTAAAATGCATATCATTAGGTTATATATCATGTTCTTACGTGCAAGGATATGTAGACTAGGGACAGAAATTACACATAAACTGATATAAGCAATGGGAAACTGGTTCAAATCCTCAACACAACAGAAGTTCAATGCACATAAACCACTTTCAAAATAGCCAAAAATCAGTTTAGAGATAAACCTATATGGATGGTCATCTGACCCCAGCAGTCTTTTCTTTCCTGCCTAAGAGCAGGGGGGCTGGACCTGATGATCTCATGAGGTCCCTTCCAGCCCCTAACTTCTATGAATCTATGGATGCAGTATCAGACTTCACTGATTTAAGTTAAATCAGTTTACTGTGTCCCAGATCCCCTCCAGATTCAAGTTAACTCACAATCCCCCAGC
>NW_017728992.1:199718217-199738348 GCF_001723915.1 Gavialis gangeticus
TCCCCCAGCATCCCAGGATGCTTTGCACCTCTCCTGCAAGCCCCTCCCTCCCCCTCCCCTCCCCTCCCCTTGCTGTGTACTCCAGCCCAAGCAGTGTACTCCAACCAAGCAGTGAGGCATGCTCTAGCACTCCCCCACCAGCCTCTGGCTTGGGTCACTGCAGGCATGTAGCTGCATTTCTGGAATGAAAAGTGAATATCTGTTCACTTGCTTATCAGTTCAATCTACGCAGCTCAGACAAAGCTGCAAAGAGCAAATCGATTCAGCCTTGGGCGTTTTGACTGTCTGCACTTAGCTATACAGACACTTTCAGTGCTGGATGAAAACAGTCTTCACAAATACCTCACAGAGCCCCTGACTGCTTCCTAATGCTAAAAGTGACCACAGTTCACTGCTTCAAAGCCAGCACTGTGATATAGACCACATTTCTAAGCCAGGGTCACTTGGCATTAAAGATTTTCCCTGTTGAGATGCGGTGGGAAAAGACACTGCTTGTGCTAATGCAGTGGGTGATCAATTCTCATGTATCTCTGTGTATGGAGCATGCTACTGGAGCAATAGAGGAATTCTTCTGATGCTATTCATCATTGCAGAGCTAGCTGGGGGCTTTCCCTCTTTCTGCATGTTGGAAATTGTCTGCATGTGGGGTCTATGATGTTATCTACCCATGCCACCAGCCAGGAGTCCCTGTTCTGTCTGAATATATAGGCTATGTTTTGATAATATCTGGATGTAAAAACAGATCCCTCTTCTAACCCATTGTCAACACCCAGAACAACTGTACTTCACAAGTAGCCAACTCTAGTTCCCAACAAAGTCAGACAATGTCTTTCCACTGACTTCAGTGGGTTTTGCAGCAAACCCAGCAAGGGAAATCTAAACTGTAGTTAGAATTTAAAATTATTTGTTGCAATCCACTTACACAATCTGGAACTGCTCTTCTAATTTTGCTGTGCTCCTGAGCCTACACCCATTTAAGGCAATGGAAACACTTCCACTGACTTCAATAGATAATCACTCAGAATTTCACTATAAGCAGGTTACCTGTAAGATAATGTTACAAGCTGTGTACAATACAGATTCATTCTGATGTATTGTAACACCCTATTGGAGTCTAATACTAAACCTCTGAAAAAGAAAACACCCAACCATTGCTCTTCTCTGTTTTGTCTGAGCTCTGCCAGTCTCCAGGGAGGAATCTCAACTAAGGTTTTCACAATCATTAACTCTTCTGGAGCCTTTACTATTCAGTTACCCAAATGTAGACATCATGAGTTCTACAGATTTGTGCAGGGCAAGTCTAGGAGGGACCATTGTCACCCTTTAGTCTGATCTCCAGCACAACACAGACATTAGTACCACTGTGAATTAATTCCTACTGGAGTATAGTATCTGTGCTTGAAGAAAAACAATGTTGGCACATCCACCACAATCCCTAGTGAGTTGTTTCAGTAATTAATTGCTCTCACTATTAAAAGTGTGCACTGTGTTTTGAGCCTGAATTTGTCTGGCTTCAACTTCTAATCACTGGCTCTTGTTATACCTTTGCCTGTTAGACTAAAGGCTTACATTTGCTGGATCAAATTTTTGTCCTTCATGCAGATACTTAGATGCTGTGATGAAGTCACCACTTTGATAAGTGACACTGAGCTCTTCGAGTCTTTCCTTGCAAGGTACGTTCTCCAGGCTTTTATTTATTCTTGTTCCGTGTTCTCTGAATCTTCTCTGATGTTTTAGCACCCATCTTGAAGAGCAGATACTAACTCTAGAAAGAGTACTTCAGTAGCAGTCACAGAACCCCTCTGCTCTTACTTGATAGTCCCCTATTTATACACCAAGCCCCACGATAGATATTTTGGCCACCTATATAGAATTTACCTTAATCTGATTAAACACGATGACTGCAAAGTCTTCTTGACAGTCGTTGCTTTCTAGGATATACTACCCTTATCCTGTAAGTATGGACTATATTCTTTTGCTGCTAGATATATAATCTTACACTTGGCTATATTAAAACTTTGCTTTGAGAAAACAAATAATGACATCAAGAGTTGCTAACCAACTCCAATGGCACCACAGTCTCAATCTCAGCCAAGTGGCAGCCTGCTTTGAGGTTAAGTGTGTTGCCCTCAACGCGGAGAAAAAGAGAGCAAAGGAAAGAAAAGGAGACACATCCTGGATTACCACCTATTCTCCCCTGCAAGAAGACCTACAACGTTTGTGGACAGATCTGCAGCTCGAGGAATGGATTCTTATGTCACCTCAAGACCCACCAATGAGTCATGGTAGAGATCATCCTTGAATTGAGGGATTGCTGCTGCCGCTGTCCAAGGTTAAAACGTACATTGTTTGCTACTACCCAGATTATACCAATTCATCCATGTTACTGAGTATTCATAACAAGGGTCCTTTATTATTTATAAATATAAGGTGCTATATTTATGGGGGGGACAAATGTATAAATACAGAATGAGAGATAATTGGCAAGAAGGGTAACTGGTACTGCTGAGAAGGATCTAGGGATCTATGGGAGTCAGCAAAGTGAGTCACATAAAAAGCAGTCTTAGTTTCAGCTGCATTATCAGTATAGCATGTAAGACATGGAAGGTGAGAGTCCTGTTCTACTCGGTTCTGGTTAAGCCTCAGCTGGGATGCGGGATGGTGTTCTGGGTCTGCCTTTCAGGAGATACATAAGGAAAATGAAGAGAATCCAAAGGCCAGTGACAAAGATGAGAAAAGGGTTGGAATCCAGACTGTCTGAGGAAAGATTGGGAAACGTGGCATATTTAGTTTGGAGAAGAGACTATTAAAGGGGAAGACACGATCGCAGTTTTCAAGAAGTTGAAAGACTGCCGTAAAGAACAGGAAGAAAAACTGTTCTCCTTTGCTGTGAAAGGGCAGGATGTGAAACAACGGGTTTAAACTGCACAAAGAAAAAAACTGATTAAATCTCAAAGAAAAACCCTCCCTTATTGTCATAATAGTAGGGCAATGGAGCAACTCACCTAAGGAAGTTATGGAATCTCCTTCATTGGAGATTTTTAAGGAGAAGCTACATAAGCCTGGGATGGTTTTGAAATAGTGCATCCTTCATTCCTGCCAGGTTTGGATTTGATGACCCTTGAGGTATATTCCAACTCACTGATTCTGTTATGTTGCCATTCCCCAAACATCTGTTCTCAGCATTTACGGGTGTGCTGTGCAGGTGCACTGAGGACCCTATTAGCTAAGGTCCCGGGGCGGCACACACTTCTACATGCAAGTCTCTCCATGCACATAAATAGACCTCTTGGCTTAACCAGCCCTACTGACAAGGGACAGAAGGCAAATGTAAGGCCAATGGACCTCTAAATATTCAGCTGCTTATTATGAGGCTCAACTGAAAACTGATCTTCCAGCACAGAAGGGAATTTCTCTACATACGGGCCAAGTTACTCAGATGTGTAACTGTCTGCAGGGTTGTCCTTGCCCCTGTCGCACCACCCCTGTTACCAATCAAATGTCCTAACTTTGAGCAGTAATGATTCTCCAGAAATATGTTTCATCCCAAAGGGACCCCCAAGCAACCCATCTGCCCACTCTGGATACACTGGGACTGACTTTCCTCCCTCATGGCTCAACATCACTGCTCCTCCCCCCTGTGTCGCCTGACGGATTTTCCTCATGGCCCCATGAACCCACTGATGGAAACCATGCTCTTCCCATTGCATCTGGAGAGACTGTGGTTCCTCCACTGACCGACTAGGTCCCTTCCAGCCAAGGAGCCAAGTCCCAACACACCTGCATTTATCTCCCACTCCCCAAACAGTGTTGTCCAGTGCAATTCATTCTGCAGGTGCTTTGTCTTGCCAGAGTACATGGTATGGCAAAGCCTATCAGAGCATAACAGGCTTATGTAAAGCTATTGCGTGGCACTTTTCTTAGCAGGTGTGGGGGCAGAGGCAAGAATAATCAGCTACCAATTCATTTGCTTCTTTCTCACATACTTGAATCATGACTCAAACAGCTGAAATATCAGATCCTTCCTGACAGCTTTAGGTACTACCAGCACAATTATTAAGGGACCCAACCTATTCAGTAACTTCAGATATCCTGTCTGTGCAAATATTTCCTAGATGGTGGGTGCCCAGGCTGAATGGGAGTAGAGCACTATCATTTATGATAAAGTCTGCCCCACATGAGGAGATCAAAAGCACAGCACAATCTAAGCTCTGGTTCAGCAAGGTACCAGTGTGTATTTACCTATAAGCAGGTGACTAGTTGCACAGACCGTGATGAATCACAGCCTAAGCAATTTTCCAAGGTCACCCTGAGTCACTGGAAGAAGGAAGAGCCCCAGCTCCGTCATCCCACTGTCTTCTCTACTGCTTCCCTCTTAACTACTCCATGCATCCAAGCAAGTGGGAGTTTTAGCCTCATTCATTTTCCTTAGATACCATGTAAATCCAGCTTCCTAACAGGCTTAACCCAAGTTTTCACCTATTCTTCAACTCCCCTGCCCAGTTAGATATGGTTTCTCTATGTGTCTCTCAAGCTGAGTAACAAATGAAGCCATACACAGATGAGCGTAGCTGGTACAACATGTCTCTTCTTGCTGCCTTTGCTACAGAGCCTGTTCAGTGCTAACTTGGAACATCACCATCACTGGAAAAGGAGGAAGAATAAAGGATGTACAAAGTCAAAAAGATCTTTGGTCACTTCAGTGTCATAAGCAGTACCCTGCATAGCTGGGAGTTGGATAATGTCCACTGAGAATTGATTGCATATTGCTTTTTTTAGCTCTTGCTACTATAATGGTACAGGGAAGATCTCAAAACATAATTATTCAAAGGCTAAGGAAGCCCTGCATGAGGCTTGGGAGGCTGTTGACTCTGTCTCTAATGGCCAACCAAGGGGAGCAGCTGCAAAAGATAGGGAGCAAATAAGCCTGTGAGTCATGGACTGTTTCAATGGAAGTGTTAAGAACAACGAGCAAATCTGGAGGCCAGACATGTCCGGGGGAGGACCCTTTTGCCATTCAAAAAGTGCCAATCTGTTCTCAAGGCTAATATCTACCTCATCAAATCATGAGGCTGATTTTGGAGGTCCTGGGCACTTCCAAAAGCTTTAGAAAACCCAACAACACAATGTCCAAAGCTACCACGTGTCTTGTGGTCACTGCTTGCCCTTGCTGTGCACCGAGATGATATCTGTGCTGCAGAGTAGGCGTTATATCAGATGTACTCAATATTTCTTATTGTTCCATATAAGGGGATATTGCATTATGATGCCCCATGCAGTCACCACTCTGCCTCAAAGCACATGGTACAGGCATGTCCCTTTACTGTGGGTTAGAGCTGTGTGTCACCAGGCCACCTTGCTGCGCCTCAGACAGCTTGCACCAAGCTGCAGCCTGCAGAAAGTGTCACCGCCCTGCCACGCTCTGATTAAGTCTGTGCTGGCCCAAAATACAATCACTGCTGTGCTGCTCTCGGAGAAATCCATGCCGCACCGTCACTGCTGTTGACGGTTGGACTAGATGTGACCTCCTGAGGTCCCTTCCAACCCTAATTTCCTAGGTTTCTATGATTCTATGAAATATTTCATTCATGAATAGCCAATTTAATTTTACAAGCATTAGCAACACTGGCACAGGTAACCCAGAAAGGTTGTGGACTCTGGCTGAGGTTTTTAAGACCTGGCCAGACAAAGCCTTGGGTGGGATGATTTAGTTGGGGCTGGTCTTGCTTTGAGCAGGGGGCTGGACTAGATGAGACCTCCTGAGCTTCCTTCCAACCCTCATTTTCTGTGATGCAGTGATTTCGGCACTTCATGCATGGCCTTCCTTTTCTCTGGACATTGAATCCAGATGGCACATCATCCAATTTTGTCTTCATAACTCTTGGATCTCTCAATGATTTAGGAAAATCAGACCTCAAAGTTTTCAGTATGTCTTTTCCCCATACCTTAAAGAGAAGAGGGGGGTGGGGGGTGGATAGCAGGCTGGCTGCTAAGCAAGTCACTAGAATGAATCTGGCTTGTTTTGATGATAATGGTGGTTTTCTAGCCTGCGTAAGGACAGCTGACAGGTTCAGTATATTTGCTGGTTACTTGTGAACAGATACGTATATTAGTAAAATCTAAAAGCATGGCTCCCTTATGGAAAAGCCCTACAGAAATATAATGGGTGGGATTCCACACACCTTATGCTAAAATCTTATTAAAAAGTATATATATGAAAGAAGAATGTAAGGATTTTTTGAGCTAGACCAATGAATTCCAGCGCTGAACTCCCTTATGCTCTCTTTCTCTATTAAATTATTGGGAATAATTCAAACCTTCTACAAAAAATGATCATTTTCGGCTAAGTTCTCTAAGCCTGTTGCACAAGGGAAGGCACTAGTGGGTGGTATGATCCTGGCATATGCTATACTCTAAAGCATATCCTGAGAATGATTTGTGCAGGTGAGGATGCAGAGGGAAAGCCAGCGCTTGCTGCTCATGATCATACTGACCTGTCACCCATCATTAAATAACTAGAGGACTTAGCTTGCACTAAGGAGGATTTTCCTTCCCCAGACTTCACCCAGGCCTTCAAGCAACTAGAAACACTCATCTGCCACAGCTATCTTCAGTTTGGGCCATCATGGTAAATTCCTTTAAAATCAATGGGCCTTTAGAAAGTATTTTGTTCTGTTTACATGGCATAGTCTATGTTTTTCCCATCATTATTACTACGGCACTTCTGGTACCCACTCTGTTCAGCTGAGCGACGCATAATTGCTTAGTTACTGACCACTACAGTATTACTTTCTACAACTCTACCCCCCCATCACCTTGTGAACTCATCCTTCTCACTAATCAGTGTCTCCTATTGTCCTCTCAGCTGCTTCAAAGCAACATTTTACAGGTAAGATTTCACCCCCTCACTTGTCCACCAGATCCTGAGATCCCGAGCAAGGCCCCAGCACCAGTTTGACTTACCAGTCGACCTGGCAGTTCTTGTTTTGCTCTTTGTCTTATCATTCCCGGCTGTGTCTCCTCCTGCTGAGGAGATGAATCTACTGTGCTGTGTTCAAACTGGTGCTTCAGTGTGCTGCCGAAACCAGAATGCCTATGATCGCTTGGGATCAGCGAGGGCTTAGAAATATCTCTTGGAGATAAGTAATGGGAGGATTAAGTTCAGTGCTTATCCAGCCACATAAGGAAACCTGCCCAAGATGGATTCCAGATGCCCAAAAGACAACCCTGCAAATGGTATATCCCTTTCCTCATGCCCTCTGTATTCTCCCTTTCATTCTCTCTTCCTGGCTTTTCCACCTGTTCTGCCTCCTTCGTTACTACCTTCCCGTTGTCTTTGCCCCTTTCCACTTGGGTTACAGTGTCAGTGCATCATCTACTCGCACCATTTTCAACCCCAGGTTCCTACATCTCCATTAGGCACCTGGATACGCACCGCCTGATCTTTGCAGGTTCTTGGCTCCCAGGGACTTCAGACCATCAGGTGATTTACTCCATAACTGACTCCCCCAGGATGTCGCTGTAAGTGTTGGAGCTCACTGGTCTTCACATGCCGTGTTGGAGCTCGCTAGTCTTTGGTTGCCGTGTTGTGCTTCTCTGAGGGGGTACCAAACCGTGCAGAGTAATGGAGAGGTTTCCTTCCCTTGCCCTGTCAGAAAGAAAAGGTGCAAACACCCTCAGTGCGACTGATTTCAATTCTGACAGCAAGATCAATGCAACAGTTCTCGACTCAGTCCCTAAGAACAGCCCCTGCAACCAGTTCCCAAAGGAATAAGGTCCCCTGCGGCATGGTGGTCTTTCCCTCCAAGGACCAGGGACCAGCCAACCCTGGGCCATTGCTAGACTGGGCTAGGAGGGTCAGGTAATGGATGCCCAGCTGGGTGATGGGCTGGAGGAGGGAGACTGGCTCCTGTGACAACCTAAGACAGACAGGGGTTGAGGCCTAAATCCTATGCTGGTTGGTAGGCATATCTTTGGCATGAGGTATGTAGACAGATGCTCACTGGAATTAATACATCACCAGGGAAGGGCCCTGGGGCGTGGCGCAGGGTGCATGGGGAGGTATGGTGCACAGCTGTGGGGGGGGGTGGCGCGAGGTGCAGCCACGGCACAGGGAGTGCCTGCAGGCTGTGACTATATGGCTCAAGGAGCAGCCTCAGGGTGTGGCGCAGAGGGTGCAGGGGACACGGTGCGTGGCTGCAGGGTGTGATGCAGGGAGCAGCCACAGCGGGAAGAGCACCCGCCAGCTGTGGCCGCGTGGTGTGGGGCTTGGCCCTGGGGTGTGGCAGACGGCACACAGGGTCTGGTTGGGGGGGGTGCACCCCGCTCTGTGACCATGTGCTGCAGCCAGTGCACACTGCCTGCACCCCCCTCCCCATGGCCACAAGCCACAGCCCCCCTACCGCTGCATGGTTGCAAGCCACTGCCCCCCCCGCATGGCTGGTCCCTCCTGTCGTGCCCCACAGTGGGAAGCACAGCCTAGCCGCCAACTGTCTCTGGCTGTCTTGCCTCTCCAACTGGAAGGCTCCAGGCCGCGCATGTGCAGTTGGCCCAAAGCGTTACGGACAGACAGGCACACAGCCAGAAGTGGTAAGGCTTTTATTATATTAGAATGCCACCCAAAGAGCCAAGGAGTTGTCCCAAAAGATTTCAGGTTTTCTTTGCCATTGAGCATTTATCAGTGGCCACATAGTATAAATGAGCAATAGGCACAGGTCTATCATGAGCTGATTATTCAAGTGATGGAAGATGCCAAATTAGAAGAAAGCTGGCCATTAATATCTCACAAGCTCTCCAGACTTGTTGGAATTGGAATCACGTGTCTGGAGAGTTTGTGCCTCATCACAGACAGCCGTCGCAGGTAGGGCGAGGGGCCTTAACCAATGACAAATTGATACATGGCTCAGACGTGTTTCTTCGAGGCTGCTGCTGTACTTTCTAGTCTAACAGAGTCACTCACGACCCCAGAGCTCATGAGCCTTCTTTTTTTTCCCATCTGTGGCCTCAACCCATGGGCTTTTGTTAGGAAGAGTAGGAATGGCATTCTGGGATGCCATTTCTTCCGGGGTGGTTCAGCTCAAGCAAACAGCCACACACACACACACACACACTTAAAAGCCATGAAAACACATATGAACACACTCAGAGGCAACAGGAGAGAGGAGGCTATTTTTTTTGTGGTGAGAGGACGACTAATATGGAGTAGGTATAGCTAGGGATCAGGAGGCCTACCCCAGGGGCTGGCTTGTCTTCCCAGACTGTTTGGCACTGTGTAAATACATGAAAACCCATAGGAGGGGGTTCCTGTGGCTAGCAAAAGCTGATTGTGGGTGTCACTGGGGAAAGGGATACAGAAGCATTTGCCCTCTTTTCTTCATGAACCCACCATTGTGCAAATCCCAACCTCCCACTCCTTGCAGAGGATTTCTCTGTTCCATTTTTATGGGGATAAGGGCTGCAGGTGCAGTAGGTAAGGAGAGACCTTGAGCTTCACTGTTAGCCTGTTTGTTCAGGGGAATCAACCTTCTACCTCAGAAATGAGCAAAGGCACAGAGCGAAGCATCTGCATTCAACATCTGTTACTGACAGTGCTACTTAAGACACAACTGTCACGCTCTACATTTTGCATGGAGAAGGGCTCCGAGGAGCAACTGTAGACACATGTTGACTTTTCACCTGACAACCATACTAAATTGGATTTGTTGGGGGACAAAATGATGATAGGACTGGGAGCCACAGTGGTTCTGAAATGATGCCTCTGACTGGAGATGCCAGATAATAATGTATTAACATTGCCTAGATATTAATTTGAGACAACTGGGATCAAGTGGCCTGCATAACAGCCTGTATATAACCTACATTCTCTTTGCTAATAGGCTCTGGTGCTTGCAAAATGATTCCCATAAGATGGTTATGACAGTCACAGGTATACCCATAACTAAGTTAAATCTACTGCATGCCTGCACTTACCCAGTTTGCACACAGTGGGCACGTCTACATGTGCGCTTTACTTCAGAGTAGACCAATTTGCTCCACAGTAAAGTGTCACTGTACACATGCATTGCTGTCAGAGTGCAGTAGACCAATTTACTCCACCATTGGATAGTCTCATCAGACACATGTCAGAGTAAACTACTGTGATTAAATGCAAGTGTAGATGCTATCCCTGGGTTAGTTTACTCTGGTGCAATTTGTGCCGGCGTAAATTCAATCACATTAACTGCACACGTAGATGCACCCACTGAGGTCTATTTCATGGATAAATGCAGTACTTGTACATGGCGATGTTTGCTCATATAGCAGCTGTGCATGATCTTTCAGCTTTTTCTTACCGGGATTTGGATTTCAGTGGGTGCATCTACACATGCAAATAATCCAGGAGCAGTTTACTCTCAAGTAAACTACTCAAAAGTAAACTCTCCTGGGCATGTGTCTACACATGCAGGGATGAGAGAGAAGATTTACTACTCCTAGCAGCAGACTGGTCCTGCTCCCTGCAGCTCTGCAACAGGCCTCTGCAGCAGCCAGAGGGAGCTCTAGGCTCCCACTGGGTGCTAGCCCAGGGACATCATTCCCTGCCCCCAGAAGCTGCCTGCTGCCAGGGCAGGATCCACCACTGGAGCCTGGATGGAGACAATGTCCCCCTGCCTAGGCAGCCAGGAGCTCTCACCTCCATGATCATGGGGCCCACACTGGGAGATCCTTATCTCCTACCTCTGGGACCACAAAGCTGGTGTTGGGGGATATGGATCTCCCATCCTGGGCCCAACAACCATGGACCAGGGGCTGGGATCTCCCTGCTACCAGGGCAGAGGGACATTGTCCCTGCCCAGGCTCCAGTGGTGGAGCCTGCCTTGGCAGCAGGGGCAGGGAGCAATCTCCTGCCCCCTGCTGCCTGGCTGACCAGGAGCATATTTGCTCCCAATCCGGCATCTATACTCGCATTACTGAGCAGTAAGTAATCTCGAGTTAATTTGCTAGTTGAATTTTCAGGTAGCAAATTTACTTGTAATTACAGCCAGTTACTGCACAGTAAGCTTCTGCACACGTAGACATATATGCTTACTGTGCAGTAATTAGGTCTACTGCACAGCAAAGAGCCTTGTGTAGATGTGCCCAGTAATGCCAAGAATGCCACACCCCCAACTTTCCCCCTTGTGCTGCACACATACATAATACAGGTCAGCCCTTAGTTTATAATCTAAATAGTCAGGACAATAAATGGGAGGAGACACAGAGAGAGAGAGTGACAGGAAGTGATTGTTCAAGTCACAATAGGAGGTTAATGGCAGGTCTCCTGGGTCTGGGACAGACATTGCATAAACCATAGTTTCATAGTTTCTAGGGTCGGAAGGGACCTGAGTAGATCATCTAGTCCGACCCCCTGCCATGGCAGGTAAGAGTACTGGGGTCAAACGACCCCAGCAAGGTGTTCATCTAACCTCCTCTTAAAAACCCCCAGGGTAGGAGCCTGCACCACCTCCCTTGGAAGTTGGTTCCAGACCCTAGCCGCCCTGACCGTGAAGTAGCGCCTCCTGATGTCTAACCTAAACCTACCCTCTGCCAGCTTGTGACTGTTATTCCTGGTCACTCCTGGCGGTGCTCGGGGGAACAGTGACTCCCCCAATGCTTGCTGATCCCCCCTGACTAATTTATAACCGGCCACAAGATCCCCCCTCAGCCTTCTCTTGTGGAGGCTGAACAGGTTCAGGTCCCGTAGCCTCTCCTCACTGGGCCTGCCCTGCTGTCCCCTGATCATGCAAGTGGCCCTCCTCTGGACCCTCTCGATGCTGTCTACATCCCTCTTGAAGTGTGGGGTCCAGAACTGGACACAGTACTCCAACTGCGGCCTGACCAGTGCCGCATAAAGGGGGAGGATCACCTCCTTGGACCTGCTCGAGATGCATCTGTGGATACATGACAAGGTGCAGTTGGCCTTCCTAACTGCCTCCCCACACTGCCGGCCCATGTTCATCTTGGAGTCAATGATGACTCCAAGATCCTTTTCCGCCTCCGTGCTGACAAGAGGGGAGTTTGACTCAGATCAGTTAAGTGTGATTCTACATTCAACCAGGTTTATCTCAAACTGGTTTCAGCCATTTCCAAACTGGCTTATGTGCAATGAACATCTGTTCTGTTACAGGTTCAAACCAGTTTCTAAATCACTTAAACTAGTTTCTGTGTAATGTCTGTCCCTAACTCTAGTGCCTGGTCCAGTGCTCCATCCACAGGACCACACGACCTCACAATCCAGAGGCTACACTTACAACTATTGCCCATTTTCACCTTTCCACCACTTTGGGTTCTGCTCCCTTTCCTTCCCTATCCCATATCTTGTTCATTTATAACATCATGCCTCAACTGACCCGTGTTAGCCTCCACAAAAGACAAAACATGTGGGAGACCTGCCTATAGTTGCAACTCAGCAGTCACACTCGAGCAATGTTAGGTCAGCTTCAAGAGGACCTTGAGAACCCTCTACTCCTGTTGAGTGAGTAGCAGAATTAGGCCCCACATACATGGCAGCCTTTGCACTTTCCCAACAGATTAGACCCCATCCAGCAATGACAGACAGTACTAGAAAAGATGCACTAGCTCCAGTATTTCTGTGACCAAGCCAGCAAAATGTGACTACTTCTTAGGGGTTCCCTCCCTTCCCAACAGGGGTAGGTGAGTAACCCACAGGTCACATGCCAGGTAAAACCCAAATGTCACTCATTATTGCAAAGAAAAATCAATAACACACAGAGAAAATATTATATCAAGCTTCTGAGCTGCAAGCATGTCGAGCTGGAAGAAAGGCACTCCACGCCCTATCCCTTGTTATTACCTGATAGGTCTCGGGAACCCCACCCTGCATCCAGGGTGGTGAGACTACCTCCTTTATCAGGTCCTCAGCCTTGTCCTCCCCAAAGTAGTTCCACCCAGGATCTGACTCTTACACTTTATATACCTTTCCCCCTACTGGTTATCTCCCCCAGAAGGGGCAGGGGGGTTCACTTTAAGCCTCACTGCTTTTTCTGGGATTAAAGCCAAGCCGTTATCTCATTTTGCAAGCCACTTGAGAGGTTTTCACCGCTCGCACTCTGCCAGCATTGTGTTTGGCAATATGAGAATGCTGTAGAAATGGAAGTCGTGCTCCTTGAGGCTAGACTAAATGCCGAAAAAAAAATTATGGAGCTAACTCACATGTACTTGGGCTAAGGCGGTTCCCTTTTTTCCTCTTTATCAGCAAACTGCAGCAGATGCATTAGGTCATTCCCTCATGGCCTCCGGGTTCCACGAAACTAACCCCCCCTTCAGGGCGTCAGACTGGCCTCCTCCCAGAAGCCTCTTCAGGTCGGGCCTGAGTTGGGCCTCACACTACTTTGGGCTAAAGAAGACATTTCCGCTCTTAACATAGTGATAAGAATGAGGGAGAGCATTGCGAGAACTACTTGTTTAAAGGAGTCACCTCTACAGGACTTACTTTCTACTGTGCCTGGATCCTTTTTACAGATAATGCAACACACAGGACAAGTCCTTGAGCCCCAGCGAAAATAGGCTATTGATTTTTTTTTTTTTTGCTTCCATTTATGATTCTGTCCTTCTTCACCCCCAATGTGTTTTGCCTTTGTGTTTCTGAACTCCGCAGAGCTGCAGTGGAACAAACCGAGAGGAACAATTGCTCGTAACTTGCCACAGACAGCCTGTGCTGGGATGTCTCAATAAAAAAGGGAAATAAGTGTCTAACAGATTTTAAAATCAAGTGTTCTTTTTAATGAAGAAGAGCTTATGGGATAAAGCAACTCGCAAGTTTGTTTTAGGTACTATTGTATAAAAGCCTCTCTAATGAGAGCTTGGTGAATCCAGGGGTGGACGTGTAGGGATCAAGTGAAAGTTGGCGGGATTTGGCTTTTAGACACAGAGGCACTTCTGCAAATCTCACCCTTAAATCATACAAATCTGAATATCTAGTTTTGAACATGCTTATCTCAGTGGGAAGCAAAGCTGGCTCTGGGATGGACAGCTGAGATTTTCAAAGCTGTCTAGGGGATGTGACCTTGCACCAATGTGGCCTTTTTCAGCCCCAGTGCAGTTCTTATGGTCTCCATACAAACCATATCTTTCTCTTGTCTCAGCTGTCTCACCTGACTCCCCTGCCGCACCTTGATATAATTCAGTGAGTGGCTCGGTGCAGGAGAGCAAGCCTCCCTCACAAAGCCGTAGCACCTTTCAGGACCTAGGCACCTCTAAGCCACTTTGCATGCAGCCTCCAAAGGCTTCTTAACAGCCAGCATATCCCTTATGCTGGTTGCATTTGCTATCAACCTCTCAGGACTCATTCCAATCCATCCTCTATGTTCAGTATCTGCTGGGTCCTTCTCATAGGCTCCCTTAGAGGCCTCCTAATTAAGACTTTCCTCCAGCCACCTGGTCTCAGGCTATTTTTTACCCACTCCAGCCTTTCCCCAAACCTACTCTGCCCCATGGTTTCAGCATTCTCCTGCAGGAGCTCCGCTCTTGCTTGCTGCCAGAGCACTCCCATCCTTTATTCCTGGGGTCCTTCTCTTGTATCCCTATAAGGACAAGGCCTCCCCATCCTCACTGTCCCACCCCTTTTTCTACCCCTTCCCTATATTGAAGGCCAATAGGGGCCTTGTTATGGAGATTAATGCACCTAATCCCTTTGAAAAATCTCAGATTAATTCTACTTCCTGCTACAACATGAGTAACTTAAATAGGGCAGGGTAACCGAGACAGTTGCCCAAGTAGCCAACTTGAAGCAGAGGGGCAGAAAAGTATCAGCTACTGCTACAGCTGCACAAGCCAGAAGTTGCTGCTGCCCCGATGCTTCCTGCTGCCCTGGGTGCCCAGGTGTTTTGCTACGCCTCTGCACAACACACGCACGACATGGACAGTGAAGGTGCGGTCAGTCTTCTGAACCCAACTCCAACACTCTGCCCTGCCACTACATCTGAACCCAGACCTGGAGGAGTCCCTTTCAAGACTGAATGGCCAGTAACAGTTCCCAGTCCAACTTCTGGTGAGAATCGGAATTTGAGTCGTGCCTAGAGACTCCAGCCAAAATGGGCTCCATTTTACATTTATACAGTAAGGGACAACATTACTTGAAAGCAATTGTAAAGTGAAGACAGTTATAACGGGTCTAAGACAGGAGCGGGCAATTATTTTGGGCGGAGGGCCACTTACTGAGTTTTGGCAAGCCATCAAGGGCCGCGTGACAGACACCCAAGGGCAGATAAATATTAATTTTCTAAATTTTTTAGGGGTCCCACAGGCCGGATAGAATGGCCTGGCGGGCTGTACCTGTATTTTGCCCGCCCCTGGTCTAAGAGAGCTACCACCTCCATATAGTTCACCAAAGTACTGTCAGATGGCAACTGTGATTAGTTACCATGGACCTGGTTTTGAGAAGTAAACATTATCCTATCCCATCACTAATTTCCCAAACCATCTCTTCGCATGGATTATGATTTATTGGGCTTTGGGTGGAGAGATAGGGGAAGGCACAAAAAAACCATAGTCCTTCAAAGAATACAACACAGAAGAGAGTTACTGAAACTACCAGCTCCACATGAGATCTGGCAGGGCTGTCAGGAGGGCCTCCCTTTACAGAAAGAAACAGGCCTTTTCGAAGCATTAGAAAAATGCTATAATGTTAGGTTTGATGTTTTCAGAAAGAAACAAACAGTACATGGCCCAGCGTGGTAAAACACCGGTGAAGAAAAAAGTGACTGCAAAGAGTGAAACGCGATGGAGGATAATTAGCTCTTGAGCTGCTTCAGTATAATAAGAAAAATTACCAATAATGTCTAAAGGGGCCAGGGCATCCTCATCTCCCACAGCCTTCCATCAACATCTCTCAGGCTTTTACAGAGCCAAGCCTGAACATGACTAATAGTGGCTTTACACACTGATTTCTAGCATCTAGTCATATAATTGCAGAGGTCAGTAGGGATGGTCTGGATCAAAGAATTCACTGCCCACACTCACATTACCTTGAAGATGATAAATCACTCATCCATATCCAGTGGGCACAGCACGCGCTTGCATTGCAAGGGTTGGCTACAGACTGCAAATGAGAGGAAATCAACTTAATGGACAGCATAAGTCTGACTACTACATGCAGAGTACGTACACAATGAATAATGGATTTGACCGATCTCAGTCTCCCGTCTCCCCAAATCGTTCCTACTGCTACACTTACTCAGACTAACTGATCTCCAGGCCAAAGCTGCCTATGTTGGGCTTTCCCCCGAAATAACCTTGTGCCTAGGAAGGGCTCATGCTAGAAAGGGCATGTCCTTCATTTTGGATTCTTGCCCCAGTCAACTACTGGCACAGCTGGATGCAGGCAATTTTGAAACAGTGAAAAGAAAGCAAAAGAGGAAAGGAAGTGTCAGATGCTGGGAGACATCTAGCTGTCTCTAGTCAACACAATCTCCTGTTCGAAAGAAAGGGAATGGAAAAAATGGCCAGAAACACAACCAGCCCTTCTCTAGGGGTGGCTCCTTGGCCAGACACAACTGTCTTGGTTATTACAGTGAGGCAGTTTGCACTACTTTGTGGCGGAAGACATGCATCAAGCGCAGCTGTGGTCCTTCTTGACATCTCTTTAAACACCGCTGTCCAGTAAGACTTATTCCTCCCAGTGGTACAAAAATGATGGAGGAAACAATGTGCCATGCAAGGAAGCTGTTAAAGAGCACCTCTCATGTCTCATGCCACTTGAGAGGTTTGCACCACTTTGCACTCTGCCAGCATTGTGTTTGGCAATATGGGAATGCTGTAGAAATGGAAGTCATGCTCCTTCAGGCTAGACTAAATGCCTAAAACATAAAGGAGCCATCATCTGCTAACTCACATGTACTCAGGCTGTAATTACCCATTATGAGTCCTTCTGCAGCATATAGTTGGCTCTGTTTGTGCAGACAGAATATTTACAGGGCATTGCATTATATTTCCTGGGTGGCGAACATGCCCTTTTTATTTAACATGCTAATCCTTGCTATTGCCTGTTAATGTTGATTTTAATTTCTTCTGTTCACAGCCCTGCCTCGTATTGCAGTTCTAACCCAGTGGCTTGAGTGTGCCTTAATTCTGTGTATCAGGAAACCAGTATCATGCTGCATGTTAGAAAATAGGCAAAGAGCAAAGAAAAAGTAGTAAACACATTAGTTAACTCCCTTCTATCCCATAGCAAACTGGGAGTTTATGATGGTCAGAACTAGTGTCTTCAATGGACAAAACAGTTTTGCAGACAATGGTATACACTGTATTCACAATTTTGCAAGGGCCAGAGAGTAGGACAGATCTTAAGGTCTTAAACCAAGCAAACCTCCCAGCAAAGTCAAGGATTTCTCAAAAATGGCATGCTTTGGTTCACTTTGCACGTGTGAATTAGGGCTAGCTGAAAAGAAATGTTTTTTTCCTGAAACATTCGTGGTATTTTTTTGGTTTGTTTGTTTGGAATGGAAGAAGAGAGTTGTGCATGCACGTGCTCCTCACCTCCGAAGAACTAATAGGACAGCAATTAGGACTCTCACTTTGCTTTTTCCCTTTACTTCATTTTGCTCCTTGTTCTCTTTCTCTCTTCTCCCCTCTTCTTTCCCCTCATCTAATCTACCTGATTCAGAGAACATAGGTCTCTCCCATCCAGCTGAATGCTTAAATCCACTGGCTATTCTACAACATTGCTCTCATCCATTCTGGACCTGGAAAACCTGCTAAACAAAAGGTTCAGTTAAGTTGACACTTAGCTGTGAAAGGTTTTGATTTCAATTCTGTTGTACTTCCCAATGGAAAAAAGAAGAAGAAAAGAAAACGTTTTGTCAAAAAAGTCTTGATGGGCTCTAGGAGAGATCTTGAACCAGACCAAAGGCATGCCTGGCATCCTGGGCAGAGAATAAGGGGGCCCTGTCCACCTCAATCTATCCACCTATCTGCAGTTGACTTAAATATAGTTGGTTCAGTAAACTCCTGAAGCCACCTAGTGTGAGATACTGTCTCCCCAAATATAGAAGTCAAACTCCAATGATGCCTGACAATGTTTGAAGGGAGTTCCACCCATGTATGCCAGGGCTGAATTTGGGTTTGGGAAAGT
Organism: Gavialis gangeticus; assembly: GCF_001723915.1. Classification (NCBI taxonomy): domain Eukaryota; kingdom Metazoa; phylum Chordata; order Crocodylia; family Gavialidae; genus Gavialis; species Gavialis gangeticus. Next base: position 199,736,324 of record NW_017728992.1, read on the forward strand.
CACTTAACCTCCAAGTAATTCAGGTTGGTCCATAAATAAAAATCAGGACTATGATCACCTCTTCTTTGGACAACTGGATGTGAGTTCATAGTTCTGAAGTTCCTTCAGTTTTCAAATACAGAGGGTGACCAATGCACAAAGGGAACAACCCCACGACCAATTTAATACGGCCAGTCTTTTTTTTTTTTTTTTAAACGTTGCAAAGATAATTTGCTGTTCGGGCATTTTAGTGTACTGGATGCTCTGCCCTGGATCTCTGAGCAGTACCTTGTAGAGCTGGCATAGATACTCTAAAGACAATTTTGTTCTGTCTCATTCTTTCTGCACCCATAATGGTGCCGCTCATCACTGTTGTATCTCTGTATGGCCAAGAGTAGTGTCCTATGTTACAAAACACCAGTTTCTATCCATAGGAAGGTTTACTGACTCTCTTCCCACTTCTGCAACTTCTTCAGTTTGTCTTTCCCCTTCACATCTTGTTGCTCCTTTTCTTCCTCCTTTCTTTTGGTTCACCATATTTAGCTGGGTTCAAGCTTAGTTGATGCTTTTGCCTTTGACCTAAAGTCAGTGAGGTTGTCGGTCAGTCTTATTCCCCAGGGTAACAGAGTTCCCAAGTCTTGCCCTTGCTGCTCACAAAGGTCTGTGTCCATTCTCACTAGCGAGCCCTTGATACGGACAGTCTTAAAGGGCAGGAAGAAGACTGACCATTTGCTTATAACTTGCTGAGTCTCCAGGGATCTAAGTGCTATGCACTTAAGCATGACACTTGTATGACCTCACATTACCCCTAGGGACTGAGAGGTTGCAGTCAGATTTTGCAGGATTCAAATGACAAACAGAGAAAACTCTCAGGGCCAAATTTTGTCTCCCCTTGCAGATGCACTATGAGAACTAGGAGGTTAGGGGGCCTAAAGAGCCTTCTGTCTATTGTGATCTCCCTATGCAAAAGTCAGCTGCCACCATAGAAGCCGTGTTCAAGCCTTTTGCCCGTCTTTCTATAGTCAAACACTTCCAAGCTAGACAATGCAGTATGTGCACACTGAAGCTGGTCAGAAATTTCCCAGCTGAACAATTTTCATTGGATAATGCCAATTTGTAATTGAAAAGAATGCAATTTCTGGTCTGAGCCAGAGCGAACCATCCTCCTCCACCACACAGCAGCTAACAGCCTAATGATTATGGCAGTCACCTCTGAGACTAGATTCATGTCTTCATACTACCTGATACAAGCAGACTTAAATCTCAGCTTTTCTTCAGGCAAGGTAAGTGCCCTAATTCCCTCAGGTTATTGGATATTCTGGGATGGGTCTTTTTTAATACCTCCTGTTGAAGCTGTTGCGCTTTGTATATGTAACAAAACATTCACTGAAACAAGAACTTGAATCCTCATCGCAAGTAAGTGGTGTAAAGGCTGAGCTACAGATTCAGGTTCTCCACTCTGGCCCAATCTACATGTAAGGATTTCTTACAAAGCAGAACAGCGTCAACAGGAAAATGTAAAACCAACTCTAGTTGGTTATGAGACTTCCTTGGGGTATGGGAGGCCAAGCCCTTGTTCCGAAAAAAAATTAAAGATCCATGCTCCTTTGTTGTAGCTTAGTCTGTTGCTCCCTCGGGGCTCATAACACCCCACAATCCTTGTCCTTTTATGCGCTGCAACTGCATGTGCGTTTGCACAAGAGGGATTTCCCAACACTTTAAAAGTCTTTGTTGTGCATTAAATTAAAACTCCTTGGACGTAGTTTAGTTTGGACTGCCAGGAATTAAAGCTTCACATCCATGGATTTGTTGCGCAGTCATTAAAAGATGTGTAATGAACCTCTTTGTCCACCAGATGGCACTGCGACTTTTTTGTAGTTCACCCCTTCAAATTGCTTTGGCTTTCAAATTGCTTCCACTTTTTTAAACTAACACTCCTTGGACAAAGGTTGTTTTTTTCTTTTGTGGTTTGCCGGCTCCCTGCTTCCACAGCTCTGTGGCAGGGCCCAGGCCTGGGTGGATGGGGGGCCCTGGGCTGGGGGGGGG
>NW_017728992.1:199738506-199739201 GCF_001723915.1 Gavialis gangeticus
TGGGGGTGGGGTGCGCAGTGCTGGACCGTCCCGCTTTCCCGCAGCACCAAGCAGGGACCCGGCTTAATTCATTTGAAAACCTAGTGCGTGTAAACACAGATGCGACGCTCCAAGGCTTAATTAATTTGAAAACCTTACATATGTAAACACAGATGTGATGCTCCCAAATAAACAAGTTTAAATTTTATACACCTATTTTATGTAATGAGGATTAAAAACTATGCTGTGCACAATAATCTGGCAACATAGTTCTTGCCTAAATAGCCACCCCCAGAAATTGCGGTAGGGATTGTCTATCAGCACACAGTTCCTGTCATTAAAAGTATCAAGCCTTTTCTCATAGTTGCTCTACGAACTCATGAGGCTGTAGGCCATACTATGTCAATCATGGTATTCTGTACACAGTTTACAGGGTTCATTCCAGCGTGGCTTGGAGATATACTCCAAGGCCTGTTTCTATTCCCATGGCTGGAGCATGGGCTGGAGCATGGCTGGAGCATGTATCCATATCACAATGTTGTGTCTAAATCTGCTGAGGTTATTTATCAGTCCACTTCGAACAAAATCCCAGTCACTTCTTTAATAGATAACTTTCCTGTTGCACTTGTTCCTTGTGAAATGGCCAGTCTAGGAGTCTGAATCATACAAGCAGGAGGAACTCACCCTCCCACTGGCTGACACTAGCCCGGACATAG
>NW_017728992.1:199742347-199745940 GCF_001723915.1 Gavialis gangeticus
AGGTCCCTTCCGACCCTAGAAACTATGAAACTATATCACTGCTGGCTGCACCCCATTGCATTTGGTGCTCTGTTCCCATTGTTGAAGCCTTGCTTTGGACCAGTAGTGTAGCAAGTCAATACGCTACATCCTCGTCTACTGCTCCATCTGGGCTGCTCTCTGGAAGGTGTGCCTGGCTCAGCGTATCTGCCAACAATAACAATTTTTCGGGAACAAGACTTTGTCCTCGCTGCTGTAATGTATTGAAACTGCTTCGGTATGTTCAGCCATTGCTTATTCACAATGCTTTCTAATGGCTTGTGATTAGACGGTGTGTCCACCTTGCAACCAGAGCTGAGCGATAAGATTGTTCCACTCCACACAGCACAGCCTCATTTTCTGTCTGAACATATCCCCTTTCTGTACCTGTCAGGGCTCCACTAACAAATGCTATGGGCCACTGGTTTGCATCACTGCAGCTCTTAGACCTCATCCTGAGATGCTACACTAAACTTTTTCTGTGTGGTTGTAGTACTTCCAGACCAAGGTTTTCTTTACCTTTTCAAATGCCTATTCCTGGGGCTCTGGCCATTTCCAAACAATATTGTTTTGTGTTAACTGTCTCAGGAGTTCACAGTCTCCTGATAAGCACATGCTGGAAAGTGAGTTGACAATCCCTGCAGTCACCGGACTCCCCTCACCGTCTGCAGTACAGGCCTTTCCATAATGGCTCCAAGTTTCTCAGTCCTCAGAGGCCCACAGGAGTCTGATATATCTCCACAGCCTGTCTGTTTTATGTTCAGCCTGACAGTCTGCTCCCAGCACCTATTTAGGAGGTTGCAACTTGCTCTCAAGGCCCTGGATTGCCCCTTCCTTCTCCTACAATAAACATGGCATCAACTATGATCTTGCAGCTCCGGAGTCCCTCTGGTGCTCGGTTCAGCTTATATGAGAACACCCCCGGGGCAGGAGCAGATATAGGATTTTGAAAGAAAGGTCAGGAGGAATGGGACACCATGAAAATGGTCTGGGGCATCATTAAAGGGGTTGGATTCATTTGGCTCCACAGGCCAGATCCAGATTGCGAGGCTTCTCATGGGCTGGAAGATGCCCCGCTTTTCCCCTGCCACTGATTTTAGTCACCCACAACAACACAAGATCCTGAATTCAGCAGTGGGTAAAGGCGGGGTGGGTCAAGCAGTGGTGGCATTCAACTCCTAGGCTCAGGAGCTGCTCTGACAGCTGCACCAACAAGCCTTGTGCATGCTGCATTGTTGAAGGGGCTGCGACCACACCACTGCACGTCTTGGATCCGGACAGAGACTTCTTTTTAGTGCTCAACTGTGGCTTCAGGTCAAGGCAGATCCTCAGTTTACCTAGCCTGTGGATCCACTCTTATGCTAATTTTAGCTTGTGCAGTGATGCTTGGTCTCTGCAGGAGTGCCCGTGCCTTCTTCAGTGGCTCTGCAAGGGCTAGTGGAACAATTTGTTCTTCTCAACAGCTCCACATGTGGGTCTATGTTCAACCGCAGTCTGCTGCGCGACACATCCTTGTCCTTGACACAGATCCTTATCTGTTGAAAGGCTGGCTAGGTCTCACCCCTCATCCTGAAGATATTCCACTTGTGGTGCACTCCAATCTAATCTACAGCTTGCCTTGCTTGCCTGCCTAGCAGCGGGGCTACCCCTGTGTTTCAGCTACTGTCAACTCCAGGTGATCGCTGCTCTTGGGTTTCTTATTGAAAGCCTGCATTTTGCCCACTGGCCTCTGAATGGTTTTGTTATATTTTTATGAGGTTGGTCAAATATCTCTACTTCTCAGGACTCATGGGATTACACTGCAGGTAGTACCACAATGCAGCTGAAACTGCACTGCTCATTAGCCTAATGACAGATGACGTTCCCCCTGAACTCGGCAGACCGTATGTAGGCTAGCATGGTGAAGGCATACCCAATTTCTGAAGCCAGCACCAGATCAATGTGGCAGGCATTACTTCTGTCTGCCTTTGACTCCCCTGCCTAAATTGGGCCCCCTGCTCAAAGTTTGGTCAGTCGGGGGTGGTCTTCAGCCTGTGCCGAGAGCAAGGCTTCGATTCATGTGTCTGGGAACTTCCCGAGACATCTGTATGTGTTTTGCTGCCACCATCTGTCAGCTGAATGGCTGGTGGCTTTCTTCTGTGTGTGCAAACTGAAAGTCCTGATCGCTGCTAGCATCACCTTGCAGATCCCTGCCTCTTCCTCCTCAATCCTTGCATACGCAGCTGTATTTTTTTCCCCTTGGGCTACCTGCACCATTTGGGCACAAAATGGTTTCTGTTTCCCACAGCTAATGAGCAGTGCATTTTTCTTCCTGCCTTTCATGCTGCCTTCCTTCCACAGTACATAAACTAGACTGTCGCACTTGCAGTCTTAATGGGTTGGTTTCCTGAGCTCCATTTGTCTGAGTCTATGCTTGTTCTGCCCGAGCGGCTGTCATTGTTCTGATCCCTTCCCTGAATGCTTCAGCTGCTTTTGACTTTTTAGAAACATTTCCCTAGGGCAAGAGCCCTTCCTCTCATCGATTTCTCCTGTGAGTTTAGATTGCATAACCCCCTCCCCAAATGATCCCTTCATTGATTAGAGCAAGGTACAACTACAAATTGCTTGTGGGCGCCACTGTTCTCAGCATGCGTATATCTATTCTCTCTTCTGTTGCTTGGTATTGGGTAAAGAGCAGTCTCTCCCTAAGGTTTCATTCTGCTTGGGGTCAAAACCTTGTTATCAGCCATTCCAGCATTGCAGGAATCATTCCAGGCAACAGCTTCTCATCCACTGCTCATCCTTTTTCTACAAAAAAGATAGTAAGAAGTCTTCCCTTCAGCATCTCAAATTTATTTCTCATACCCAGCTCTGCTTCTATGCTGGGGTAAACCATTCATACTTAATGTGGTGCCCTGTCCCACTGTGGCAGTGATGGTCTCTGGGCAGCCCAGAGGCTGATGAACCTGGATAGCTCAGGAAGTAGAGGCTTGCTGACTTACCTGGGACTGTCCATGTTAAAAGTGGTGCCCACAAGAGTAGCTTCAGAAACGTGGGATATGCCTCCTTAGCCAGGGGAGGTATAAGCTGTTCCACACAGCATTGCCTCATCTCATCTGCTTGTGCGAGTTGGGCCACAAAAAGGTGCACCTGCTACATCCTGAGTGACACAAACTTAGCTTGTAGACCACAACAAGCGGTGGTCTACAAGCTGAGTTCGTGTCACTCAGGACGTAGCAGGTGCACCGAGTGGGAGGAGGTGGCTGAGTGGAGCGGGGCCGGGTCAAGCCCCGCCCAGGCACCTACTTCGCCCAGCCCCCCAGGGAGCCACACCACCGGAGCTGCGCAAACAGGTGCGCTGTCTGCCGGCACGTGAGTTAGCACGGAGTTTGCACAGGAGGGCCTGAGACCCTGCCTGCGAACCCCCCAGGGTAGACAGTCCCAGCCATAGCCAGCCTACCAGAGGCATGACACGGATGGGCACACATTGCATCCTGAGGGTCCCCTCAGGCTCTGCGGCACCCCCCGCCAGCACCTCAGAGACGGCCATGAAGACGGAGCCCCTGGCTCTCAGCTGCAGGGGCTGCCTGTCCCTT
>NW_017728992.1:199745951-199747153 GCF_001723915.1 Gavialis gangeticus
GAGGTCCCTTCCAGCCCTAATGTCTATGAAATTTATGAACACTCAAGATGGAGCCCTACACCAGTGTCAGTGACTTCACTACAGAATAAGCCATCAATATGTTTGTGCAAGGATGTCTGGCCGAAAATCAAGGTTTTCATTTTCGTCTAGGCAACCTGACTGATTTGTTGTGAGGTAGGTGCTGCTCTGCTTTCTGGATAATCACACTCTCCTCCTTGTTTTGGGTCTCATTAGACAGTTTGATGTCACCATAATTCACATGCTATGAGCAGGGAAATAACAGGAGAGGTGCTAATGCTTGTAAAATTAAATTGGCTATTCATGAATCAACTATTTCATAGAATGATAGAATCCTAGAAAATGAGGGTGTGAAGGGACCTCAGGAGGTCATCTAGTCCAACCTCCTGCTCAAAGCAGGACCAGCCCCAGTGATATGATCCCAGCCAAGGCTTTATCTAGCCGCGTCTTTAAAGCCTCCAAGGATGGGGATTCCACCACCTTTCTGGGTAACCTGTTTCAGTGCTTTACTACCCTCCTCGTGAGAAAGTTCTTCCTAATATCTAACCTAAACTTCCCTTCCTGCAACTTGAAACCATCGCTCCTTGTTCTGTCATCTGCTACCACTGAGAACAGTCCAGCTCCATCCTCTTTGGACCATCCTTCAGGGAGTTGAAGGCTGCTATTCAATTCCCCCTCAGTCTTGTCTACTCCAGACTTTGCAGAGTTGCACCCATATGCACAGACAACAACCTAACGGTGTCTCTTCCAATTTCATCCCTCCTACAACCTGTGTTTTCCTCTCCCAGTTCCATGCAGGTTGTTATATTGAGGAATATGTAAAAACTCCTTCCCACAATCTGCAACTCACTACAGATACTTCCTGTCTTTGAATTTGATATTAGAAATTAAAATAATCTTTCATTCCCTATCGATTAATGCAGAATCAATTGTTCCTCACAGTAGATTATCCAATCCGATTACAAATCACACAAATGATATCTCTTCCACAGCTTCTCTAGGGAGGATATGCCAAAGCCTGATTGATGCCCCAGTAAGGAAGTGCCTGCTGATACACTGCCTCAATACCCTTTGGATTTGATTTCAGCTCAGTGACTTGGACGAGGGGGTAGATAGCACCCTGCTCAGATTTGCTGATGACACTAAGATGTGGGGAGAAGTGGGCACACTAGAAGGGAGAAATA
>NW_017728992.1:199752780-199758211 GCF_001723915.1 Gavialis gangeticus
GTCTTTAAGAGGAGGCTAGATGTACACCTTGCTGGGGTCGTTTGACCCCAGTACTCTTTCCTGCCATGGCAGGGGGTCAGACTCGATGATCTGCTCAGGTCCCTTCTGACCCTAGAAACTATGAAACTATCTCATCGGTCCTTTTTACTCCCCATTGAGCCACCCTTAGTCAATTCATTGTTATTATTGAGATTGTTATTGTTAGTGACTTGTGCTGCAGTAATGCAAAATGTTCCAAGGCAATCATGAATCAAAGCTCTATTTTCCTTGGCACTGCCTACTCTTGTGCCAAAGTACTTATAAGCTTATTTTATGATCAGAGACAAGAGGTGGATTCAAACAAAAACCTGAGATGTTCACATACAAGATGGTAGTGTATCTCTGGAGGTGAATAGTATCTGTATCGGTGAATGGTAGGACAAACAATAGTCTAGACCCATGATATCTTTATTCTTCAGAAATGTTTTACTTACTGTTTGTGTTGTGATGGTATTGTAAGGTCTCCATCTTGGATCAGAGTCCCTCTGTACTAGATGCTGCCTGAACACAAAATAAAAGACAATGTCCAAGTAGTGTATAGTCCTAGAGATGCATGTATCTAAGATGTTTGTAGACACCAACATCCCAGCCTTAGTCATTACTTAACTAAGAGATACCTATTGAGCTGTCTCCAACACACCAAATGTATCTATATTCTAATATATTTTGGGGTAGTGAGTTCAGAGTCTAGTTATGGTCCCCCATTGAAATGATCACAGCTGCTAAATCCAAATTAGAGACATGTACAGTAATGAATTGGGGGTGTTTAAGATGAGTGGTTTTGACTGAAGGCTTCTCAAGGCAATATTGGATCTGCCAGTAACCTGCAAAAGTAGAGTTCATAGAAATCATGGAAATTAAGAGCTGGAAGGGACCTTGAAAGATAACCAAGTCCAACCCCCTTGGTCTGGGCAGGAATACTGCTAAGATGAAATGATCCCAGGAGGTCTGTCCATTCTCCTCTTGAAGACTTCCAAGGTTGGGGACTGCACTACCTCCTTGGGAGGAATATTCCAGATTCTGGTTCGTGACATTTATCACTAACCTCTCTTTCTAGTCTTATCGCATAGCATGATAACAAAGACTAGGTCCAAACTCTGCTGAAGATTCCATGCTTGATCCCCTGTTTCCTTCCTTAAGTTCTCCTTGAGGGCACCCTAGAAATGTTAGGCTTTTACTTTTCATAGAGTGGAGTTTGGCAGTTCACTCAGTCCATGAGTAATATTTGGGACAACCTGTCATGTTCAGCAAGTCTATCATGTTCTTAAACTTAGCAAAAAAGTTTCTCCAGGGGTTTGGGACAGCACATATTTGCAGTGATATTGCCAGTGTCAAAACAAAGCATGATTTATTCAAGCCTCTAAGGGTAAAGGCAATAAAAGGCTTACATGTTCACTCCATCCTTGGAGCCCCTAAGCCCTGTTACTTGGTAGACAGTCAGCAAAGCAGCAGGGCTAATTGGTACAGGATAGTGCAAAGGGCAGCCTTCAGGAAGGCTGGCTGCAGAGAAGATAGATGACTAACAGCACATAGGTCCTATTGCATTGGAGAAGGGGTCAGGTGACTAGAAGGAGGCGGAGTCAGTGGGTATATAAGCCTGGCTTCTAGCCTAGAGAGTCATTTTGCTCCAGATCCTCAGAGGAAAACAACCTCGGCAGAGAGCCTCACCTTCAGTTTATGTTCCTGTTGTAGCCGTGAGGCATGGGAGCAGCTGAAAGGAAGTAGGGAGGCCACTGTGGGTGCCCAGGGAAAGCACTGCAGAAATCTTGTCAACTTAAATCTGCTAAGGATTTCAGGCATGAGAGGGACTGGCCAGGAGTGGAGACTGTGGGACCAGGTGTGGAGGCCACTGGCCCTTAGAAAAAGAGCCCTGAGGCCAAATGTAGGAATGAGTTGAATGATGGGGCCAGACCAAGGCAGCCCAATGATGAGCAGGAAAAAGTAAAGCACCTCTGTGCTCACACTGGTATTATGAGGGCAGCCTCCAAAATTTCTATTCATTTTCCAGTTAAGGCATGGCAGGAAGGATCAGGATGGTATCCTAGAAGGCAGAGTGAAAGATGGAAATAGTGTGGCCACTAAAGGGTACCACAGCCACCTTCAGAGGCAGGGTCCTGTTACAGGATGGGAGAAGTAGGACACCTTGTTCCGAGCATCTGTGTCTCCATATCTCTCTACGTGACAGTCAGACAACTGTTGACTTTTCAGTAATGCAACCTCATTAGTCTCTCTTAGCTTTACCCGAAGGCCTTGCTTTTCCTAGGGAGAACCTGAGACTCTCTTATCTGTCACAGTTGGTTCAATGCTGTTTTTGCCTCAGTGTTTACATAAAAAGAAAAAAAAAAGGTTAATTGCGACCAAATGCTCAACCCATTTGAAATTACAAACACAAAGATAGGCACACAGGCTAAAACACGGAAAGTACATGTTAAATAACACCACCACTACCAGTACTAATACTATTAATAAACATTTAGATAAGCTATGCATGTTGATCTTGCTGGGGTAATGTGACCCTAGCTGATTTCCTGCGCGTTGGGCAGGGGGCTGGACACGATGATCTCGCGAGGTCCCTTCCAGCCCTAATGTCTGTGAAATCTATGAAGTTAGATGTATTTCAGTCAGCAGGGTCAGATATAATTAACCCTAAAATACAACTGACCAGAGCAATCACTAAATCATTATCAAATTAGATCTCATAGAGGATACATAAGTTCCTGGAAGAATGGAGGGAACAGAGCTGGCTTTAAAAAGAGGAAAGGAAATAAAGTTACTCTATATCTACACAGTACTTTTACCATGCCCAGATGTGACGCTCATAAACATGCCATGCTACTGTGGGCAGGCAGCTTCCTAAGGCAGAAACCATGTAGCTTTGGTAGCTATGGTCCCACTGCTGGGCTGATTAGCTTAGGTTGCACTAATCGGTCCTGCCATTCAACAGTGCACATTAACCTAAGAGAAGTACCTCGTGAACAAGACAACTTTTGCTTCTGGTTTAGGAAGTAGCCAGCTCATACCAGCACAGCTTACTGTCTCAGCAGGCCTCAGTCAGCCTAAAATTTGATAGCTAGGAAGATACTGGAACAAATTATTTATCACTCAGAGGGAAGTAAGTTAATAAGAAGCAGTCAACATGGAATTGTTGGGAACAAATCATGTCAAACCAATCTAATTTCTTTAGCTGACAGGGGAGCTGGCCTAGCCAATAAGGGGGCGAATCAGTAAAAATGATATATGTAGAGTTTAGAAAGACTTTTGACATTATTTGCTTATAAGCAAAGAAGGGGAATACAGGGTAGATAAAATTATGATGATGTGGGTGCACAAGTTCAGAAACCATACTGAAAGAGTAGTTATCAATAGCTTGCTGTCAAACTGGAAGGATATATGAAGTACCTTCCTGCAGGTGTTTGTCGAATGTCTGGCACTGTACTACATTTTTATTGACAGCTTATACAATGGACTGGATGGCACAAATCAAATCTGTGGAGGATATCAAACTGGGAGGGTTTGCAGGCACTTTGGAGGACAGGAGAAGAATCCCAAATAATAGCCTTAATACTTCAGAGAAATGGTCAGAAATCAACAGGATGAAATTCAAAAAGACAAGTGCAAAATAGATCACATAGGAAATAAACAAATCAAACACACAAATGCAAAATTGAGACTTTTTAGGTAGGCAACAGTGCTGCGAAAAAGGAGCTGGGACTTTGAATAGACCATAGAATGGAATTAATAAGGGAAAATGTGGGATTGGTGCCTTGGGCAACATTAGCACAGGGTGTCTTTATTGATTGGGATCTCTCTGGAAAGACACAGTAGCCGAGGTACACCCAAGGGTGTGCCCCATCCTCAACTGAATGGGGTAGGTGGACAGGCAATAGTGCTGTAAAAGGGAGGCTGTCACTTGGGTTCAGATCCCCTTGTCCTCTATAGAGCCAGGCCAGGCAAATGTTACGTAACTATATACAGTTTATTGATTCATAACATAAATATAAAAATTCACCTAAAATATGAGAATAAATATTTACAAAGAATAGACCGTAAACAATACTCCAAAATAATTGATGGTCTAGGAACTGACCCTCCACTGGGGTGTCACACCCAGCACCAACACCTGATAGGGGAACCCTATAAGCAACAAGCATGTGAGTCCCCTAGTCACCCCAGGCACAGAGGAGTGATGGATCCTGAAATAGGTAGGGACAGGTAAGTCGACACAGCAGGTGAATAGCCAGGAACCCAATAGAACAATAAACAGAATATGGCAGTGGACGGGTAAGTTCACACACAGGATAAGTAGCAACTAAACAAGAATATCTATATACATATGGTAAGATATAACGATAAAAAAATCAGTTAGAAATGGTGTACGCAACATACAAAGCAACCTCCAAAATATTAGGCACCCCCACCCTATTCTGGAAACGTATACACACTGGAAGTGAGGGTCCCCTTCCCCAGAGATCACAGGCCGTAGCAAAATTCTTGATAGTAACACTAGGGGCCCAGTGCCCTCCCTCCTGGACCAGTGCCTTCAATCACTGGCTCCCCAGTGGGGTCCTCTTCCCCAGAAATCACCTCCCCTGTGGGACCCGCTTTCCCCACAACTCATGTTCCCATCTCTGGGGAAGTTGAGGCTCATCCCCTGGTTGTCGGCTCCACTGCAGCCTCCCTCCAGCTCCTGTCATGAGCCAGGCTGAGCCGAGCCGCACCGCCTCCTCCACTTCCTGGCCTTGCACCGGGGTTTCCCCATGGCCCTGTGATCCATTCTGAGCACCGAGGCCTCTTTCAGCTACCCCAGGCCACGTTCCCAGCTCTGCCTGCTCAACCTTGCACTGGGGGCTTTCCCACCAGCCCCATGCTCTGCTCTGAGCACAAAGGGGGGGTGGGGGGGGGCACATTCGGTTAGCTCTGCTGAGCCACGCTACCAACTTCGGCTACACAGCATCACAAGCCCGAACCCCCTAAGGGTTCCCGGGCCCGAGGCTCCATGCACCGGGTTGTGTACCGCAAAGTGGCCTAAGTGGTTTTAAACTGCTCCCAGGGCCAAGGTTTCATGCACTGGGTTGTGCAAGGTGGCCCAAGCAGTCTTGAACCACTCCCAGGGCCGTGGCTCCATGCACCAGGTCTTGCACCACCGGAGCCTCCCACCACTTTCTCCCCCAGTGGCATCTCCAGGGGGGTTTCTGGGTGATTGCCTGCTGGGCAGCTCTCCTCTGCTCTTCTGAGCCCCACTCTTCTTGAGTCCCTTGATGCGTCTCAAAAATGACTGAAGGTGGTCATCATCAGTTTTCCTCATCCTGAGACAGGGCCTAGAGCTGAAGAAGGAGAAACCAACAACTTCCATTGCCGGAATTCTTCACTGCCACAGGGAAAGGAGAATATA
>NW_017728992.1:199763211-199796267 GCF_001723915.1 Gavialis gangeticus
GTCTCCCCCACGTGCTGAGCATGCTGTCCCTTTATTCTCTCCGGAGAAGCCTATGTTACCAGCACTGAGTCCGTGATCCTCAAGCACCAACTTTGCTGAACTGGACGTTGTGTGCAGATGTCTGACTCTCAACTCCCCAAACGAGTGCTCTACTCCCAGTTTAGTTACGGTCTGAGCTCTCACAGTGGCCAGACCAAATGCTACAAGGACATACTGAAGGCATACCTCAAGAAAATGGATGCCGACATCAAGAGCTGGGAAGAGCTGGCTGCTAACTGACTCCAGTGGTGCTGCAACCTCAACCAAGCAGTGGCCTGTTTTGAGGTAAAGTGTCTTTACCCCTTGAAGCAGAGCAGAGAGAGAAAAGGAAGGAAAAGGAGAGGGATCCCAGCCTACAGCCTACCCTCCCCTGTGGAAAGACCTACAATATCTGTGGACAGATCTGTGGCTGAAGGACTGGACTCTTAAAACACCTCAAGACCCATCACTCAGCTGTTGTAGAGATCATCCTCAAATCAAGGGACTGCCAATGAGCATGAGCACAGGATAAACCAGCGTGAGAATGTAGAGCATACCGCCTACCCTTCCTTAGCTCCTTGTGTAGACAACACCAGTATGCAGTAAAGTAGATCGCTCACTTTGAGGTCCACATTTCCTTCTGAAAACATTGTGCAATCTGAATGATAGAAGACATTATTTGATATTGCCCAGTCTGATGACTCCAGCCACTGCACAGCCAGGGTGGATGTTGCAGGGTTTCTTTGAGACAGCTTTCTGCGGTGATGCGTAAAGTATTTTCAAGTGGTAAATATATGGCTACCAGGCATCTCAGTCACAAAGAGCACGGGCATACACATTCACAGCTACAGAATCCAAGGCAACCGAGAGAGGAGAGGTCAGGAAGCTATTTTAGGTCCAATTTAGGTCCCTCTCTCACAAGCTCTGGCACTCTTATGCTTTCTGTGACCCTTGTACTTTGCTCTTTTCTGCTATCACACAAGGGGGGAAAAAAGTGCTTTGGATCCAGAACCCTTCTGAGTCTGAGATGGAGGATGGGAAGGCTTGTTTGTTTTCAAAGAAAATTTAAAGTTTTATATTCACATAGCTTGTGGAGACTCTGGCCACAGTATAGGAGCAACAAAGGAAGCAAGGATTCGTGAGGAAGGACATGCCAGGGGGAGGAAGAGGAGAACTGAGACAGGGTAAGCAAGGGAGCACCAAAGTCCTTGATCCTACAGACCCAAATGGGCAGGATCTTGTGCACATGCTGCCCAGGGGGTCTCACGGTCTATGGTGGTGGCAGAGGGAATGCAGAGTACAGGCCTGGCTTTGGGTTAACTCATAGCAATGTAACTGCAGTGCAATTGTCCCCCATTTACACCCAGGAGAGGCAAAGCTCCAAAGCCTTTTGCACCAGTAAGGCAAGCATTTGGCCCAGCATCTATAGCAGCACCATTTGTTTTAAAAAATAAATTCTCTCTCATGTTGAGGTACGAATTTCTGGAAACAGATACTCATGCACCTTACAGGAAAATGCCCCTTTCACAAGAAAAGAATGGTGCCTCTTCAATTCTGGAAAAACAGAGTCTATTTCTCCCTTGAGCATCGGCTGATGAAGGCAGGTTGAAACAGCGGCCAGCTGAGAATAGGCTTTCTGGGCAGAGAGCAGCACATTTGGCACTAATTTGTTAGCTACAGTCTGTTCCACCGCTGTCTGTGCAGTGCTACAGTCTGATGCACCTCACCACCAGCACTAGCAAAATGGTTGCGTCCTTAAAAACTGGACTTTGAAAAGGACAATCTGGTTTTGCATTTCTCTGGGCATGATTCAATATTCAGAGAAGCCTCCAGGCCAGGGACTTGGGTTGGGAGGGGGTGTCAGGAAGACCAGGAAGTGCTTATTTCTAGCTCTGGTATGGTCTGGTTGACTTGGTTGAGTCTTTTCACTATTCTGCATCTCCACTTTCTTATCTGCAAAAGTGGGGGTGATAATACTGACCTCCTTCATAAAATACACGGACTAAAGGGGACAAAAATATCACTCTACGAGGCTCAGTATTCTGAAGCATTACACATACCATTTTCATTCCAAAATAATCTCTATGGGTTTGTTGATACACACCTCATCACTGTGTTTCTCAAAGAGGCATATGGATAGCATCAGATCATCTCCACAAACTCATTTTTTTAGGTGCAAAATGTCATCAGCAGCTGACAAAGTCGTATACCTGGAGTACTATATTTGGCAGCACTGTGCAACACAGTTTGCTGGCAAATGTTAAAGAGAAGAAAATAAGGTGCAATTTTAATTAAGTTCAGCAGATATTTTGCAGCAAAGAACTCTATTTTAGCAAATAAAGACATCTGGAGTCTAAATATTTTACCTTCTGTTTTCCTACTGTTTCTAGGTAGGAGGAAAGGAGAAAATGTGTAGATGTTTCTATATGTATTTGCTGTGTCATTTGATTAAAAGACCATCAAGGGAATTAGGATGGTTGCTGTACTGGGAATGGTAGGCAGAGAAAGTTTACAGTTAAAACGAACTCCAGAGTGCATCTACTCGTTCATTAATGTGCCTTAGATACGGTACATTTAGTTTAGTTCTTGCTTAATAAAGTACTAACTAAATGGCTTAATTTAGTTAGTACTTTATTGCAAATAGTTATAGTTCTTGCTTAATAAAGTACTAACTAAACAATAAATTCAGGAGATGGCAGTGGTATTCTCTACTGCTATGCAATGGGATGCTGTGCTATATAGTATATAGGAAATTGCAAAAGAACCATGCTTACTGCGCATTAGTGTAATAACACTGCGTAGTAGGCTATCGGCACGGTTTTTAACCGCCACACTACTGAGCGGTATTATTAGGCTAGCACTCAGCAAGCATCTTGTGTAGACGCACCCAAATGGGATGTAAATAATAGTGGATGGTAAGTCACAAGGACAAGTTGGGGAGGAGAGATAGGAATGGCAAAACTACACAGTTTACGCCATTTGACTGAACACGAGTAAATGGTAAATGGTCTAAAACACTAATCTTTTAGACCATTTACCAAAAGTTGCGGGCAGCCTATGGACTGTGTTATTTATTCTGAGGTGTCAATCACCTCTTTAACAGAATTAGAAGTAGCTCCTGATTCTAGGATAAAAACTTGAACTCTAGCCTTGGCAATACCAAGAAAAGCAGTTTGATCATTTTCTACTAAAATATAAAATGCACTGGCAATGTTTGCCCTGCAGCCTACAGCCCTGTTCTCCAGGAGGGGGTGTCTGCAGGTCCAACGTTAAAGGACGGGTCTAGCCACTTCCAATCATGGAGGATCCCCGCGCACCGCTGGTGAGCACTCAAGTGTTAACTTTGGTGTCCTGGTTACATTCCAGTGTAAGCCATTACCTTCTGTCCAACTAAGTTCCTCACCTGGATGCAGAAATTTTCTTCCCTTCACTTCCTATTACTGTCCTGGAGGGTTTACATGGACTGTTAAACAGCTGCTGCATTTCACCCTGGGGAAAGTTGTGCTCAAGTGGAGTCTGAAGTACTGTCCTGGAAAAGGTCAAATTCTACCCTCAAATACTGGTACAAATGCAGAATAAATCGGGGGTGTTCCTCCAGATTTACAGTGCCATGCAAAAGAGGAGTGTTTGTCCATACTTCAAGAGCCTCGGGATGGCAGGCACTGCCTTGTTTTAGGGTCAGAGTATGCAAACCAAGTGAAACTCCATCTCGAATGTGAGGCACTGATGAGTCTTATCCCCAAAGCAGGCAGAAGTTGGGGTTTTGCAGGGCTTCAGCGCCCAACCTGAAACTGCTCCGTGACCACTTGGTCTTCAAGAACACGTTGGATCAAGCTGGTCTAAGTCTGGAGTTAGTAAAAACCCAAACACTATGAAAGTGCCTGGTGATAAAGGGCTTTTCACTTAACCTAGTGCACACATCATTGTCTTGGCCACTTTTGCTGCCACTGGGATCAAAAGTAAACTCCCCATTGACTTCCATCAGAGCAGAAGTGGCCCCCATGTAGGCCGATCCCAAAAGGTAGTTAAGATTCATCTAACTGCCTCATTATGGGTCCAAACTCACTTAGACAGCTGCTTAACTGCCTTGACATTCACTGAGCCGTTTTGCCCCTTGAATGGTTTGAAAGCAAGCAGCACAGGACTGCCTGTCCTTTAGATCCACAAAACTGGCTTCTGTGATATTTTCCCGTTTTTCTTTCTAGCACGAGAACTCACAGTTCCCCTCCTCGATAAATATATTGGATGCTCTGAGCAAGTCATCAGATGCTCTGGAATCCATCCATGAGGGGCATTATTTTAAATACTTTCTCCATCATTTAAACAAAGAGGTCATATAGATCCCATTGCATAGCAGTAGGGAATACCACTGCCATCTCCCAAATTTATTGTCTGTGAGCTAATGCTCTGTCTAATTGAAGTGGCTAGTGACTAATGAATGAATAAGGGATTGCTGCTCTGGTTTGGCAGTGTATTCAGGGGTTTATTAATACATATTTTTACCATACTATTCATAGATGTTTTCCATAGAAAACGAGATTGCGTGATGCTATGACATGAACCGGGGGAGGGAGGCGTACATACCCTGTTGGTTTTAGTACCTCCCATCACAAAATGCCCCAGGCACTGAATCGAATACAGGCCTGATCCTAGAAGCTATGGCTCACATGAATAAACCTTACTCATGTGAGTAACCCCTTTGGATTCAATCTTATTTCAGTAACAAATGAGTAAGGATTTGCAAGATCGGATTCCACAAAGGGGGAAACTCAATGTTTGGAGGCAGGTGTAGCTACCAGTTACCAATATAAAACTTGTCCTAGTGGGAGACAGGAACCTTCTCATCTACCACTGGGCTGTAGAAACTTCTGAAGTAGAAGGTACCCAGTGTTGTTTCTGGCAAGGTACAACAGCCACGGCACAGACGTTTAGGAGAGAAAGCAAAAGGGACTACAGCACTGAATTGGAGGCAGGCATAAGCACAAAAATGGAATTTGCACCCAGATGGCTGAACAAAAGAATTGAACCTACACTCCCATTTGTGTCACCTGCCCTAAACAGGACTTTTTTTCACTGCTAGGAGGAGTATTAATAGAAACATATTTTGCTTGAAAGGTTTCTAGGGCATTTAAGTATACATTATATTCTGGATTTGGCTTGAATTTGGTTGAAGTGGGTCTTAAGAAATGGATACAATGTTATCAGCTGTATTCCTAAATGAAGGCCCAGCCTTCATTGTCTAGGAAGTCACATATCTAATAAGAGAAACAGGATAAAACTGGGATTACCATGGTCAAAGATCAACAGGCTAGACCTCCAACCCCCTTCTCTCTGCTTGCACCCCTGGGTTTGGCATGTCTCCCCAAATCACTACTGGGACTTATGCCAACAGTCTGTTGAGGCTGTTGATGGATCAGGAACAGGAACCATGCTGCAGAGAGAGGACACGTATGTGGTGAGCTATTGGAGTTGTGAAGGAAGGGCCCAATGGTGGATGGATGTCCAATATCCTACCTTTGGAGGCAGCAGATTTCTTTGGGCTGATCCTGTTGGCATCCTTTGAGGTAGGAGGCAACAAATAAAAAATAAAAATCAAATAAACAGCTGACAAGAAAGGAAAGTACCAATGCCTGACCATTTCCTTTACCCTTCATTCTTGGGACTCCTTCACATGGAGCATGAGAGGAACGTGTCCTTTCCAACTCCTCGTGGAGCGGTAAGACCCTCAGTTCAAGGGCTACCTGCATGCAGCAATGACCACCTGCCTCAATCCCAAGTCCTCTTCCAGCCTCCTACCTACCAGCCCACAGCAAGATCCCAGCTAGCAGTTTTCTGATCTGGCCTGTTTGGGGGCTGCATTTTTTTGTTCCTTCATACAGCATCAATAATGAGACGTCAGCGAGTGGAGAAAGGCAGGAAATTGCCTTCTTCTGGTGTGACTTCACTTGTCAGGAAATTCGATTAAAACAAAGTCTAATATTTTGCCGTGTTTCTTTTGCGGGGTGGGAGGAAGGGGGCTTAGGGCCAAGGCAGTACATATCCTAACACTTCTTACGCCTGTATAAGCAGTGCTGCCCAACATCCTGAAGTTGCATAGCAATTTCTAGTACCGGTTAACATCCATGGGTGCTACTCATTTAACCCTTCCCTTGGAGGGTCCACAGCACAAAGCCACTGCATATTAAAGTCAGTCTCCAAGTACAACATCCATAATGCAGACAGCCATCCTGAGCCTACTTCTGCAGACAGTAATGCAGCTCATCAGTAACTCCAGAAAGCTGATGAAATCGTAGCAAGGCAACATTGGCCCGAGAGCAGGACGTACTCCGTGTTTTGTTCTTATTTTGGGATGATTCTCCGCTGCTTGGTAAAGTCACCCCTGTACCAGGGGGCTGTAAATGCAATCTTATCAGCAGAGCAGCATCTGATTACACTACAATGCACTGATGTAATTGCCTAAGGTTCAGAGGAGTGGAAAAACCCGGGGTATAGTCTCTGAGAGCTATATTTAACCCTTCATAGCATAGCTGTTTCTGGCACTTTGCATTTTATGACTGCTCAGAGGAGCTGTTCCTGCTTGCTATTAGACATATAGTACAAGAGGCATAAATGGGATTTTTTATAGCCAAAACAAAGATACAGGCCTAGACGTGAGGTGCTTATCATCTAGGTCATGCCTTCATGCTGTGAATGCTCCGGGGTAACTTTGGCAAAGGTACTGCTAATTTATCCCTCAGGGATGCTGATGGCATGCTACTACAGCAAGGGCAGCTACTGGAAACCTAATGAGGGTAAGGGAGGGTGGCTACAGGAAGAAAGGTCTCTTGTGCTCTGTCCACTACCTTTCTCCTAGGACTGGGCTGGCTACCTCTAGGCCTCCTCACAGCATGTGAACTGTAGGAAGTGCCTTATACGCTTATCATCACACACATTTTTTTCTAACTACCTACAGGACCATTTTTGCCCCATCTTCATTAGGACAATTCTTGGACATGTATTCAAATCAGTCACTGTGGGAGCTTTTTTCTGCACCCAGGTTTCATGCAGGATAGTTAAGCAATCATCCCAGAGTTTATTGGTCATCACTCTTGTGTTTACTCACCACAAGAGACCAATTTGATTAGCTAAATCTCTAATCAGGCAGACTTCATTCCTGGATATCACAGGCAGGATATGACCCTTTATATACAGGCCTCACTTCAGGGCCTACTAAAGAGTGGCCATCTCTGGGTGCGGGTAGGGTTGCTGCTCGTACATATTTGGCAACGCTTAGGCTAGGCACAGACATTCAAAAAGGCTGAGCCCTTTTCATCCCAGAAATGCAGGCACATCCCTGCAGTGTCTCGAGCTAGAAGCCGGGGATGCTAGAGCAGCCCTCCCTTCCCTTCCACAGTGCTGAGCTGAGTGGGGTCTGGCCAGGATCCAGCAGGATACTCTGAGTAAGGAGGGGTGCCCCCCCTCACTGCTCCTCTGGGCTTGAGCAGCCTGGGGAGGGTGCAGGGCAGGAGGAAACCAGGCAGACACTGGTCTATCTCCAGTCTCTGCCAAGCTCCAGCAAGGGAGCAGAGAGCCCAGCCCAGAGTACATGCTGGGATGGTGGGGGACTCTGGTTTAACTTAAACCAGGAGGGGGTCTGGGACAGACATTCCATAAACTGGTTTAACCCAAATCAGTAAGTCTGATACTACATTCAACCAGGTTTATTTCAAACCAGTTTCAGCCATTTACAGATTAGTTTATGTGCACTGAATGTTTGTTCTGTTACAGGTTTAAACCAGTTTCTGACCACTTAAACTGGCTTATATGTAATGTCTGTCTCTAGCCCTCCTGCACAGTACAGATTACTAGTAGGGAAGAGGAATTCAGCACCCACCTGGAACTCCAGAGATGTTTTAAGCAATACAGATGAAACAGGGATTTCTCTTCCACACGTTGGCCAACACTCATCTGGAATCTAAAACAGAAGCATGTCAGTTAGGTAACAGCCTCTAGGACCTATTGTGAACAAATTGCTGTCACACGCCTGGAACATCACTGACAATGGTGGGCAGCTTTTTAATTAATTTGTTCCACTCACCAAATCTGTTATTAAACAACAAGAATCCATCATGTACTTTCTCAGCGGAACCAAGCAAGCACTCTCCGTGAATCAAACTAGTGCTGTTTTAACCAACAAGTGAGTAAACAGCATCTTAGTGCCTTGGCTTATTGTATAATGTGAGGAGCAGCCAAGAACAGTCAATGGAAACCAAGGAACATACAGGATGTGGCCAGAAACTGCAAACTGCACATTTCACAGGGACTCCCTGGGGCAGAATCTATCATCTCTCCTCAGTGGAGAGAGAGAGAGAGAGAGAGAGTGTGCGTGTGTACGTGTAACGGGAGTATCCCCAGTTCACAATCACCTTCTGGGCCTGGCTCCCATTCAGTGAAGCTGCATGCTGGGAACAGGCAGTGCTATGGTGCAGTGGCTACTTTCCACTGGCACACAGACCCTCCAGGATATTTTAGATGGGACGACTAGCCTGAAAGTCTTGAAGCTGCAACCAGCTTTGCTGCCCCCATGCCTATTTCTGCACCTAATTGATCCTGGGCACAGCATTCGCTTCAGCCCATTATTTTCAGGCTCCATTAAGAGGACAATGGAGAGTGATAATTTATTCTTTTAATGTGAATATAATTATGTAAAAATACTTTAAAAGTAATAACATCATTAGCTCTCAGAGCAGGGAGTGTCTCTTCCTATAGATGCGTGCAGTGCTGCTGGCAGTGGGCTCTGCTCACTGCTGCAATCTATATAATGACTTGAAAATAAAAAATCATCATACTTGACATTCCCAAGGAGTTGGGGGCTCTAGTTTGGTTTATCCATTGCACACATGTTGTAATGATGGGGTGATCGCATGCACGTGCGTGTGTTTGTGTGTGTGCGCACGCGCATATGCGCATGAGACAGACAGACAGACAGACAGGCAGAAGCAAGTGATAAAGGAGAGGGCTCTAGTTTGGTTTGGCCAAGTATTGTAGCTCACAGGTTGGTTACATGACACTGGAAATCAGGACCCTTGGGCACCTTGATGTTCATATTCGAGTGAGTGACCAACCACTGCTTTGCACATTCTGAAGTCATATATTCAACCCATCCATCCCTTCTGTCAAACAGATAGTCAAAGGATTAGGAAATGTCAACAACGTCCTGCAGACAAACTATTCTTCTCCCAGAACTGAATCATCCTCTCCTATTCAGAGAAAGCCTGGGACAGGCATGGGAGCCTAGGAGCCTGGTTTGGAGGTAACCAAAAGTGAGCGAGGCTAGATCCAAAATGACCAGGCCACTGCCGACAGAAAGATCATGCACCAGGACAGCCCTCTTCTTGAAACTAGGTGTCTGGTAAGTCAAAGATCTCAGCTGACGCTGAATCCAATACTGCAATGCCACAAGAACCATAATGCCTCAGGCAGCAAAAAATCAATCTGCTTAGAGATTTATCGCATATAACAGTATTAACCTATCTTAAGGACTGTCACTCCCTACGTAACCAAAAAATGCTGAACCTGCAGGACAGGTGCCTCTTGCCCAGGAGTTCATCTTGAGAGGTCACTATTACCCTGCTCTTCCCTCCTTGTAGACACAGGATGGTGCAAGAGTTATGTGACCAGGAATGACCAGATGATAGTTTAGGAGAGTTTTAACACACTAACATAGCTGCTTCTCTAGTTAATGTGTAATTTCTTAGAGATTTAGCTAATCTAACTGGTCTCTTGTGATGATTAACCACAAGAGTAACGACCAATAAACTCTGGGATGATTGCTTAAATATCTTGCATGAAAGCTGCATGCAGAAAAAGCTCCAATAGTGACTGCTCTGAATACATGTCCAAGACTTGTCCTAATGAAGATGAGGCAAAAATGGTCCTGTAGCTAGTTGGAAAAAAAATGCGTGTGATGACAAAAGGAGCTGTGGGTGAAGGAAGAGTCAGGATTCTCCCCCATGCCAAGCCCTGTGCTGCCACATCTCCACTGCTATCAGCACCTGAAACGGCCAGTTTAAGGCCAAAGGAACAACTCTGGACTCCCTAAAAAATTCACATGTATGGGCAAGGACCATGTTTTTGACTGTTTCTCTATGGCATCCTGATCCAGTGAGGGCTTTTAGGAGATATCCCAACGCACATGTATAAGCAAGTAGTAAGTAAATAATAAAAAGCTGTAGTGACTGTTAGTAATATTCTGTTGCTCTCTTCATTCTGATCACTGAGCAAACATTGCTAACAACAATATCTAGCTCCTAAATGGGTCTTTTCATCTGTAGATCCCAAGACTCTTTGCAAAGGAGGTCCGTATCATGATGCACCCATTGTACAGATGGGGAAACTGAGGCACAGAGTGAAACAGTTGCTAGGGTCCCTGTATTGCTTCATGATGCACTGATGGAAGTGCTGCTTTCTGGACTATGGGGTCCTGTTTACTTACAAGCAACGCTTGCAATGCCAGCAAAAGCAGGGATCTCTCTCCCCTGAACGTGTTTCTTGGTTTGTTTTTCAAAATACGGCCCTGTGTTTTGCTTTCCAAAGGCCAAATAATACCACTTCACAAGGACCTTCATTAGCCAGGGATAAAATGTCATCCTTGGCAAGGAAGGTTTGGCAAATTAATTAGCTAATATTTGTAAAGTGCCTTGAAGATTTAAAAGGCTCTTCATGTTCCAAGTGATAATGTTTTTGTTATTATTATCAGTATCATCATCATCATCATCATCATCCAGAAAATGAAATACAACGAAGGCCGGGAAATCACCCATCCCTCAGTTCTCCCCTCAGCTAAAATATTGACAAAACTTGCCTTTAGGTCAGCGGCACACTGCTACATGCACGGTATGTTTTCTGCCTATCATCTTAACTATTTATGGGAGCAACCACCAAGTGCTAGGTGCTTTACAGATGTATCAGGTGGCCTGGACCTGGGGCTATGAATTGATAGACAAGTAGACAGTTTGAAGGCAATAGGAAACATTTTTGATGCATATATTGAATCTACAACTCGGCATCACTCACGGTAGGCAACGCAGCAGATGGGGGTCTTCAAGAAGGACGTTAATGCAGGCCCATCAGGAAAGCTGAGGAAAGCACCATGATGTGTAGGAAGGAGAGTAGCAGTCTGGCAGACAGGAGCATGACAAACGGGTGGGAATATTGGCCTCATGACAGTGAAGAAGCAATAGAAATGTTATGAAGGAGGATAAACAGAGCTATGAAGAGGCCTGAAGATGCAGACAAGAAGCTTGAATGGGATGCAGCGATGGAGGGGAGCCAATGGGTGTATGGACAGCTACTGGGCAGATAGTGCTAAGGTTTCATAGTTCAAAGTTGTTAGGGTCAGAAGGCACCTGAGCAGATCATCAAGTCTGACCCCCTGCCATGGCAGGAATGAATGCTGGGGTCAAATGACCCCAGCTTGCCTTTTGAAGACCCCCAGGGTAGGAGCCAGAACCACTTCCCTTGGAAGCTGGCTCCAGATCCTAGCCGCCCTGACTGTGAAGTAGCGCCTCCTGATATCTAGGCTGAACCTACTCTCAATCAACTTACAGCCATTATTCCTAGTTACTCCTGGTAGTGCACACGGGAACAGGGACTCTCCCATTCCCCGCTGGTCCCCCCTGGTAAGCCACCAAGTTAAAGCAGGGGGCAAGGCAAAAAAACAAACTTTATTTCCAGCTGTCTGACTGATTCGATCCAAAGATTTTTGAGCTCGCAGGGCATCTTTTCTCCCTAGCTGTGCAATGGGGAGAAGAAACTTTTGTCCTAACTCCCAACGGGGTTGGGAGCCAAAGGTAATAACAGACACAGAAGTGAATATTGTCATTGTTCTCAACAAGTTTTTTGTGCATGTGTTGTTTTCTTCACTTCCTCTCTCATTTCAGGTTAAGGCAGAAGGCACTGAGTGAACCCCACTGAGCCTGGCATAGTAAACCTGTCTCTGCACCAGACTGACGATTGCTCCACGTTGCATTGGTGCCTTGTGGGTCGTTCCCACTGCCAGGGACTCCTGGGATAAGAGTACACCTTGGCCATTTCCCAGTAGTGTAGTATGTCATCGACTAAGTGGAATTTGATGTAGGGTCCATCATCCAAGTTTCTCCTTGTACAGCGGCCATTGCTGAGGTAGACAGAACAGAGGTTTTAATTTAATTTGCACAAAGGAGAGTTAACACACAGGACGATGGGGCCAAGGGATTCTCTTCCTTTTCTGGGAACGATCTCTGTTGGCTCGAATTTTTAAAAGTTTCCTTTGGGGTTTCCAAAGATGGACAACATTAAAAGAGACTGAGAAAGATTGTAAGAGAAAGGGGCAGTTTACCTGGCAAGATGGATAGTTCCCATGCTCTGGAGAATCCAGACCTTGTATTTTCCACAAGAGAAGGTCGACTTTGTTATCTTCTCACTTCCAGGACTACTGATTTTCTACCACAGACTGGGCCTGGCCTCATCTTCAACCCTGACACAGGATACTCGACAATACCGACTCTGGAGAGGCCCTCCCCCTTTCCAAGAGTATGTGTCCATCTTTCCAAGGTCCACACATGCCACTTGGTCCACCAAGGCGCGCACCACTTTGAGGCCCAATGACTCAATGCTGAGACAGAGCGGTGGTGGCAGAGAAAGATAAGAAGACCAACCCAGGGCTGCGAATCCCACTTCCGCCATGTAACAACATGTCCCTATTGCCGAAGACCGTGTGTATCCAGAATCGGGCTCCTCAGTCACCTGAGGACCCATCAAGCCTGACAGATGTCATCCTCGACGCCGATGGACTGCTGACGACAACGATCCATCTTTGCATTGAATACGCCGGTGCTGTTCCAGCCCCCTGTGTGCAGGACAAGCTGCCAGCCTGGCATAAAACAGTGGCAATATATGTCTGGGACAATGAGGACAATCCCTCTGTAACCACTGCCCAACTCCCTGTTCTGCCTAAGCAAGCAAAGTGGAGAGGATGTGCTGGCTTAGATTTATGGAGGTATTAAGAGGAGGCACCTCTCCAGTGCTCTAGGTGCCTTTGCCGTATATCAAAAACACAGATGAAATGGACTGGAGCCGACTCGGTGGTGTGGAAGCAGCAGGATCAGCAGTCCAGGCTGCAGACAGGATGGGGAAGGAGAGGAGACATGAGACTAATAACATAGCTTACCAAAAAGTAAGAAGATCGATATCCACCTCTCCCTCTTCCCAATCAATACCCTCCCCCCCAATTAGATACTATCTTACATTATAGATTGGTGGTTCTCAACCTTTTTAGACTCAAGGCCCACTCCGTAACTGCTGTGAATAGAGTGGCACCCCCATTTCAAAAACGACAGTACTCATTACACTGCTTACTTTGCTGCCCTAGCAATGTGGCTGGGGTGCAGCCAGCCTGGGAGAGCCTAAGTCTACCCTTACCTGCTTTTCTTCTCATACCTGGGGTCAGATCCTGCTGCTATGTGCTTATCTCGTGCATCTTTTCACACTTCCTGGGGCACCCTTCAAAGGATCTCATGGCACCGCAGGGTGAGAATCACTGGAAGTGGAAAGAAGAGAGATGTTCTGGAAGAGCCGTGGAGAAGCAGCATGGTGCAGCTTGTCCTTCGGAGACGCTACGGTTAAGGTTTGAGAGGTGCTGCTGAGTGGGCCAGCTCAGGTCCAAACCAAAACAAATGGCAGTCAGGAAGATGCCCACAATCATGGTGGGAATTGCTCTTTTGACATTAGTGGAGCTGTGTTAATTCATACGAGTTCAGGATCTGCCCCATTCTGTTCCTCAGTCTGGGACCTACAACAATATTTTCAATCAGTCTGTTTAGAGGGAAAAGAAAGCAAGAGAGAGAACAACTGAATGAACCTCTTGCTGGAAGTTCCTCCTTCTCAAATAGCACCAGGGACTTCTATAAAGCCCTTCGGATGAATGCTTAGTAGTCATACGAGAAGGGTAAGACTCTGGGTTGCGAGACAACTAGAGTCTAGACAAATATCACTTTAATTTGCTTGAAGATGCTGGGAGTCGCTTTAATCTAAGTTAATGTTTATCCAATTACAAGGCAGAATACATTCCTTTGGTGAATTGTCAACAAGAACATAATCATGAAAAAAGTATTTAAAGAAATAAATACGGGAATAATTTTCAGCATGCTTTGAACCAGAATTCAGGGATGGATCATGAAAGCTAACAAGCATTTCTGGTCTCCACTGAGTTCAGGGAGTAAAGGAGGCCTGGCATCCTGTAGGAAGAGCTGAGTACCTTGTAACATTGACTTTTTTCCCTTGTATTCGGGCCCAAATTACTGGCTGCTGAGCAGATGCCTTGTTCAATGGTTAACACATTTAATGTAGTAGCTAGTGAAGATATTTTGAGTCACTAAGGTTGGCGACTTCACAGGGATATGGGGGAGTCAGGAACTCAACTCACACTGAATGATAAAGGGATATGGGCATTTCAGGCCCTTTTGCTGCTGCTGCAAGGAGAGAGGCATTATTAATGGCACTTAAAAGTGCCTAGTGACATCTGAGCATAAACCCATTCAATGAATACAGTTATCTGAGGATAAAAAAGGGTTGGCAATCCTGGAAACAGATTTGATCATATCTTCGTGGCCATGATTTATTTCTGTAACAGGAGCAAGAAGAAGGAATAGGATAGCTGGCAATAGGGTCCTAACATGCAGCCTGCCATCTGAGCCGGCTTTCTATCCAGTGGCCAGACGGCCCAGTCTGAACTGGGGTACCATGGTGCTGGGCACAGGTAGGAAAGAGAGCACTGTGTCCACCAGAAGGATTTGCAGTGCTGGTTGGAGTATCCTGAGGTTTTGGTCCTGCTCCAGATTTGGCCTCGTCCAAATGACAAAGTGCTGGCAGCCAATGAGCGTGTCTGTGAAAATAAAGTCAATTATACGAGGTAAAATTTGCAGGAGGGCCTATGTGTCTTGTGACAAATTGCAACCTCCTCCACAGGGTGTTCCTGCCACAGAGAGGCGGAATATACCTCCCAACATAAGATGCTCTTGGCTTTAAGACGCACTCAAATTTTCTTACTCTCAATTTAAGAAATAAATAAAACATCAAATGGAGACACACTTCCAAGGAGGCAGTCTCTATATGGTGCATGGAAGAGCTTTTTACTTTTTGCATTTCACTCAAGCTTAAGATTTTTAGAAGACATTTTCTGTTTATAAAAGTGTCGTATTTGAAAGAATATGCAATTCTGCTCTCAGCTGCATGCACTTCTATTGGGTTACACAGCAGAGGTTTAGCACCACTTGTAGTGGCTGCCACGCTGCTTTGCCCCCTTGCCCCACACCACACCTCCCCACAAGTGCAACGATCTCTGTCCTGTCCCAGCCCAGCACTGCCAAAGTGTCCGTTGGCTCAGACCCTTATGCATCTGCTCTGTTGCCAGCTGAAAGCAACATCTAGCCCAACCCTCTACCTGAGACAGGATCATCCCTATCCAAACCATCCTACATAAGTCTAACCCCTTGGCAGAGCTACAGTCAACCCTGACAAAGCCACAGGATGCAACACTTCAACCTGCCACAGGTAAAGCAAAGAGACCACAGTGGCCAATATCCTGCTGCAAGGCTGTTAAAAATGCTTGAGAGATGCCTCATCCCCAGCTACAAAGTAAAGCAAAAATTCCCACAGACCAATACCAATCTGACCATAGGGTCCAATTCCTTCCTGACCCTGTCTATGGTGATCAGTCTGACCCTGAGCAGATGAAACCCCCTGGTTCTTGTGTGACCAAGCAATATGGAGCAATGTGATGTCAGCAGCACAGAATTAGCTTCACTCTAACTGGTCATACTGAAGCATTTGCAAATGCACTCTGCCAGCAAGGAATGGGCTTCCTCCTCTCAGCACAATCCATTACCACGTTTTCCTTTGCTTGCATCTGTTCAAGCATATTTGATTAGGAAAAATCTCTCATGCTTCTGCTTCGACGTTTCCCAGCGACATTAGGTGCTTCCACAGACTGTACTTCACATTTTTCCAGCAATGTTAGAGTTGACTCACAGAATTGTCTCTTCTTCTGTTGTATTTGAGTTACTTTTTCTTTCTCTGTATCTCCCCAGGAAAAAAATGTCAATCAATGAGGATGGGATCCTGGCAAAGTTAAACTGCATCATGAATAAGATTTAAATAAAAAAAGAGGAACCTTTAAATTTATGAAAGGTGTTTTAAAATACCATAAAGCTTTAGAACCTGCAATTGGTATTTTACAACCTCGCCAAGTTGCTATAAGCAGTTTTACAACCACAACTGCTTGATTGATTTGCCTCTAAGAGGAGGTTAATAAAAACCCCCAAAGTGGAGTGGAAATTCCAGCAATAAAAAAGATATCAAATTCTTCATCTTGCACTGGATGAGCCTATCAAAACAGTGACATTTTCTATTAAAGTCACCCTGATTCATTAGCACTAGCCCAGCAGTGGCTGTGATGTCAACAGTGAAGCTTCTGGGGGGAAGAGGACAGTATCATCTTTCTTAACCTGTGTTAGTCTTGTCGAGTCCAAAAACCAAATCCCTGGCTAAGTGCTCCAGTGTCTTTACAAGAAAGCCAGCGATGTCACCAACATTTGCAATTGGGTATATTCAGCTCAGCACCAACATTGGTCCCATGAGTCCGCTCAGCCTGCAGCCAAGTGCTTATAACTGCTGTTTTCTTCCAGAGAAACATGATTACTGCTACTGCAGCCACTTTGCCCTGGATAGCTGCAGCTGTATTGATGGGAAATGGGATTATCCTTTTTACTGCATACTATCTCATGTGTTATCATAGTTTGTGAACACCTGCGCGCTCCCCTGTTCCTTTGAGTTATTTTTGTTATGGAGATTGGGATCCCCCTGTGCTAAGCACCGTACAGAAAGCGAGAGACGGTGCCTACCCCAAGAAGCTTCCAGCCTGAATGCCCTTATAAACAAAAGGAGTCTGTGTAGGGGAAAGAAGTATCCTTATCCCCATGTCATGAGTGGGGAATTAAGACACAGTCTTATCTAACATCAAATCTTGGAGGAAAATCAAGAATGAAGTCACATTTCCCTGAATCCTATTCCAGCACCTGAACTACAAGGCCGCCCTTGCGGTACATTGTCAAGGCATGTCTCACTTCCCCATCCAGTAGCTGGTTTGCTGAAGGATAACAGCCTACTTCTGTTGCCAAGTGCTAGAGTTTCTCTTCCAAAAGACGTTACAGAACTGTACTTTGGACCTAGCCTCTGGAATCAGGATCAGGAGCAAAATCACTACCGCTATCTTGTTCTCCAAAGATAGCACATGCATACCTACCTTATAGACAGTGCTGTTGAAGTCCCATAGCCACTCTCCATAAGGATCCTCCTATTTTGATACTCTAGGTCTGACTATTGAAAAAAACAATCTAAAATACCTGCCCTTTTTTTCATCTGATTTCTTTTAAAGCGTAAAAATAAAATAATCACACCAAAAATATAAAAAAATGCCAACTACTATATAATAACTCAGTATGCAAGGAAGTTTAATGGAGGAAATCTTTACTTAATACTGGGCAAAGATTGTCTATGTCCACCATATTCATCCTCAAAATTGCCATCTGGACTGAAACTCTTTCACATGATGGGATAAATGGCAGAAAGCATTTATGTGACTTCCTGGGAGAGAACCAGTAAGATAACCAAGACCAGAACCCAGAATTCTTGGGTCCCAGATTGTGATCTGTCCATTAGGTCACCTTTCTTTCATATTCAGCTCTCTCGCTGTCAGGAAATCTCAAGACAAACATGTTCCTAGTAAAATGGAAGGGAGTTTAGAAAAATAAGCTACAATTCAGTGAGAAAGATGATCTGATCAACCAGTTGGCCCCAAATAATCAAGCTGACAGATTAGCCAAGCAAGGATGAAGAGCTGTAATAAAGATAACTCTCTTTTTTATTTTGTAATACACAGCAGGCCTGTCGCTATAGCACCAGATCACCTGTCACCGTTAATGAGATATTTTTCCTCATTTTAAAATAGCAGAATGTGCCTGAGCCAAAACCAAATTAGTTTGTATGCTGAACAGCACATTTCAAGCCAAGTTTTCAACTAGCCCTTAGGGCCTGCAATGCTTGAATCTCTACAGGATGATGGGAAGCAAAAGCACCCAAGTTCAGAAAGAGCCCAGCCCTGTACTCTTAGCTCAGAGAGGATGTCACAAGTAGAATGTGATCCCTCAAGTGTGGTGGCTAGTGCAAGGAAGCACAGATCTAACATCAATTTGGGGATGAGTGTCTGTTCAACAGCGCGTCTGGAAGATGGTTATGTAGATATATTGTTCTTTGTGTTTTACAAGCTGGGGGCACTTAGGCTAGGGACAGACATTCAAAAAGCCTGAGCCTGACTTGATTCAATCTTTGCAGGTTTGTAACCATACAGTCATCCCCTCTGGACTGAAGAAATGCAGGTACATGCCTGCAGTGCCTCAGGCTAGAAGCCACGGGGCATGATAGCAGCCTTCCCTTCCCTTCCCTTCCCTTCTACAGTGCTGAGGTGAGGGGGGTGTGGCCAGGCCCTGGCAGGACAGTCTGATTAGGGAGGGGTCTCCCTGCTCAGTGCTCCTCACCAGCAAGAGAGCCAGTAGAGTTGATAACACATTTAGCAGCCCATCAAGAACACAAAAGCCTCTCTCATTAGTTCAAGCTCTTCTTAAACAACTTTTTCCAAGGAACGAACCAAGGGACATCACCAGCTGACCTGTTGATTAGCTCCAGAAAGCCCTAAGCAGGCATTGTTCTGTCTGCCTTTGTCCTGTCTACCTTACACCAACACCTGTTGGCATTAGCTAGCATACCACATGCTGCCTATGGTCCATGCTATGGGAGAGGGGAGGGGGGAATCCTTACTTGAGCAGGGAGTTGGGGGGGCAGGGGGAAGCCAGGCAGAAGGGTGAGACCAGCCCTGCTCTGGAGCAGAGAGCCCCACCCAGGGCTGCAAAGCATCTGGGATGCTGGGGGACTCTGGTTTAAGTTAAACCAGGAAGGGGTCTGGGGCAGACATTGTATAACCTGGTTTGACCCAAATCAGTTAAGTCTAATACTACATTCAACCAAGTTTATCTCAACCCAGTTTCCACCATTTTCAAACTGGTTTATGTGCACTGAATGTCTGTTCTGTTACAGGTTTAAACCAGTTTCTGATTATTTAAGCCAGTTTATGTGTAATGTCTGTCCCTAGCCTGAGGTTCCATGTTTTTAGAAACTAGGGGATCAGCAATCAAGAGATCCTCTCAACCCTGTTCTCTTTATGAATGAATGCAGCCTTTTAAGGTAGGTTCTCTACATATTTGCAACAAAAGCCTTGAAACGCTCACAAGTTAAGTAGACAACACTGATAAAGGGTGGGAGAAAAGATGTTTAGAATCATCAGGGAAAACAGCTGGAAAGCATCTCAGGAGGTCATCTGGTCCAGGCCTCTGCTCAAGGCAAGATCATGCCTGCCTAACTACCTCAGATAAATGTTTGTTTCACCTGCATGTAAAAATGTCCAAGGATTGAGCTTCCACAGTCTCCAAGTAATCTCTTCCAGTGCTTCCCCACACTCAGGGTTAATCAATTCTTTCTCATATCTAATTTAAGTCTCTTGTGTTATAAATCAGGCCAACGACTTCTTGCCCTGTCCCAAGTGGACATAGAAAACAGTTGGGCTCCATCCCATTTCTTATAAACTTTTTGCATTTGAAGACTGTTTTCAAATCCCAACTCAATCTTCTCTTCTTCAGACTAAATAAACCCAGCTCTTCCAATCTTTCTTCACATTCCTGTTTCCTAGACCTCTAATCATCATTGTTGCTTGCCTCTGGACTCTCAATTTCTTGGTATCTTTCTTGAAGTATGGTGCTCACAACCGGAAACAGTACTCAGAGGTGAAAGAGTAACTTCTCACGACTTGCATGCTATGCTTCTGCTTTCCTTTTCCCAGAAATACTCTGTGTTTCCACAGACTGTACTTTACATTTTTCCTGAGCTAGTATACGTGTCTGGGGTGGAGGGGAACATTTGATGAACCACCAGTGATCCTTCTGACTATTATTAGGCAACTAGTTATGCATGCATCTTCTAGTAGTTTCATCTGGGCATATCTTACAGTTGTGTCATTAGTTGACTTAGGAGAACGTCGTGGCAGACCGTGATAAAAGCCTAGCCAAAATCAAGGTATAGCACAGCCATGTTTCCCCACATGCACAAAGCTCATGATCTTGTCACAAAAGGGCATCAGATTGGTTAGGTATAATCAACATCATTTGTTTGACATGAGGAGCTGAAGCACACAAAGTCTGAATGACTAGGCAAATGCCATACAAGAAAACGGTGGTAATACCAGGAAATCCATCCTTGTCTTTTGAGCCGTAGCCTAGTGCCCCAAGCTCCAGCCTCCAATCACAGCTACGTTCCTTGCAATGTATTACTTGGCATTTCAGTTTATCACAGCTTTGGCTGTTAATTCCTTCCCAGTTCTTTTTTTTAATATATATAATTACATTTTATTTTTCTTCAGAAGAGCATTCTTTTCTACAGTCATATTTTTATGGGATTTTTAATGACTTACTTGGCATGACATTAATCACTGAAGATTTAAAGTGACTTTAAATTAGATTTTCTTTCCTCTTGAATGCCAACCACACATTTTTGTTTACAGTAAAACGCAGGGGGGAAAAATCTTTCAGCCTATTTTCCTCAGTGCTAATTGGGGATTTATTACTGCTTCATTTGCTTACAATTGAATGAAACAAAAAGCCTCATCCCATTTCCGTAGTGCTCCTAATTGATTTGAGTGGGTTATAATGATATTACTCTACATATATAAATGAACATTTTAAAGCAAATAAATGAACATAAAGCAAACTGACTGTCAAATTCAAAACCAGAGGCTAGCAGCTTCCCACAGACTTTTCTGAAGGGCAATTTATAGATATTCTTAAATAGTCGTGGCCTTATTCTACACTCAGATGCACAAGGAAATGTAGCTAAGGATGGTTCTGTTGAAACAAAATTTAAGAACGCAATTTTTCTAAGGCCTAAGGGTATTAGATGCCTCTGTTCCATTGAATTCCAGTAGGATTGAGGCACCTAGCTTCCTGAGGCACCTTGGAAAATCACTGTCGGGGAGATAAGTGTATTGTATTGAAGTTGGCACCGCAGCTGCCCATCCTGCATTGCTAAATAGGGGCCATCAGGCTTTAGTTAAAGCCAATCCAACATCTCTCATTAGTTATGAACTCGGTGTTCATTTTGTTTAAATTACCATTTAAAACCGATCCTGTTGCCAAAACCCATTCATCACTGTTTGCAATAGTTTTCAGAGTGCCTTTGATATAACTCCTACTGAAACAGATGCATCAGCTGAAATGCAATCCTCTCACTTCCTTTCACCCCTCAAAACTGACTACCAGCAATGTTCTCCTGGGCCCCCTCTGCAGTAGGACGTTTCTTACTGTCTTTGCAGCAATGATGCAACTGCGCCTGTCACCAAAAGTTGAAAAGACTGAAGCAGGTCTTCTTATCATTGTCCCAGCTATTCCTTTACAAAATTAATGGAATTGTGAATCAGATCCAAAGCATCTTTGCTTGAAGTATGGCAGGCATCTCACACAAAGCCCTCGTAAATGAGTACCCCTGCATGTGAAATCCCAAACTCAGAACCTTGCATATCAACATATAAAACATTTAATGCTCAACGTGAAGCAGCTATTTCAGGGACACACTAGGTGTATCTACACATGCAATTAATTTGAAGCAATAAACTCCAAAGCAGTTTGAGCCAGAGCAAACTACTCCCAGGTGCGGCGTCTACACGTGCACCCGGGACAACAGCAATTTGAGTCAGGGCAGAGCAGTTTATGGCAGGGATGCTCATCCCTGGGCTCTGGGCGGTGGCATTGGGCAGCAGAGAGGCTGGCTGGGGCATGAGGCTGATGAAAGTACACAGCTGTGTGGCTAGGCAGCAGACAGGAGTCTGGCCCCTGGCTGACTGGGCTTACCAGGCACGATTTACACCTATGGACAACCTCTAACACATGCGTTTAAGTGCAGCTAATTACTCTGCTGTAAGATAGCACTGTCCCCAAACAGTACTATCTTTGGTGGTGTGAATTAGTTTACTGCAGTCTAATAGCATCACATGTGCAGACAGCGACACTCTACTCCACAGCTAAATAGCCTACTCCACAGTTAAGCACACAAATAGACCCTTGGGCCATATTCTGCTCTCATACAACTTTGTGGTAACCTACAGTCACTCCTTTAACATCTGGGGACTTATCCAGGATTAGCACTGATGCAAACAAAAGCAGAATTTGCCATTAGCCTACACAGAGCAGGAGGCACTGTCTGGAATTTAAATAAAGGAGGGTTTCCTAATCAACAGCTATTTCAGGAGCCATTTAGATACAGTCCTCCTTTGGATGATTTAGTACATTTGTCAAAAAAAAGGCATATACAACTTGAATATAAATTGAAAAATCATGTTAAATTACAAGCAGATTAGCTTCATTGAAGTTGCTTGCAGCTCGCTGTTGAGTTGCTAGAAGAAAAAATTTACTGGTGACACTTTATATTTCACTGGGACAGAAATCTAAATAGGATGTAATACAGAACATTGCATTTTTATGTACTTACCTGTACTTGCATAGTAATGCATAAGCTATGACATGAAGGTGGCTATGTGCAGTAGTTTAGGAGTTGCTCCTGTCAGTTTTAATAACACATGTCATGGAGAGGTGCTTCTTGGGCATTCTTAAAAATAAAATACTTTGAAGCTGGTATTTTTATATTAATCCCTGGAAGCCTGACAATGACTTGCTGCTAGGGCTGCGTGAAGCTTCGCTCCCTGATTCAATTCAGCAAAGATTTGACCCGATTCTGTGACCGAATCTCTGAATCCGAATTGAATCAGAGGACCCTTTAATCTCTCCGAATCAAATAGGAACCCTCCAAATCGATTCAGAGAGATTTGGAAAGATTTGGTGATTTGGACACAGACACAGCTTTAAATGTTTTTTCTGCATACCTCAAGGTAGCAAGGGTCATGAATACTGCAATGCTGGGGTGCATGGAGTGTCCCACAGGAGCATGGGGGGCTCCCCAGTGCGCTCAGCAGCAGACCCAGAAGTGAACCAAAAGTACTTCCGGTCCACTTCTGGGTCCTCCGGAGATCATGCTGGGCTCCCCCTCCTCCCCCATGTCCACCTGGCTTAGCGACTGGTGCCTCTTGGGTCTATGGGCAGCTGTGGCAGTTGGCACACCCAACGTAGACAGGTTCATGTCCATGAACATGTCTATGTTGGGTGTGCCAACTGCCACAGCTGCCCACAGCCTGACAGCACGAGCTGGCTATGAATCATTATGAAAAATCAAGGCCACGATATTCTTCCTTCTGTTTGGGGAGAGGAGTCTAGTTCAGTGCAGTGGCCTGAGCAAAGGACAAATTGCTCAGTGCACCTGGATTCTCACCTCAGTTCTCACACAGGCTCCTTCAGTTGCTCGGGGAAGTGTTTTCCCTTCTCTGCCTTAGTTTTGGAATAATGGTCACTGAACATATGGCACTGAAGCCTTAAATACATCCCCATCAGCTCACATATGTAACCTGCTTGGGAGATTTATATATGCCACATTTGATTTATTTTATGAAGCTTCTTAGAAATGCTGACAGCTAAATCTCTCGCCACTGTTTGATACAGTATACGCATTCAGGAGGGCTTTCAGCAGGAATTGAGCACTCCACACAAAAAAAAAACAAAACAGGCTGTGTATTTAGAATATACTTTTCAGTTAAGGATCCCAGAGCACTTTAAAAACATCAATTAAGTCTTACAGTACCGCTGAATAGGCCACCAGTGTCTTGTCTTACCGTCAACTAAGGTGGGTTTATTTGTAACCGCACTGGATTATGTCAGCTCTCAACCCGGCCGCATTTGGTCTGATCCCCGTTCCCATGGGTGGTTGAGTGGCAGTCCTACTGACTGAGCAAGAGGAGGTCTGAGCTGCCAAAATGGCAGGGCAATTTGCTGGTGGTGGTTTCAGCAGTCAGGCAAGAGGGACAAGTTGGGCCATCTGTTGGTATTAAAGTCTCCGTGACACTTTTGGTAAGAACTGGGAAGAAAAGGTGTTTTTCTTGGCCACGGTGAATGTGCCAATCTCTGCCCTGTTGAAACTAAAAATAGTATTTAGCAACCTGCTTGCTCTCCCATGGCCGCTTCATCCCAGGTCATTTTCTACAAACAGGTCATCTATCGGGTTGTCTCCAGTAACCAAATTCAAGTCTAAGAGAGCATCCGAGGCTGGTGGTTCAGTGATAGCGTCGCAAAAAACCTGTCAGCAATTGTATTCAGGAATATCTGTGTCCTTCCATTATTAGAAGCACACATTTCACGTTCTACATCTTGGAAGTTCACTTCTCCCACAAGGACAGATCCTAGTGGGATTTTACTCTCTAATAATACACTACATGACTATTCTTTCCACATCCAAAATGATGCTGGGAGCTTATAGCAGGCTGTTAATACCATGCCAGTAGGAAGTCTTTTACAGTCCAGCCCCTAACTGATTTTGATGACAACCAATTCGGTTTTCTCCATGCTATTACATCTCATTTCTCCAGTGGTAACACATACAATGCTACCCCACACCTTTACCTTTTTCTCTTTTCTGAACAGCCTGTGTGTGCCAAAACCCACGTTCCAGTCACAAATGCTTTTTGCCTGTATTTT
The DNA here is from genome assembly GCF_001723915.1 of Gavialis gangeticus. Classification (NCBI taxonomy): domain Eukaryota; kingdom Metazoa; phylum Chordata; order Crocodylia; family Gavialidae; genus Gavialis; species Gavialis gangeticus. Next base: position 199,787,982 of record NW_017728992.1, read on the forward strand.
TGTTATCCTTGCAACATCCCCTACCTGACATACTTCACCAGTAATTTTGTTTCTCTGTTTTGTTGCCAGGCTCCCTGCCTTAGTGTGCAAACACTTCAACTGTTCCCTCTGACCTCATTCAATGTCATGACCAAATTAGCTACAGTCTTTTTTACTAATCACCTACCCGATTATTGCTCCACCCGTAATAGGACATTATTTTGCCTTCTTATCCCTTCTCCTACCGCCAATATTCCTTTCATACATCCCTTGTTATAGCCTTGTTAACCTGGTTCTCCTCTTTGATATATTTATATATATATATATATATATTTGCACACTATTGGTGTAAATCTATTGATTCCAAGGGAATTACTTTACACTGATGTCAAGTCAGTCCCTAGGGCACTGCAACTCTCTTCCACAACCCTCAACTACCCTCCACATGACATTAGTTGAGCTGCTTTGCATCATTGATGATCCTTTGGGTCAAGTGACCTGGTGGTGCCCATCTCCTCTCCAGGTATGGGTGGCCATTAGCTTGCAGGTAGCTCATTCACCCTTTTTTTTTAGTCCTGTTTTTAGGCTATCCCAGATGGGGGCACCAGTTTAGTTGCTGACAACCTGACTATGGAACAAGCTGTATTGGTTTACGTGGTACCAGATAGCAGCCCAAAAGTGGCCTGGCCTGCCTGATGAAACTGGGATGAGAAAAAGCCCCACAGGTTTCACTGTGGTTGCTGGATATAACGTGAGGCAGTAAGGTAGCCTCCCAACTTGAATTTCGCTAGTGGTTTTACTAAAGATGGACAGGCAGAAACGAATCCGACTCGGTCTCCCATCATTATATTGGTTCTGTAATATGGTCATGCTCTAAGGCAGTAAAGACTAGCTTGCCTCCCTAAGAAAGCAGCTGAACAGAGAAAACAGATCTGTTCAGCAAGACAATGCCTTTCTCATGTCACTATTCAAACTAGAACCACACTTTAAAACACTACCAAGCATTGCAGAGGCAAAGACAACTATCGCACAAGACCTTACCCTGCTCTGATAGCTGGGGCAAGACATACCAAGATCTAATGCGTGATATACCAAGATCCAGCAGCATTGAAGCCGTATATAAAATGAGAGTTTGAGCAGCTCCATTAAGCAGCGGAAGCAGTTATCAAGGACATGGGGAAGTCATTCACTCAGTACTGCAGGCCTTTTGGAAAACAGCCCTCAAGTTCACCTACACTGCCCTGGGCTACATGCAGAAGTCACTGGGTGAAAGTCTTCATGATTATCATGGCCATTGGCTATCTTTATAACCACAGGGAGAAATCCTGGGGCTATGAAAATCAATGGGGGAATTTTTGCTGATTTTGATGAGCCTAGGTTTTTACCCTACAAATCGATTTCCTTGATCACTGTGTCTCCCAGCACCTTTGGCCAAAGAAGAGCTGGATTCCACCTCCAATGTGCTAGATGCAATGCGATTGAGCATCTAAGGTATGAAGGGCAAAAACATAGCCTGTGATTTGCCAAGTAACTGTTTTTTAGCCGCAGATGGATTTATCACAGCCACTGAGATTTCTATTGCTGCTTTAATTCTGTTCGCCAAGCATTGTGCTTATTGCTGAGCATGATGGATGAGTTGTACCGGTGATACAAAATGCAGGACGTATTTAGCATAGCCTTTACGTTGCTTCTGCCTGCTCTGATGAGCACTGCAAGCAGCATGCACACACACAAAGTTTTTTTCTGCTTCCCTTCAAACGATCTAAAATTGGACTCGCATAAAACCCAAGCACAGATGCTGCTGGCAGGGGGATGCCAATACTTGATAAGCTCTGTTCCTTATACTGTTTTGAGGGAGAGATGCTCTATCTTCAGGCAGGTTTGCTACTTGTCCCTCGTGTTAAATGGCCTGAATTCTAGAGATGCTGAGCATCTGTGGCACCCATTGACTTCAGCTGAAATTGGAGCTGCTTCACACGTAGGGGGGGAAAAAAAGAAATAATCGGGCCACTGATTTAGGTGACTCATTTTAGGACCCCGAGTTTGAGAAATCTTTTCTTAGCATCTCTCCCTGCTTCCATTTCCCCTATTGAACCCTCCGTGAGACTGGTGTTACGAACTTTGTCTCAGCGCTCATAAGAGAGTCGTTCGCTGATATTTGTGTCTTTTCAGATGGAGGTGAGCAAAATGCCTTTACTGCCCTTGCACAAAAATTATGCAGAGGAGGAACTAGCCAAGATTTCTTTGACTGCCGTGTGCCAGTGCTCCCGCAGGGACTTAAATCCAGAGGCTCCTGCCTAGAGGGTCTTGCCCCTCCGCTCAGGGTCAGACCAATTGCTATATTTGGGGTCAGGAAGAAGTTTTACTCCATGATCAGATTGGTGTGTGCTGTAGGGGTTTTCACTTTTCTCTGTAGTGGGGGGCATGTTCTTCTACCTAGGATCCCTTGAGCATATATTAACAATCTCTACAGCAGCAGGAGGTTGGCTGCTGTGGTCCCCCTGCTTTACCTGAGGCGGGGTTGGGGGTTATGTCTCGTGTTGTGCCAGGGCACACTGCGTGGTTTTCTTAAGCAGCTAGATAATGGATTTGGGTAGCATCGTTTGGATAGGGATGATCCTGCCTCAGGCTGGGGCCTGAACTAGATATCCTATGGAGGTCCCTTCCAGCCCAACTTCTCTATAGTTCTATGAGGATATTTTTGGCACGTTCCTAAAATAGATCTCAAAGAAATAACACTTTCTTGCCCTGCCAAAGCTACTTTTTCCTTCCTCCAAAGAGCCGTGACATAGCTATCCAATACCATGTGCATACTAATAAAAATTACAGATTATTATTTGCTATTGTTACGATATAGGTCAGGCTGACCCAGCAGCTAAGCTATTTCCTTCTTCTCTCATTTCACCTGTGAGTCTACCTCCTCCCCGCTTCTCAGATATCTCACTTCTGCCTCTATTTCAAACTGCCTTCTTTTAGCCTTAACTCCAATCTGGAGTTTCCCGTAAGTTCAGCAGGAAGCGAGCGCATTTTGTACTTAACAAGAGACACTCAGCAGGCGTGTCTACACATTCGTTAATGCGTCGTAATTATGGTGCATTAAATGTAGTGCCTGTAATTACAGGTACCAGCTTAATGTGCTCTAATCATCACCGCTGCACAGTAGTGTCGGCACATGCTTTTTTGTGATGCTAATGCACAGTATGTTAATTCTGCTGTGCATTGGCACAGTAGCACAGTTTTTGCCTGCCATGCTAAAGCGTAGGAGAGTCAGTCTACTGCGCCGTTAGCATCTCATGTAGACGCGTCCAACATTTCACAGTTTTAGGCCACCATTCTTTCCTCCTCCTCCCTTCTGTTTTTTTTTATATATTCAAAGCTTGCCTTTGCATAAAGCCTTATCTAATCACTACTAGCAGCCCTCCTCTCACCACCATGAATAATTCCTCAGGAGGCTGAGTTCAATTCCTAGCTCTGCTACAAGTACTGTATAAGACCCTGAGCAAAGTCATTTGAATTGCTCTGCACCTCACTTCCCTGTCTGTAAAATGGAGAAAACAACATGCTGCATCTTACCTCCCTGTCTAATCTGATTAGGTTATAAGCTCCTACGTGCACAGATCACCCCATGTTATGCGTTAACATGCAGCATGTGGCATGATTTCTGATGGGGATGTCTATGTGCTACTGCGACACGTGTTAAAAATTAACAGTCCTTGGTAGCTAGCTTTCCAAATGCCTGTATGGGGACATGGATGCTTTAGGTTTTTCTCGATCACTGTATGTTCATAGAGTGCCTTTCACAGTGATATAATAGAAATTAAATAGAAATACATGAACCCACTGAATCTCTTTACTGAATGCCACTTAAAAAAATTAGAGATGCTTTTAATGCAATCAAAACCACAACTGCAAGCACACAGCGGCCTACGGCCTTGTCACATTACATAATACAAAAGCAGATAGATTAGGTGCTATGTTTAAATACAGGGAGTTACATGTGAATACAAGAAAATCATTAGTAACCAAGACAACTAATTGTGGTGGAATCTTTTTCATAACAAATACCAAAATAAGCTAAAGATGAAAAAAAAAGAGTCATCACCATGTTTAGAAAAGGGCTTCTACTTTACTCATAGTCATGGCATCAAAAGTCACATCATGTATATGAAGATAGAGGCAATTAATACAACTACGTTAAGTACTGTTTGGATAACAAATACTTTACCACTCGCATGTGAAATTCAAAGTCATCCAATAATTGGGCCGGATTTCCTTCTAGCCACCAGCAATGAAGGTGTTTGTGTAAATATGTGGCACGTGGGTAATTTAAAGGAGGGAAGAGTGCATCTCACACAGGAATAAAGGCACTGCCTTTGAATAACGCCCGGATATCATGGGCAAGGTGCAACAATATGTTATGGATTTCTATTCTTTACCAGAACTGCTTAGTGGCTACACTGGAGGGACCGTACCTGCTCATTTGATCTTGCAAGTGAAGCCCTGGATGAGAGAGTAGCTGAACAAACGGAGCTAAATTCTATTTTCTTGCTACTTAGGCAGTTTATAGGCATCGTTAAGGCCCAAAATAGGATTCTCCTTTGCTCCGTGCCTGAATACTTCGCCTGACTTCTGCAAAGACTATTAAAGTCCACGTGAATCACAGTTCTGCCACCTGTGTCCGAGTTGGCCCTATCATACATGCTCAGAAGTAATCCGCCCAGGTATTTAACTCCATCTGTGCTTAGCTTTGACCCATCTTCAGGTGCGGAAATCAGTTTGTTAGTTGATAAGATCAATGTTAACCACAGCCTCAAAGGAACGGGAAGGGGCCTCAGGGGGTCATCTAGTCCAACCTCTTGGTCAAGGCAGGATCGACTCTAATTTGTCAGGTATGGGGTGTATCTTTAAGGGGCCTGCGGTGGGCCAACCCCGTCTCTCCCACCGATGCCCGATGGGTGTGGCTTGTTGGTGGGGGGTTGTTGTTGTTCTCCCTGCAAGCTGTGAGTATGCATGTGTTGCTGAATCCTGCTCCTAATAAAGATAAAGCTGTTGTTGCTGCTGAATGCTGACCTGAGGGCAGCACCCCAAGGGCATGGAGGTCTGAGTAAATACCCCAAGGGCATGGAGGTCTGAGTAAGTAGCCCATCCCAGGAGCCCAGTGGCCAAGGGCAAACACTATATGGTGTCAGAAGTGACCTGTCTCTCGGTGGCAGCCTGATTTTACAGCTTTCATTCAAAAGGGGAAAAAAATAGAGCATTTCAAACCTCCACCAGCATTGTCCTTCACTGGAAATCTTGGAGAGAATTGGAGGAGATGGGAACAGAAGCTGCAATTATACCTTGCAGTCACAAAGGCTGAGCAAGTGGCAGAGGATGACAAAATTGCAGTCATGCTTCACTGCATTGGGGATAAAGCCCAAGAAGTCTACAACAATGCGCAAGGGCTGTTTGAAGACCCTGATAACAAAACCCTTACAGAGGTACTTGCAGCATTCAGGAGCTACTGTGAACCCAGAAAAGAAAACCCTGTTTTTGAAAGGTCTCAGTTCCGGTAACTTGGATACAATGAGGCTGCAGGCACAGAAGATTTTGTTACAGAGCTCAGAAATATAGCATTGTGAATTTGCACCTGTTGAGGATGTTATGTTGAGGAACAAAATTGTTTTCAGCATAACTGACTGCAAACTCAAGGAAAGGCTGCTGGAAAACCCCTCCCTCACCCTAGCACAGGCTGTGGACATCTGCGGGGCAAAGGCTGTCACAAGTGCTCAGGCTCCTGTTATGTCTGCAGAAGCAAGCTTGCATACAGTTCAACCAAAGCACAGCTGCCAATAAGAGCTGACTTGAGCAGGGTGCGGGGCTTGGGGCAAATCAGCCCATGCGGGACCCTGCCCCTACTCGGATCCCATGCACCCCAGACCCAAAGAAGATGCCACTGCCATTGGCAGTGGGAGGGGGAGTAGCGAGCGGCCACTCCGCCCAGCTCCGCGGGGCCCCCCAAAGCACGGGGCCCAGGGCAGTTGCCCCAATTCGTCATACCCCTAGCTGCCGTAGCACTTTGCCAAAAAAAAGCAAACCACCAATAAAGTTTGCTCCACAGAAGGGCCATCAAGCTGCAAAGGGCAAAGTTTGCAAATGGCATGGGAGCCTAGCACCTGCCCACCTTTTGCAGAAACTTGTTACAAATGCTCTGGAGTGAACCACTTTGCAAAAATGTGCTTATCGAAGGGACAGGCTCCAAAGTCTGCAAAAGGAGTCAGTACCCTATATATGGGAACAATGTCTGCAAAGCAGCACTCACAGACCTTTGATAATGAGAATGCCTGGTATAGCACAGTCATGATTGCTGGCTTGCCAGTTTATTTTAAGGTAGATACCGGAGCGGAAGCAAACACTATCCCAGTAGATGTAGCAAAGGCTTTGCAAGGAAAAGTATGCAAGAGTCAAACTCACGCTACATTAGTTGCATTTGGTGGTGCACGCATCAAACCAAACGGTGCAATCACTGCACGCTGCAAATCTGGTGCTAATGAATCCGATTTAACTTTTTACATAAGTGACAATAGTGACCCACCAATACTTGGTAGGGTGGCATGTACTACTGTAGACCGCATCAGAAGAGTTCATGGAATGGCTCTGACAATATCTGCAACCAAGGCGGTCCTTCTCAAACTATACCCGGACGTTTTCGAAGGGTTAATTCACAGTGGGAGAACCAACATGTTGACATTGCTTCACTTGCCCCATCAAGGCATACAAAGGTCGAAAGCATGAGCTTGACAAATCATGTATTGGCCTCAGATGAATGCCTACATCAAGCAATGGATTGCAAATTGCATGCCTTGTCAAGAGCTCCAACCCAGTAATCAGAAAAAGCCCATGATCTCACATGAAATCCCAGACCTCCCTTGGCTAAAACTGGCAGCGGACATTTTTGACCTACAGGGACAGTCTTATTTGATCATAGTCAACTATTACTCCAAGTACCATTAAGTTTTGCACCTGCCGAACAAGACAGCTGGCATGGTAATAGCCAAAATGAAGTCTGTATTTGCTCGCCATGGCATACCTGAAGAAATTGTTTGTGATCACATGCCATTTGCAAGTCACATGATGAAATAATTTGCAACTGACTGGGGCATAACCATCACCCAGGCTAGCCCCGGTTATCCACAATCCAATGGTCAGGCTGAACGCACAGTTCAGACCATCAAATCAATGTTTAAGAAGACCTTGCAGGATGGATCTGATCTATACCTGGCTTTACCAATTACCAGTCTTGAGCACACTCCAGTGCAACTTCTGATGGGGAGACTTTTGCACAGTACTCTCCCTGCTACAATGGCAGTACTAACTTCTAGACTATTGCTGAATGCCTCCCACAAGTTGTGGAGCCAGAAGATGCAAAGGAGCCAGAAGATGCACCATGCCCGCATGGCTGTATTCTTGCCACCTCTACAGGAGGAGGATAAAGTAAGGATGCAAATAAGTATAGGCTGGATGCCAGCATTCATTATAGCAAAAAGGGATGAACCACATTCCTACATGCTAAAAACCCCCAGTGGTACTGTCTACAAGAGGAACAGAAGACACTTAAGGAAAGATTACTCATCAGTACCAGCAAAACAAGTTGATGCACCTCAAGAGACGGCAGCAAAGCAAGCATCAGACATAAAACCAGACCACCAAGAGCAAGAGTTTCATTACATTTCAGAGGATCCACCAGTACCCACAAAGACACCCAATGGCACCATGCAAACTAAGAGTGGACGTGTGGTGAAGCTGCCTGTGAAGTACAAGGACTATGTAATGGGATAGCAGTAAAAGCTAGAGCCCGTGAGTGAGCCGAGTGCTAGCAACTTCTGGCTCCATGATCCCGAAATGGCCTGAGTTAAATTAGCTACTGATGAACATTCAGCTACTTAAGAGGGAGCTCCCAGAGTAAAGAAGGGGGATGTGGTATATGGAAAGTACCTTTAAGGGGCTTGCGGTGGGATGACCCAAGCTCTTCCCCCAGTGCCCCATGGGTATGGTTTGTTGGTGGTGAGTTGTTGTTGTTCTCCCTGCAAGCTGAGAGTGTGTGTGTTGTTGAATCCTGTTCCTAATAAAGATACAGCTGTTTATCATCCCACCTGTCTATGCTGGATGCTGATTCAAGGGCAGAACCCCAAGGGCATGGAGGTTGGAGTAAGTACCCCATCCCAGGTTACACTTTATGGCCAAGAGCCCAGTGGCCAAGGGCAAACACTATAACTAAACCATTCCAAACAACATCTCTATATTATTATTTATTTGTATTATTAATGC
>NW_017728992.1:199801267-199805614 GCF_001723915.1 Gavialis gangeticus
ATTAATGCACCAAGGAGCCCTAATCATGGATCATGAGCCCATTGTTCCAGACATGGCATAACTTAAACTACTGTATTTTATTAATGTATATGTAATTGCTGCATTTGGAAGCTCTGATAGGTGAAGCAGGTGAATTGCACGAAAGTCCCTCAGGGCTGTAATCAGCAAAAATTCATGCCTAGCTATGGTTGGATACTGCTCAGCTTGCTGACATGTTGATGGCACCAATTTTTTTTGCCCAACACCCTATGGATTAAGGCATCTGGGGGTAACATGGGAGATTCACAGGCATAGTCCACCTTCTCCAGAAGGGATTTAAGCACAGATCTCTCAAAGTCTAGAGCAGTGCCCTAATTACCAGGTCACAAGCCAGGCAGAACCCCTCCACCCATCCTGTTGAAACGAGGCCATTGACAGGCAAGAAGAAAAGACTCATGGAGCCAGAAGGACAGCAATGAAAAGGGAGCCTTACTCTGTAGCACAGTAAGCCTTTGGAAAGGAAGGCTATTGCTTCCAATGCTGTTTATACGTCTTGTATTAAATAGTCATTGGATAAGACACTTCTTCACCTGGTCTTCCACCTGCTTGAAACGTCCTCTTATTGGGGTGGCAGTATATGGCCAGTCTGCACTATTGGGAAGACTTCTAGTGGTAGCCTTAATTACAGTACTTCATCACACAGGAAATGCCTGTTGGAAGCCATTACTCAGAATCATTAAGAAGAAGGCATGTGAAGCTGTGTTTGGAGAAAGGAAAATACAGCCTGATAGGTTGTTGGCAGCAAACCTCTAGGCCTTTGACTTTCCTTCCAGAAAAGTAAAGCCCACACAGGCGCAGTATCTGGCCTTCTCCTGCCCCCTGTCACTAATCCAGCCCACCCGAGGGAATAGTGGCCTTCACTCTCACTTGTCAAAGCCCTCCTGAAATCACACTTTTCCTGTGGTGTGTAGTATGCCAATCAAACTCCTCCCAGGCTCCAGACTGGATCCAGACCACAGGGCTTGTCCTGGGCTGGATTCATGGTCCCAGGGGCAGCTGTGGCAGGTCTGGCAACAACAAGGATCTGGGCACAGTGGCTTAGGTGGCAAGCAGGGCTCCAGGAATAGCTGTGGCAGTGGCTAGACAGAGGTCTGGGCTCAGAGGTGAGAATTTGACAGCCACCGCCTTCATATGTCTCCTTCCTGCTGATGCCCATGTCCATCAGGGCTCAGGGGCCCTGCATTCTGGGGCCCCCAGACCTCAGTGGGCTAGATAAAGTGGGTCCAAGAGCCATATTCAGCCTGAAAGTTGTACCTTTGACACCCCTCACCATAGATTATATGCTAAGGAGTCACTGAATAAAGGGGTCCAGACTGCAGGACTGACTGACTTCCTTCCTCAGACCACAGTTAGGCTTCTTGCTTGTTCTTTCCCTTTTAGCTGCCTGGTGGCCCAGCTTCAAAGAAGGGATGGAGAATACTCTCAGCCTAACCTAGTCTGTAGGTTGGTGGGTGGGGTACTTTGAACCCATAAGAGATGTGGGTTCAAACCCCCAGAACTTGAGAACTGCCTACACGCCGCGTCTTTCTTATCCAAGGCATGTATTCTAACTACCAGGATTATTTATGGAGCTGGAGAATTTACTTTACATTGAAGTCACTGCTGTCTGTTAGCCAGAACAAGGGAACTCGGAGACGCCTTCGAAGTGAAACAACTGGCCCTTGGTGAATACAAAACAAGAGAAATCAAGTGACTGCCAAGATTTTGTTCAACCCCATTAATTGCTGTTGAGCTGATTGGGAGGATTATAAAAAACTTCCAGCCTGTTTAGTGCAGAATAAGGTGCAAAGTGCCTGAGAGACAAGAAGGATGGTTTGGGGGAGGAAGGGGGAGATGTTTTCTCAAAGCCAACCACCTATGTTTTTTAAAGGATTTAAATGACTTACTTGCCCGTGATAGCAAGATAGAGGTGCAAGAGAGCCAGGAACTCTCTTCCAGCCCTACATCCCATCTTCCTATGTTTTAGGAGCATACATTCGGTAGGACTTGTATTCTTAGGTTGTGTCTAGACGAGCACAGCTGTGCGGTATGTGACTCCACGGACCTGCCTCTGGAGCCAGACACTGCACATTTAGGCGTTCCCCGTGCTGCTACCTTGCAGTGCAGGGGACAGTTTTTTCACCCTGGGAGATCCTAGAGTCAAAAAAAAGTGAGGCAGTGCACATGGTAGCAGCACACACTACTGAAAACTGGAGGCTGGCTGGCTGGAGCCATGCTCCCAGCTGCAGGAGCAGTGGCTGCATCTTCCCCAGCCCCCAGGATCCCAGGTAAGGCTGCTGGGGCCATCACAGCCTCCTCTTCCCCACCCTGGGCAACCTGCCACACACCAGAGCCTACATGGCACAGGCACTCCCCGGGGACAAGTAGCAGCAGCACAAGTTGTGCCACTGCTGCTTCTCCCTGGGGAACCAAACGTCCACGTTTGTCTGGACGTGGCCCTAAGTTGTTTATGGAAGTACCATGCTAAAGCACTGGACACAGGTGATGGGGGGGCCCTCTATTCTGGGATGTGTAAAGACCTCCTGTATGTGACTCTGGACAGTCGGCATGGCGGGGGGTCACCTCGGTGTTTGAAACAGCCAGTAAAGGGGTTATATTTCCTCTGGGGAGAGGGGTCTCGGGTGATGAGAGGCTTTAATTCATCTCCCCCAGTTTGTGCCCCTCCTCATTATAATCTACAGTTTTATTCTGCATGGGCTAGGCCACTAAAAGGGGAAGTAACGGTGATTCAGTGTCCACCGACTTACAGCAGCTATTTGTCCCTTTCATGCACAGTGTAAAATCACCTTTTGCTCTACAAAGCCCTTTGTCAACTTGCTCCAACTTACTCATGTGATGCTCCCCATTTCCTGTCTCCCCACTCAGCCCACCATCCCAGCACTGGGTACACATCCTTGCACCTTCAAACAGTCTCGCCATGGCTGGTTTGCATGTCTTCGCCCTCCTGTACCTGTCTTCTCTTCATCTGTTTTCAGATCCTGGCTGACTAGCACTTGCCACTGCCTTGGTAGTCCAAATGCACAGGCTGTCTGGGGGAGTAAGTCCCATGCCCATTTTATCAGCGAGGTAACAGTAGCACGAAACTACCAAATGGCTTTTCCAGATTTTAACTGGCAAGTCTGGGACCAAGCTGGGAAGAGTCACCAGCCACGCTACAACCCAGATACGTTTTGGACACAGGACTGGAAGGGGCTCCAATGCCCTTGGACTATGCCTTACAACCCTGTTCACACATTTCTCAAGCTCCATCTTAAAACTGGTTGGGTTTCTTGCTCCCACTGCTCCTGCTGGAAGCCTGCTCAAGAAGCATAAACCTCCAAGGCTTAGAAACTCTCTCACCTAAATGCATATGTGGCCAGTTTATACCTGCCCACATTATCCCTCACCTTAAATAGCACTTCTCCCTCCTCGGGCCCATCCAGGTCAACTCTCAGCCTTCATTTTGCTAGGCCAAGCTGTTTTCGTGCATTCCCATGTGACAGGCTTTCCAGTCTTCTCTTTATCCTAGTAGCCCTTATCTAAGCCTGGTCCTCTTTCCGTTCACCTTTCTTGATTGTGGGTGACCAAACTCGCACACATTATTCCGATGAAAACTGGTCAGTGCTTTGCCCAATGCCTTTTCCAAGGTCACATCACATTGGCAGCTCATAGTCATCTGGTGACTGATTAGCACATTCAACTTTTTCTTTTCCCTCTGTCACATCCAACAGATCAGGTCCCAGCTTATAGCAGAAACTCTCGTTACTTGTTCCTTTCTTTCTGCATTTCTACAAAGAAATGAAGTTGATCAGAAGCGTGCAGGAATCTGCACCCAAGACAGGAGATGTATATTTGGAGTGAAGTGCTTTGCTCTGCTGACAAGCAGCCCTTTTAAAATAGCTATACCTTTAAAAAAGGTTTTTCACAGAGCCACTGAACTAGAAAGCATTGAAGGGAAATTAGCCTAGCATTCAGTGCCTGCATTCGGCTGTTAAGCTTTTTGCTGGAGGCGCAGCGGGTAGACATCTGCATGGTGAGCTCTGCTGCTTCTCTCCAGATTCTAGGAAGATAACAAATGCTGGGTAAAAATAAATGTCAGCTAAGGAGATCTGGGGAGCCTGCCCTTAATCACTCTCTTGCCCACATATGGCATGTCCCCACTAGCAGGAATGCGCACTTCCACAGGGAAAAACAGGAGCAGCACAGGTGTGGCTGATGCTTGTCCCCAGGAAACTCCTGTGCACGCGCACACTGGCACACAGCACATTGCCCTGGGTGGGGTAGGAGAGGCTGAGGACAGCACCTGTGCGGCTCCAGCAGCCTTACCTG